>NC_142010.1:128527291-128886041 GCF_049901735.1 Notechis scutatus
ATCAATCATGGAACACAATGGAATCTTATCTCTTTGCTGCTTGTCATCTAATGCCCTTCAGGTGGTGCTAAAATTAATCTTCTATTACCCTTCACCAGATTTTTTTTTGGGGGGGGGGGTTTGAAATAGCAAAACAAACATTTTAAAAAAATATAACATTCCCGAATATTTGTGCACTTCATATTTTGGCTCACATGAAAATAGTAAGGAAGTATTGCTATTTTTTAATAAGTAGGCTACTATCAGTGCTTGGCGTCAGTGTTCAACTTGATGGATCATAAAGTTCACCGGTCTCACTTTATATTTTGGCTTGATTCATTCTTTCTACGTGTTTAAAATGTTAATTGATTGTATCTTTCTCCTGCTGTCTTTGGCTCCCCCCGCCCCCCAAAACATTATTCAAGAATCCACTGGTTTTTGACTTGCACTTTTGGGGCATTCTGTAAAGGATGAATTTGAAGAGAGAGAAAAATGAGAACAAGTTTTTAATCTCTGTAGGATTCTGCAGCACTACTGTTTGTGTCTGTTGAGTGAATAGTTTATGTTAGCAACAGCAGCAGCTTTCTTAGTCATAAGAAGCTTATTTATAATTGGTAAGAATCCGATGTTTATTCCTGTATTTATTTGGATTCATGCACTGTTCGGGTCAGATAGATAACTGGATTGAAAGTAATGCTATGCCAAATGCTTGATCCATTTCCTTTCATCCCTTTCATGAAGCTCCCTGTCATTGAAGGAAAGCAGCCATTTGGCAGAGCAGTGCTTTCAGCCCAGTTAAACATCCTATGACTCTATTGATTTTCAAACTGAAAGGCTTGCATGTTTATTGCAATAAATATAAACACATGTAAATAATGCCTCTTCAAGTGGATATGAATAATGCAATCTGAAGTGGGTTGAACTGAGAGTTGAATCCCCTGCAGAACTGGGGGAGGGAGGGAGGAAGTCATCGTAAGGCTCTTTTAATTAAAAAAAATCCCTAAGTGTTCCCACTGATACATAAAGGCTTCTTCCTTCCTTCCTTCCTTCCTTCCTTCCTTCCTTCCTTCCTTCCTTCCTTCCTTCCTTCCTTCCTTCCCTCCCTCCCTCCCCCTTCTTTTTTCTTTCCTTCCTTCTTTCTTTCTTTCTTTCTTTCTTTCTTTCTTTCTTTCTTTCTTTCTTTCTTTCTTTCTTTCTTTCTTTCTTTCTTTCCTTCCTTCCTTCCTTCCTTCCTTCCTTCCTTCCTTCCTTCCTTTTTTCTTTCTTTCTTTCTTTCTTTCTTTCTTTCTTTCTTTCTTTCTTTCTTTCTTTCTTTCTTTCTTTCTTTCCTTCCTTCCTTCCTTCCTTCCTTCCTTCCTATCTTCCTTCCTTCCTTCCTTCCTTCCTTCCTGTAAGATTTCAGAAGTGGTTTATCCTTGCCTATTCCTAGGACTGAGAAAGAATGGGATTGGCTCAAGCTCACCTAGCTTGCTTTGTGACTAATATGGAACTAGAACTCATGGTCTTCCAGTTTCCATTCAATGTTCATCAGGGGTTTTTTGTGTGTGTGCATGGATTTGATTTGACCCTCACTCATTTCTTACTTTCTTTTCAGTTATAGCATTGATTTCTATTGAATGTTTCACATTCCCAACAAATCTCTAAACTATTCCAACATTCCTTCCCTTTACAGTTATCTCAAATATTTTGTCACTTTTTTTTTAACCAGTCTCTCTGCAGGAGGTGCCCTTTTCACTCACTACCAGAAAGACTTTTTATCTTTATAAAAATCAGTGTGCTTTCTTTGTCTCTTTTAATCTTAACCATTCCTTCCTCTTTAGTACATTCTTTTCCATTTTTCTTTTCCTCAAAATCTTTTTCTAATCTTATATTTTGCAACAATCATTCTCATACATGTATATTTCCTCATCCACAGTCTTTTTCACTTCATCACTAACCTTCCTTTTTTCATTTTTTTAAAATGGGAACTATGTGCATACTATGAATGGGTGATTCCACTTTTCATAACACTGTCACAAAGTATGTACATGGGTTTGAGAAGGATTTGATTGAAAGAATGTGCCAGGTAGTATTCCAGTTTTTCCTGTTATTTTATTTAACTAGCTTCCAGCTAGCACATGACTTATGACTCTGTAATTGTTTTACATTTTACAATGAACAGCTCTCTTCCCTTCCAGCACTAGAGTTTGTTATAAAAGTAAAAGATTCTTACTTTTTTTCTAGACCAGGAGTGTCAAACTCACATTGTCATGGCATCATCATGTGACATATCAGGACTTTCCCCCCCTTCACTAAACTGGGCGAGAGCATGGCCAGTGTGTGACACATGGCCTGGCATTTGCTCTAGACTCTTCATTTTTATTTGAAGCCATTCCAAGCACTAATAGAATAATAGAATAACAGAGTTGGAAGGGACCTTGGAAGTCTTCTAATCCAACCTCCTGCTCAGGCAGGAAACCCTACACCAGGGGTGTCAAACTCATGGCCCACAGGGCAGATGTGTCACATGTTGGCCACACCCACTCTCGGTTTAGCGAAGGAGGAAAAAGTTGTGATATGTCCTGTGACGACAATGTGATGCCACGAGTTTGACACCCCTGTCCTATACCATTTCAGACATCTTAGCGTGTATTGATATAAATTTAGCACCTTTCAGTACTGCTAAACTCTAAATTTACACCCTCCAAAGTTAGGAAAAGGGCTTATGGAACTTACAAGTAATATTCTGTGTAGCTCAAAGAACTGGTAATTGGCCTAGATTCAACTGATGATCTCATGATAGGTAAGCCTTTGATCTTTCTTTCTTTCATCTATCTTCTGGCAAATATCAGTACTGCTTAGTAATTTTGTCTCACATTACTTTTCCTTTTAAATGGTTCACTGATCATTGCGTACTTTGCTGACTTCCAACAACTTCTGAACTGATAAACCTTCAATGGTACACACGCTGTCCAATCCACTTTAGGATTACTAGCTATCCTTTCTCTGGATTAAACCCAATAGTCATCTGTTTTGTTGCACGATTGCTGATACGCACACACAAACACAACATTCAAAGCTATCAGATTTTAACTCAGAGTCAAACTCTGAATTGTGACTTATAACACCATCTGTAACATTCTTCCTCCCCCAACAAACTGATGGGTTGTTTTAAGACCTTCCCCTTTACATCTGTGTTTGCCAATTTCTTTTATAATCAATTATGTCTTATGATAATTTAAATGATCTTTTACACCTAATTGTATTGTATTATATTGAAAGGTATTGTATGTGTGAGAATCATTCTTGCTTAATTTTAAACTATGTACATATACAGAATTGTCATGGGTTCTTTTTAAAGCAGAATTCATCATTTTCTCTTCCTGAAGTCATTCTGTTTTCACTCTAGTTTCTTTCACTTATTTCCTTTACTTCCACGCCCATTTTCCCCAAATCCAGTAACAATATGTGCCACATTCAGAATGTTTCATCACCATTAGAACTTAGAATAACTTTGAATGTACACTAATCGATATACTTTAAAATGAAATTTCGTTGGATACAGCTCTCAAAGGATCACCACCTCCAGTATACACTACATAAACATGATTAAATAAATAAATACAAAATTATGCATATACCCACATATATTATATAACACAGAGAAACAACATAGTCTAGTTTGGATGTATACATGTACGTGGTGAGAAACGAATCATTTACGAGATGGATGGCATAGGGAACAAAGCTGTTACAGAATCTGGTAGTCCTGCTAGAAATACTTTGAAACATCCTCCCAGAGCAACAGAAACAGACCATGAAATGGGTGTGGGGGGTTTCTAACAATACTTCGAGCACATAGCGCTTGTAAGCAGTATCCTGAATAACAGGAAGTGAGCTTCCTATAATCTCGGTTGTCCTCACCACTCTCTGTATGGACTTTCTATCTGAGGCACTGCTGCCATCAAACCAAATAGTGATGCAGTTTGTTAAAACGTTCTAAGTTGTGCCTCTGTAAAAAGTGGCCAGGACAGAAGGAGAAAGATCATCCGATGCAGGAAATGCAGACTTTTGCAGACATTGTATCTTTTGCTCTAGTTGTCTCAGTCTGTCTTGACAAATAGTCAAATCAATCCTGTTACTAGAGTTATTTTAATTCCTTGGCCATTTGTTAATAGACTTATGACTAAACCGTGTATTTATATAAAATAGATGAAACAGATACTCAGCAAGCAGTCACTGTTCTTATTTATTGTTGGATCTCCAAAGAGGCAAACATTTTTTCCCTATATTTTCTATCTATTCATGACAGGGAGCAAAATAATTTGGATTATATTTATTTGGAATGCTGTATAATTTCCCCCTAAATTCATCTTTGGTTCTTGCTTCACCTCCATTCACTGCAGTATAACTTACAAGTACCGCTAATCCGAGGATTCTTACACCCACAACAGCTACTTACAGACATATGGTTTAGGCCTTTCATTCATAATTAAACCTACATTTTAACTTCCCTGCATATATTCATGAGCCAAATCAGACATTTTTCTTTCAGATCTTAAGGCTTTCACTCTTAGTTTCAAAGATGTACAACGTCTCTCTCTTTTCCTTTATTTTTATTCAATAATTCATGCTCTTTGTCACTTCGTCCTCTTATATTCTGAACGGGAATTTCCATATGGCATGGTCATCACCAGAATGCTGACTTCTGTTGCTTCTCATGGCCTTGAGCAATAAAATCTTTCAGAATAACACTTTTATAGTATAAAATAGTGAAGGTACAGACTTGGTTACCAGCCTCACACCTGTACCACATATAGGTAGTCCTCAACTTACAACCATTCATTTAGCAATTGTTCAAAATTATAAAACTGGTCCTCACCCTTGACAACCATTGCAGCATCCCTACACATGATAAAAATTTGGGTGCTTGTATTTAAACCAGCATGTTTTTATGGCAGTCGCAGTGTCCCAGGGTCATGTGATCACCATTTCCGACCTGTCCAGCTGGCTTCTGACAAGCAATGGGAGAAGCCAGGTTCACTTAATAACTGCATGACAACAACTGCAGGGTTTCACTTATCAACGGTGGAAAAAAAGTCATTAAAAGGTCACTTAATAACCACTTTGCTTAAAACAAACAAACAAACTTCTGGTTCCCAACTATGGGATCATAAGTCAAAGACTGCCTGTCTTTTCTCCCAGTTGTTACAGATGGTATGGTTAATCTGGGCACATTTTGGCCAACATCCCCGTAGCACAAACTCAATTTTAATCCAAATGATATGATATTCTGGATAGGCTAGGACAGGGGTGTCAAACTTGATTTCATTGAGGGCCGCATCAGAGTTGTGTTTAACCTCAGAGGGCTGGGGTGGGTGTGGCCAGGGTGAGCATCACCAGGTTGACATCACTCATGTCAGGGGCGCCTGTGGTGGCCCGAGAACTCTGCGTGCAGCCCTTCCGAGCTCGTTTTTCATTGGCAGAGGGTTGCAGGAAGTTGTGGCAGCTGAAAACGGAGCTTGAGAGCCCATTTTCGCTGGCAGAGGCACTATGGGTCGAGCCTTCGCTGGTGGCCCCATGGGCCAAGATCTAAGTACCCCATGGGCTGGATCTGGCCCCCGGGCCTTGAGTTTGAGACCCCTGGGCTAGGATCTCTAATTGAGAGGCTGTCTCGCAAGCCAATATCCTGTGCCAGCCACTCAACAGTTAGGAGGTCTATGTAGTATTACGGTGTGTCAACTTTTCCAGTGTTCAATTTCCAAACATTAGGGGTGCTCAAAAGTTGTGACCTGCCTTGGGGGTTGCAAATATATTGCAGTTACTTTAATATAATTTAGATGCACTTTGTAAGTAGCTATATCAATATAACTTTTTAACATTTTCTTTGTTTCATTGCAGTATAATGACATATACCAAGGAGGTTTACATGAACATTGGTTTCCATGGTCCACTGAAAACAAACTGATAATTCTCTTTCCTGGCTCCTCATTTAGGGAACTATTAGCAATATATACTTGTAGAGTTTCTCAAGCTCAGAAAGACATTTGTCCCATTTCTGCATGGAGAAAATTTAGCATTTAAGAAGAGATTTTCCCATGTCATCTAAGAAGTTTACAGGCAGGAAAGCTTCCCTTTGCAAAAGAGTGGCCATGGATTATGTCCATACACCTGTTCACCCACGTATACACCCACTTGCACTACTTTACATTTGGAAGCATACCCATCTTTTCAATGTGTGTATGTGTGTGTGTGTATGTGTGTGTCTGTGTGTGATACACCCCCCCCTTTTCTTAATGAAAACTTGGATTTCAAGCCTGAAAAGTTCTGTGCTGGTTAGTTGTGAAACTTTGGAAACTGTGTGTGTTTCTAGCCATATGTGTTATGTCATGGAATGTTAAAATGCCAGTTGTAATAATGATTCATTTTAATATTCAGATGCTCCTTCACAGCAGTTTGCAATAGTAATATGCAGTCTCAGATGAAATTATAAGATTAAAAATGTTCACCTTGTATCCTGAAATCAAGATTAGTCACATTCAGAACACATAAGGAGACAGTCCAGGCATTCTGCTTATCACACAATATATATAGAATTGCTGCTTAAACATACACGGTCAGTTCTCAATCTGATTAGTATGGGTGTTTTCCACATTAGGAGTTGATAGCGCTGGAATTTCAGCACATTTTGGGCCAAAGCAGCAATGTTTCAGGCACTAAAACAATCAAATAATAAAGGAGCATTGGTTGAAAATCTGTACATCAATTTCTATGGAATATTTATTTTAGTTCTAATTTGCCTGCCATTTTAAAATAGAAATGTAGTTTTCTCACAGTCTATTCAATAGGACTAGTTTAATAAATCTTACTCCAGTTCCCCTTAAAAGGACAGTTACAACTCCCTCTCCTTTCCTTTCCTCTCCTCTCCTCTCCTCTCCTCTCCTCTCTCTCTCCTTTCCTTTCCTTTCCTTTCCTTTCCTTTCCTTTCCTTTCCTTTCCTTTCCTTTCCTTTTCCTTTCCTTTCCTTTCCTTTCCTTTCCTCTCCTCTCCTCTCCTCTCCTCTCCTCCTTTCCTTTCCTTTCCTTTCCTTTCCTTTCCTTTCCTTTCCTTTCCTTTCCTTTCCTTTCCTCTCCTCTCCTCTCCTCTCCTCTCCTCCCTTCCCCTCCTTTCCCTTGGACAAATAAGTTGCATTGCAAAAAGACATTAGAAATAATATCGTTCATAATTTGCCCTTGAAACTCAAATTCATTGTATCCTATGAAAACCCACAGCTTTCATATGCTTTCCAAGTTCCATATCTCAAGAGACGAAATAATCATTCTGAAAGCTTTAGAACAATATTTTAAAGCAAGCCAATGCAAATATTTTTATAGTTACTCTGGGTGGTTCCCAATCAAAAATTAAAACAGTATATAAAATCAGAACAGATTATTCATTAAAACAACAAAGACTTGGCACCAGGTCAAACTTCTGACTTATCATTTCATCTAATCCCAGTGCTTGGGGGAAAAAACAGTTTCAAAGCTTTACAGAAGACTAGAAGGGCAGATTCTGCCAACGTTCAGGAAGCAGAGAGTTCCACAGGGCAGGAGCTGTCATGGAAACAGCTTGCTTCCAACATCCCATCACTTGGCAATAGGGGAGGAGACTAAAA
Source organism: Notechis scutatus (assembly GCF_049901735.1). Taxonomy (NCBI): domain Eukaryota; kingdom Metazoa; phylum Chordata; class Lepidosauria; order Squamata; family Elapidae; genus Notechis; species Notechis scutatus. Next base: position 128,534,904 of record NC_142010.1, read on the forward strand.
AGTTGCCCGTCACATCTCACCAGGTAGGACCAGTAGATGTCCTTAGGGAAAGATGGTCTCATAGATAGCCTAGCCCTGTGCCATATTGCAGTGATCCCCAACCTTTTTTATGCCGTGGCCCGGTACTGGCATCAGCTGGGCGCCGCCATCTTTTTTTGATGAAAAAGTGCTTCCGGTGAGCTTTCTACCCGGAAAAGCTCACCGGAAGCACTTTTCATCAAAAGATGGCGGCGCCCAGCAAACCAGCGCCCAGTAGGACTTGTTCCACGGACGGTACCGGTCCGCGGACCGGTGGTTGGGGACCCCTGCCATATTGGACTTTAAAGGTGACAATGCTTGTGCATGACAGTCGCATTTTTTCCCCTGGATTTCCATAAATTTCTTGTAGGATTAGCTGCCAATTTCCAATAAAATAAAATAAAAAATAAAATAAAATCTCAGACCCAATCACAAACACCAGCTTTAGAATCACCACTTATGAGCTCTCTGAAGAGAAGGAGATGAATATTACCTGTTCAAGACTGAGGCCTGCATATTATTACAGGCAGTCCTCGACTTACAACAGTTCATTTAGTGACCATTCAAAGTTACAACGGAACTGAACAAAGTGACTTATGGCAATTTTTCACACTTAAGACCTTTGTAGCACCCCCATGATCATGTGATCAAAATTCAGATGCTTGGAAACTGATTCATACGTATAACCCTTGCTGTGTACCCCGGGGTCATATGATCACCTTTTGCAACCCTTTTGCCAAGCAAAATCAAAAGGGAAGCCAGATTCACTGAACAACTAACTGGGTTGCTAACTTATCAACTGCAGTGAGTCACTGCATCAAGAAAGGTCATACAACTTACTTAACAAATGTCTGACTTAATAACAGATACTTTGGCTCAACTGTCATCGTAAGTCGAAGGCTATCTGTATTTCCTGATTCCAAAGCCTATGCAATTTGTATTTCTGCACACAGACATAGAGTGAAAACTGGGAATGATTGCAGGTTCCTCTTTTGGTGTGCATACAGTGTGAAGCTTTCGCAAGTAGTAATGCACAGTAAGATTTCATGTTACTTTTCCTACGTAAACTCTCAAAAATATGTAATGTGCAGAGCGGTTCTGTGAAAATAAGCTGACAATCTGGTGTTGTTTTGATCACAGTTTTGTGGTTACATTATAGTCATCTTAAGATTTATAAACTAGGGCTGAGCAGGTGGCGGCAGCTGGCTGGTTTTGGTCTGGGTCAGGCTTGATTAATACAGGTAGTCCTTAAATTATGACCACAACGGAGCCAGAGATTTCAGTTGTTGAGTGAAACATTTCTTAAGCAAATTTTGCCCCGTTTTATAACTTTTCTTGCCACAGTTGTTAAATGAATCACTTTAGTAATCCAGGTTTTAGGGGAACCTGGCTTCCCCATTGATTTTGCTCGTCAGAAGGTTGATCGAAAGGTGATGGCATGACATCCCAAGTCACTGCAACTGTCATAAATATGAACCAGCTGCCAAGTGTCTGAATTTTGATCACATGATCACATGGGGATGCTGCAAAGGCTATTACTGTGAAAAACCGGTCATAAGTCACATTTTTCAGACCATTTGGACAGTCATTAAATGAACTGTTGTAAGTCAAGGATTACCTGTTGTTGTATGGAAGCAGTCTTGGAATCGCAAAGCCATAATCTAGATTGGGAAGTAAAAAAAAAAACCTCACAGAAGCAAATGCAAACCACTTCTAAACTAGAATGAAGAAAACTACATGAATACCTCCTTGAAATCACCAGGAGTCAAGCATGGCTGAAAAACCATTTTACTTCCACATATTTAAAATGACCATTGTAACATTTTTCACGCACGAAGGTTTTCAATTTTTTTAAAGCTGGCTTCTTTATGATGTCATGGGAGCTCTCCAAAGTGCTGATCACCCTAACAATGTAACCAAACACCACTCCAGTCTGCCAGGAGTTAAGTGATTTGCAAATTAACAATGTAAACAAGGAAAATACCAGGGTAGGGAACTGACAATCTTCTCTTCAAAGCTGTCAGCTGTGAAGAAAATGATCCAGAGTGCACAAAGCCAACAGTATAAAACAGCATCGGTTTACTTGAGGATAATGAGAATGGAATGGTTTTTGGCATTTTAGGAACACAAATGTTAACGTTAAAAATGTATCCCAGAGATTATGCCTATATTTTTTTTGTTTTTGTTCCTGATTTCTGCAGGGTTTATATTTATATTCTGCAGCGGGCAGTATTTATATTCCCACAGGGTAACATTTATCTGCCTTATATCTTGGGCCCTTTCTCTTTGCTTCTCTGGCTCCATTGTTCTGCCCACATCACTATCCAAAGCAATCCTTGAAACCCAGTCTCTGATATTCCATCAAGCTCTTAAATTATCGAGAAACCAAATGCAGAGTTGGTCTACATAGATTAATATAATCAATATAATATTTCTTGCACTTGGTCCCCTCTTGACTTTGCGGGAGGAATCACTAGCAATGTGCCTGTACTGATTATCACCCTTGTCTACTCTGCATATTTATCAAGGTAGATAAGCTGCCCAAAACTGAACTTGGGTTACTCTACAAAGCATTCCCAAATTCAAACTCAACAGTACACTGTCTTATATTTTATATTGCAGGCTTTGGAAACCTACCTCTACTTAACCATAATGAAGTCATGATTTCCAGAGGATAAAGAACATTGATCCCTGTTTGTGTAAGACCATCAAAGAGAAGGTATAGATTTTCCTGTTAAGTGGAGAAGGGCAAACATGAACCTCGTGTGACATGAGTCAATAATGATACTGAATACCTGGCAGTTACATTGCAAGGCTTTGCTTTTACCTGAGATCCTTGAATCCAAAAATATGATTGGAGAAAAGACTCATAAGCAGAAGCACAGGCTAAATCAGTTGTCTTGAAATAGAAGCACGAGATTGGATTGATGGAATCTACATGGAAAGGAATCACATAGTTACATTAAAACAAAAATAAAAACTAAGGTCAATGACATGAAAAGTAACTGAAAATGCTAGCCAAGGAAGAAGAATGACAATGTTGGTGGGGAGGAACCAAAAGTGATGGACTTGGAGAATGGCTTTCTTATGATCAGTAATGCTTCCAGTCCTGAGGCACTGGTCCAAAAAAATTATTTCGGCCCTGCTTACATGCTTTCATTCTCAGGTTCTTGACAAGTGTTGACAACAGAAGGATGGAATGGGGTTGTCATGTTGAAGAACTTTTCAGAGAGGAAATAGAAATATTACGAGTTATCAGCTGATTAGTAATGATGGAACAAAAAAGAAAAAGGGTTTAGATCAAAAGTGACAACCTACAGCCACAGGTATTCTTAAAAAACAATTCCCAGGATCCACCATTTGCCACACTGCTAGAGCTGCTGGGAATTATAGTTAAGGTTCCCACCCCTGCTTTACAGTTTTAAACAAAAAACCACGGACACGGTCCTAATTTGATTTCTTTGATTTGAGCTTAGTGCACAGAATCACTGTGTGATATTTAACATGCTGTGGGAGCCCAGTCAGATATGATTTAGCATCACGTGTGAATCCAGCCATAGAGAAAGAAAGCAGTTATTGAAATTAATGAAGACTTGCTGGAGACAACGGAGAGTATAATATAAAGGAGGAGAAGCTGGAGAGACTAAAGCAATGTGCAAAAAAAAAAAATTGTCCAGAATTTTAAAATAATGAAGAAAACAGGGATTTTAGACCTGGCAAAAGTTTGAAGATTGAGTAGGGGAATGCATACCGTATGAGTGAAAATGAATTCCAGATTCCAGACTTGGAAAGAAGAAAGAACAATAATCTTAGTAAGAACAAGATAACATGTTGAAGAAGGGAAAAAAAGAAAAGAAAAAAGCAGAAACTCTATTAAGTTTAAATTTGAAAAAAAGAGAAGAAAAAAGAAAAGGATTCTGACTGTCAAAACAGAGATGGATTGATGAACTTTCTGATCCCAAACATTTGTAATTGCATCTGCCTAGAGAGCCCAGAGACATGTCCTGGTTTATATACTGCTGATTCAGTATAAACCATCTAGTACATTTATTTGCAATTGCAGTCAAGTCTTAAATTCAGATCTGTCCTAAAAGAAGTACACATTGAAAACAGCCGTAAATCTTGTGGTATTAACTCTAATTCTTGGAGGGAAGTTGTTTGTTTATGGAAGTGGAAAACATCTATATGGTTACCAAGGCAATGTATAGTAAATCTTTATCATCCAATCATGTAAAATGGGCGGAAATGCCACCTAATACGCAAATAGCAATTTCAGTCACTGTTCAGTGGCAGAGGGAGCAGGCAGAAAAGTATCTTGGCAAACAAAATATGGACTACAAAAGCAGAAGCAAAATAGAAATAAAAATAAACACCTGTCAAATGGAATATCAAAATAAATGATCTTTCAACATTACGATCGATAAGCAAAATAATGAACAATGCTATGAAAATGTAAACATTGGGGAGGGATTTTTTTACATTTTGAAAACAGGGTTGTGCATTGTTGATTTTTTAAGCATCATCATTGTCCTGAGAGGCAAAATTACTAAATATTAAAATTAATATAAAAGGGAAGTAAATATGTATTTCATCAACTATAGACAGTCTTCAGTCACATAGGTAGACCATGTCAAGCTGTGGAATTTGCCTAGAAAACTGGCAATCCTAGAACATGTCATTGTCCCCATATTGTCCCTATATACCCAGGAAAGGAAGCCATAGACTGGACCAAACAGGGTGGAACCACCCCTGGTCAATATAAGAATGAGACAAGGCTGTATACTCTTCCCTTATGTATTCAATCCATATGTTGAATATGTGTTGAGAGGGTGGATTGGAAGATAATGAGCATTTTTTAAAAACAACAACTGGACTTTAAAATCAAAGTGAAAGCTTGACTTTAAAGCAGAGTGTCAAACTCACAGCCCACGGGCTGGATGCGTCACATTCTGGCCACGCCCACCCCCAGTTTAGCAAAGGGGAAAAAAGTCCTGATATGTAACTTGATGACGATGTGATGACGATGTGACAATGTGAGTTTTAAAGAAATGCTTTTGAGCTTTGGTTTTGGAGAAGATACCTGAGATAGCATGGTTAGCCAAGAGCAACGAATGGTTCATAGAACAAATCAATCCAGAGTACACAACAGAGGCACATATGTCGAGGTTCAACTTATATTATGCAAATTATCACATGATGATAATAGAAATTATATTCAACGAATGAATGAATGTTTTTATTATGGTCACTGACCAGAATTGTTTCAATAAATGTTTATCTGTAAATGATCATTGAAATAGGATCAGCTCATCACATTATGCAATGACCTAGCTCCCTTGAAATTTCTATAACGTTGGGAAAGGAACTCAAAGAAGAGGATGACCAAAAGCAAGGTGGATGAATTATATTGCAGCAATCAGGGGGTGCCCTCTTAGGAGATCGAAAGGCCAAGATGGGGAAAGAAGAACTATCTACCGAAATGACACTGACTTAATGACACTTAATCATTGATGCTTCTCCAACTGCAGTGCTTGAAAGAATCTCCCCACAAAATAGTGGTGAAGAAAATCATCACAATTTAAAAAAGCTTAGACCCCTTTAGTCACCTTGGTATTCACCATCCTCTGTGACATTATCAGTTGATTGGGGATAGACTCTGAAATGGAGAATCATATGCTGTTATTCTGAAATCGATAGTGTTTTTCATTCACCTTTAGCCTGGTGAAAAATCCTCTCTTGTAAAATGCAACTATTCAAACAATTTAACAAGCAAGCTCATGGAGCAATATTATAACCCAGTGCATATTTAAGTAGATGGAAATGCTGTTCAATTCAGTGCCTCTTACTTATGATAGTATAGATTTCAGTTTAAAACATACTGTGCTTGAAGAAGTTACCTAACCAATCAGAAGACAGTATTTTGCTTTTAATTACAAATATAAACTCTCTTGCAATGTAGAGTTGTAAATAAAACCTTGAACCAGGTACTTAAGAAATTGCTTTCTTCTCTAATAATGTATCAGAACAGTGACAGAATCTGAAAAACCAGATAGGTATAACTTTCACAGTTTAAAGAGTGCACCAAACTTTGAATAGAGTATTCAAATATTCAAGAGTCTGACTGCCAAAGAGTGTGCGGCATATAAAATGATTCCAAATTGTAAAGGTGGAGAGCCAATGAATGTGTTAATTTAATGTATTTGACTGTTAAATGGTGGCTATATAATGATCTTACATTGTCTCTTACTGCAATTCATTCATCTCTTCATGAAGTATGTAAACAAAAGTTTCCATACATACACAGAGGTATAAACATGCAAAAACAAGACTCACTTATAGATGAGCTGTATGGATGAGGCACTGATCTTTCCCCCCTTTCTTTGTGAAATGCTTTTTGAATGCAGTAGACATATCCACATCTTGCTTTAAATTTAAACTAACCTGCCTACCTCTTTCTGAATTCTGCAAACTCCCTTTACTCTTCTGGCTTGCTTATGTCTTAATTCCTTTTGCGACACAGTCTAGAATGCTGCTAAATTCCTTCATTAAGAGAAATCAAACAGAATTCTCTGAACCATCTTTTTTTAAAAAAATGTTTGGCCCTTTTTCACCGCATCAGATCAACCTGTCAAGTTGATGTCTTTGGTTTCACTGGGATTAATTATAGTTCTGGCATACGTATTTTAAAGAGTTGAGATAAGAAGGACATCTTAAGCTACCAAATCTGCTTGACCCTTCACCAAGAGCCCACTTGGTCATACAATCTTCTTAGGATCTAATGGTTGCCACCCATTAGATGAGCAAGCTGGTGCTTTGCTTTGTGGTTGTTGTTTTTAAAGGCATCTTTTTATGTCTAAGTGGGGACTCCAAAGTAGAGCCTCATTAGTGAGGCTAATATAGTACTCTGAAGTCCACTTAATGAATAACCCTCCTGCCATTCAAGTGTCAGGAAGCAGACACGTGGAGGCAGGTGCTAAGGAACAGACTGCACTACATTTTCAGTGTTTATTGATACAGCCTGTGATGTAATGTTGGAGAAAGACCTCCTTCCCTAACTGCAGCTCTTCCGGACAACAGATGGAGACTGAGTGATGAAAACACCGGCGATCTCTTTTCATTTGCAGCCTCTCCTGGGAATATTCAGAAGTATAATATGAACTTCATAGTTGCTGGGAACCTTTTGCAGTCGGAAGAATTCCATGCCACTTGATAATCAAGAGAGAGAGCAAGCAAGAACCCTTCCAGTAAGTTCCTTGTTTACTGGAAAAGGGGTTTAGAGCAGGGATTTCCAACCTTGGCAACTTTCAAACTTGTGGATTATCAACTACTTTCCATGTGGCTGCCTGGAGTTGAAGTCAACAAGTCTTAAAATTGCCCAGGTTGGACACCCTTGTTTTAGAAGAGTCTGTCCCTCAAAGGATCAGTTTGTAGGTGGGTCAGACGCAATCTCAAACTCTGTTCATGGTTCCTGTAACTTCATATACACGTTATTGTCAAAGTTTGGTGGAAAGCTGACAAGACTGGTGGTAAAAAGAAGCTAACTAGGATAGGTGGCTTGCCATAGATGAGGAGTTGACAATTATCTGTGCTGCTTTTAATGCTTGCTGTTGTAGGGTCCCAGTCTGCTCCTTTTCCCTATGTGTTGTGCATTTTAATTTCTGAAGGACCCAATTGCAGAAGTATGAAGCATCTGGCCTGTAAAAACAAAACAAAAAACATTTTAAATACCAATTATATCTAGATAATTCAAAATGTTTTCTTTTGACAGATATAAGAATGTGGTGGGCAAACCTCATACAATGAATATTTCCCTTGACTTGTTGTGAGCTTGGGATGATTTATTTCTTTCCCTTGTCTTATGTAGATCCTACGAATCACAGCACTTAGCCTTCTTTAAAAACCTATGCATCAAATTACCAATCTGGTATTTTCAGAGTAGAGTTTCAGTTTTCCTTGTTAGTTAGATTTTGGTTGAAAGGTGAAGTGGGAAATGGAACAGGAAGTGATGAAAGGCTTTGGTGACCTTTGACCTAATATTAACCAATTCCAACTCTTTTGGGGCTCCTGTCTTTGCAGGCTGACCATAATACATCATGCTCCTAACCCAACCTGCCACAGATTTAGGCACCAACACTATATTATGCGTACCTCCAGTTCTTGCAAAAATTCTTTTTCAGAAGGTAGCATTCTAGATCAGGGTGTCAAACTCAAGGCCCGATGGCAGGATTTGGCCTGCGGGGTGCTTATATCCAACCCATGGGGCTGGCCTGGGAATAGCAAATGACCAGCCCACAGTGCCTCTGTTAGCGAAAATGGGCTGTGGGGGTGTGTGTAGGCGGCCCCCACTGGCCCATTTTCAGCCTGGACGGCCTCCTGCAGCATCCTGCCGGCCAAAATGTTTTGGCCGGCAGGGTGCTGCAGGAGGCCATCCATCCCGTCTCCCCACCCCCCACACACACCATCCCACGGAGTAAAACTACAATGTTGATCCAGCCCTCCAAGAAATCTACTTTGACATCCCTGTTCTAGATCATCATTGAGGCTCTAAAAGAGAGGAGAAGTATATATATATTACAATACCACTTTCTGTTTAATAGTAAGATGCAAAGCATCCAGCAGATGATTTCTATCTGTGATTCAGTGATAACTTTCTCTGCTTTGGTACTGTCATTTTGGGCAATTAGGTGGCAAAGATGGGGTTGCGGTGTACATGGTGCTACCATGAGGAACCATGAAGCTATGAAGAAACAGATGTTCATTTTGAAATGTCATGGTAGCAGTGGTGGGATTCAAATTTTTTTTTTTTACTACCGGTTCTGTGGGTGTGGTTTGGTGGGTGTGGCAGGGGAAGGATACTGTAAAATCTCCAGTCAGAGGTGGTATTTGCTGGTTCTCTGAACTACTCAAAATTTCCACTACCGGTTCTCCAGAACTGGTCAGAACCTCGCATGGTAGATTGCAAGACCAAGCAACAGTAATCTGCCCAAGATTGGAAGTGAGCACCTTCTTTCTCTCTTCAGAAGCCATTCAGATAACCAAGTTCCCTTCATCCTACTGGAAACATCTCCATAGAATAATACAGAAGAACTTTGAATTCTGGTCCATGTTAGATACCAAAGGTGCATTCCTTGACTAGATGTTCCATTGAAATCCTTCATCTTGACAGCTTGAAGCAGATATAGAAAGTGTGGTACATATAATTGTACAGCAATGGTAAAGTGAGTAATTTTTCAGCCTTTCTTGCTTTTTAATGTTTTTTTTTTACAATAGATCTGCTTGAATGGGCAGGGGGCGGGAGGAATAACTTGTGCTCTGTATCTTTTCAAGAAGTGTGGCTGGAATGTTTGCATTCTTTTGGAACTAGTAGGAAGACTATTAAGAAGCAGAAAAAAAATAGACTTCAACATTCTTAAATGATTGCAGCACTTCTTCAAGTTAGATAGAAATTGGCATTTCTCTGCATCTATGACTGTGTGCAAGAGAGGGGGAGATGAAATTCATTTCCTGATTCTTCAATCCATGGTTTCTTGTCCAAAAATAGTGTCTACTTATTAAAAACCATCTCATAAGACTGAAAACTGCCCTTGCCTTGTTGTCTATTCCTATTCTCCCTTTCTATTAAGGAAACATTTCTTTTCTCCTTTTTCTCCTGAAGTAGGGACCTTGGGGAGGAAGATGAGTAAGCGAAGCACTCCAGACTTAATATGTAGGAAAGAGATGTTGACTCAAAGTTTTCACTCTCATTTCTTCTTTATATCTGTAACATTTGGAAACACATCACTGTGTTCAAAGTTCTGTAGCAAAAATCACATGTTCTATCAGGATTCAATTGTATTTTGATCAGATATATCTTTTAGTGACCTGGAAGAATAATTTTTTTTTACTATCATTTATAAGGCATCAACTTGATTTCTTTGAGGGCCGGATCAGCATTGTAGTTCTCTTCAGTAGGCTGGTGGTGGTGGGCACTCTGCAGCACTCTGCCAGCCAAAATGGGGTGCGGGAGGGCCGCATATGGCCCTGTTTTTGCTAGCAGAAGCACGGTGGGCCAGTCCTTTGCTATTTCCAGGCCAGCTCTGCAGGCAAGATCTAAGCAACCCACAGGCCGGATCTGGCCTGCAGGCCTTGAATTTGACATCCCTGATTTACAGGATCTTCTCTTCTTTTACAGTTGTCATTATGGATACAACTTCCTCTCTTCTCTGCAATAATGAAAATGTTCACCATTCTAGTTAAGGCAGCAGAATCGTTAGGGCTATTTTTATGAATTGGGAGAAAACAAACTGGGGGGGGGGACAAAATTGCCCTGTCACCCTGATCTTGTGACACTGAGGTGTTGTGAGGCTTCTCCAGTTTCTTATGCAGGGAACAGGTGAAAGAGCCATGCAAATGAGAATCTAGCTCCCGCTAGGACCATCTGCCCAAAAATATTAAGGGCATTGCTATACCATTGCTATATCAGCTTATTTCTTACCAAGTCACAGAAATGCAGAAATAAACCTACTCACTTAGATTCCGGCTTGGTCAGCAAACTTCTCAACGTGCCTCACCTACTTAAGTGGACATACCATGGTAACATATTGAGTGTCAGAACAGCAATGTGAACAGACACCCCCAACTTAATCCAAGGGCATTTCATCCTGGGTTTCCTACAAAGCTTAGATAGCTGATGATGTGATGATTGAGTAAACATACCTTTAGGGTATAAGAAAAAAAAATGGAACTGGGCACAATTTTGGAATGAGTCCCATCCCCTGATCATGATATCATGTGGGTGACAAGTGTACACCCAGCTGGTGCTACTTGCCTAAGGAGCATTGTGAAGGCAGATGCTTAGTTTTAAGAGAATCAAGAATGGTTTGAGAAGAGGACTGTGCTTCTAACATTGCCGGTACCACTTTAATTTCTCTCTCTCTCTCTCTCTCTCTCTCTCTTTGCTTTTAGGAGTCTGAAACTATACAACCCTCTGCTCAATCTGTCTCCTAGCTGGAAGAGACAGATAAACATACTCTCTTCGTTTCTTGAAAATGTAACTCCTGCATAAGTTTCCAGTATGCAATTAGATTAGATACATTTTCAAGGAATTTAATGGGCTGCCCATTTACCCTTAAGCCCAATGCAAAGTGCTGAGACTTTAATGTTTTAAATGATTTGGAATCCAAGGAGTACCTCTTGATCTGCCCATTTGCATAAGTACCTGTGCATTACAATAATCTGATGAGCATTCCCCCCACCGCCCTTCAACAAAATATTAAAACGTTTACCGATACCATAAGAAATAACTCATGGGAAAAATATAGTGAAATAAATGTGAAAGAGAAAAAAAAAGGAAAGGAAAAAAGACAAAAGAAAAAGGAAATAGAAAAGGAAAAGAACAGAACAGAAAACATAAAATCTACCTCTATTGTTTGCAGGTCATATGTCCATAAAGGCTGCACACTGGTTTTGAGTGTGGTGGTAATTCCACAGCTCTCAAGCTGCTTATCCCATGATTGATCATAAGGAATTAAATTATGTGGTCTCTTTGCAAGAAATAGCTATCCAGAGCACAATTGGGTCATCTTCCAATCTCTCCTTCTCCAGAAAGAATTTTGTCAGCCGAATCTACCACCTGGCCACCAATCGTTGCTGGGGTGCTGTCTCTACTCACAGGAATGTTTAACATACATAGGTCCTTACCCAGAGGCCTAGCCACTCAACCCCCTGATGCTGCCACCAAAAGCAAACCATGTATTGCAAAGAATAATGGCACTTTTCCCATAATGGGACTCCAGTTTCTGACTGTCCTCCTAAAGTAAGGAAATATGGTCGTTGATATTTCACTCTATTTGTTGTCAGTTCAAAATATTTCTATTTGCTCGGGAATCTTAATGGATGTCCTTGTTTCTGTGCTTGAAAAGCTTTTCTGATGGCTAAGTGACTTGCTTGCTTTTGCAGGACTATTTCAACTTGGAATTTTGATGCTAGCATGTCTCCCTTCTGGGAAGAAACGAGGGTTCAGCCATTTTTAAAACAAATAAGGAAACTTTGTCTGAGGTCATAGAGAAATGGGGGCTTGATGGGTAGCCGATTTCCAACTTTGTTGTTGTTTTTTGTCTACCTATTCTGGAACTACTAATTCAAGGACTGGCTGCAACATTTCCAACATTCCCAAGGAAAGGAAAGAGTGATGACTGAGAAAAGCCAACCCATTTTGTTTTCTGAAATAGGGGTTGGAACAAACCCAAAGAGAACAGCCCCCAAGGCAAGTGGGATAGACTAAGAATGCTTGGCAAAATGAAGTTCCCAGGCTCTGTTCAAATGATTTGCCACTCTTTTAATTTAACCTGAATGAAAGCCCTGTGAGCCAAGTTACTTAGGAAACTTATTTGTGAGTAGTCATTTGATTTTATTTTTAAAGTGTGCCTGGAAAGTTAAAAATTAGCCTGGGGAAGAGGTAGGGGAGCTTTCCAGGTGAGCCACCCCCCTCCCCAGCTCCCTGATAAGGTATAAGGAATGGACAGTTGTTGGTAGGAGCAAGATATATTTTGACAAATTTGTATTTGGCAGACTTTGATGAAAGACGCCAGTCCCTGCTTTGTCTTTCACTCTTAAAGGAAAGGTGAAGACGGCGGGGGACATTTGAAGGAGAACCAATAGGACATGGGTGATGGTGTGTGTGTGTGTGTGTGTGTGTGTGTTGCTCATGTCCTTCATTGCTCATTTGCATTCCCTGCAACTTCTGGCTCCAACAAGGAATTTTAACACTTTTTACTCAATTAAACTCCTGAACCAGAGGTCTTTCTGGTTGGCAAAACAGTAAGCTTTGGGGGAGATTTGTTTATTGGGAAAAAAAAGATTAAATGTCATCCAGTTCAGCAATTCTCTTTATAAATGGGTGTGTTTGTGCCTGACTCTGGAGTGGCCCCTGCAGTTTCTTCTTGGTAGTTTTTTTTTCAGAAGTGGCTTGCCCTTGCTTGACTTCCAGGGCTGAAAGAGAGAGTGCCTGGTCCACGGCACCAGCTGGCTTTGAGTCCAAGGCAGGACTCGAACTCCTGTTGTCTTTGGGCAACAGGCCTGTGGAATTTGTACAGTCATCTCACAGAAGTGGGCCCAGGGTTGGGATTCTACCAGTTCTATAGAACCCCTTGTTAACTTTCTAAGCAGTTCGGAGAACCCATAGTTAGAAGCAATCCCCTTTTGTTTTTTTCCACCCTTATTATATTCTTGCCAGTTTGCCTAGACTTTCTGTCTCCAGTGCTTAAAGGGGAAGGGTTGTTTTTACACTGCTGTTGGGAGGAAATACTTCCCTGGACAATCAGCACTTTGAAGAAATAATTGAATAATGAAGCAAAGCTTTTAGTGACAGGGAAGCAAGATGAGTGACATTCAGCAAGGCTTCTTGGCTAGCTAGAAAGATTGACATTCAAACGTGAGTTTACATACCCTTTCTGAGTTTTTGGTCTAAAACTGGTTTTTGATGAAGGTTAATTCTGTGCTTGGTGAAGTTTAATCCTTTGTATATTGATGGGATATTTTTCCCTATTCAGCTTCAATAAGCAACAGCTACTGTTGTGATTTAATTATTTGTATTGTGTTTGAATTTTTTCTTGCCTCGTGGTTTCTTTTTCTATCTAGGGAAGGGGTCTTCCTTCACTGCTTTAATACTATCTGGCTCTGTCCTTTTGGGGTATACTTCCAAGAGGCAGGATGCAAGCTTGGCACTGATATATATATTTTTTTACTGCCTTTCTGGGGGGCATGTGATCTTTCCTTAAATCTGGATGATTTCCTTAGGATATCTTGTGAGGTGAATGAGACCAGCTGCTTTTTTAAGTGGTGCAAATGGATCTAAGGATTGCTTTCCCTGGGTGTGCTTTTTCTGGAGAGCTTAAATAACCTCTCTGCTAAAGGGTTTCACTTTATGAGCAAGAGATGGCTGCTTGATAGTTATCACTGCATTTTAACTATTTTCATTCCTCAAGGTGCTCTGGCACCCTGCCTGATTTGTAACTTTGGCTTGTAGGTATTTTTACTCTAATGATTGGTATTTAGGGCAGCTTTTTGCAAGCAAAGAATCTTTTTGTATTTTTGTACAGTAATCCTTGACTTACAACAGTTCATTTAGTGACCATTCAAAGTTACAATGGCACTGAAAAAAGTGACTTATGACCATTTTTCACACTTATGACCGTTGCGGCATCCCCACTGTCATGAGAGGCCAGGCGAGGAGAAGCGCCCCTTGACATGAGTGATGTTGAGTTGGCCACTCCCACCCAGTCACATGACCACTAAGCCACACCCACCAACTAAGCCACACCCCACAGAACCGGTTGTTAAAAAAATTGAATCCCACCCCTGAGTGGGCCTGACATTTTCAACCAGTGTTTTTTTCCCCATGGGATTTGGATGCTTTTTAAAAAATATGCACACACAGAGCCACCCCCCCTCACTACAGGGTTTAAAGTCTTCCATAGGTGCAACTTATCCAATTAGGGTAAATTCAGAAAAAAACCCTCCCAAAGTACACTATTGGAGATTATTATTTTGCTTCCAAACACAGAACATTTTGGAAGTTACAAAATTATCTGCTAAGCTGTATGTATTTTGCAGATCGCAGGCTGCCCATGCTTGCCCTAAAGCTGTGAGAGGGTATCGTCCCTCTCAGCTTCGTGGCAAAACAAGTGTTATAGGAAGGTGTAGAGGGAAATTTTTCCTACCCAAAACAGGAGAAAATCCATGGGAAACACACGTGAATCTGCTGGCTGAAGGCCTTGTTTTGGGTGGTGAAACATTGAGCTCATATATCACCAAGGTTCTCTCTTCTTATTTCCTGTCCACACTGCACGTTCCTATTTTGTTTCTCGAAGCCAACAGCTTGAATATAACCAGATAGATCTTTCCAAGCCATGTTTACCACTAACATGCAAATTAATCTCTTCTCCCCTCCTTTTTAAACTTTTTTTTCCCCCAACACAGCCTTCCCATTGATTTCATTCACTGGGGAAAGAGTGAATTCTCTGTACACAGAGTTATAAATCAGAAACCTAATTAATATAATTTGACAATAGGGCTGAGGAGGAGGAAAGGACAGTGCCAGTTGTGAGCACAATGGGCTCATAGTGTTGTCTACACAAATGGTTCTTGCCCCTCTGACTCCTACTGAACTTCACACAGTGAAAACTCAGTACCCCGTTATTCAAGGCTGCTGCCCATATTAGTTCTGACTTCTTGGTGACAGCAGCAAGGAGTAGATGTGGCTTGCAGGCATCTCAATTGTTTTTTTAACAATGAGGAATACTCAGGTCGACTGAACAGAATGTCCTGCTATCTTACCTGCAGTTTTGGATGTTGCAGCATGCTCTGGATGGTTTATAAATAGTTGCAGATTCTTGCTTTACCTCAAGGAAGATGATCTAACTTGCAGGTTTTGGTGGGCCGTCTTTACCTGGAACGGAAGGTCGTTCCTGGTGACAGCAACTTTGGTAATTTTATATTCTGAATCTTGTGTTCTTTTAAAAATCTGTATGCCATCTGTCAAGTCTTTTTTTTTTTTAGAATGGAATTACAAAAGATTGAAATCTGCAACGTTATTTAAAAAAACATAGAATTGATTGATTATATGCCATCTAATTGATTGATTATATGCCATCTAATCATCTGACTCTTAGCAATCATATCTATCAGACCTGGGAATTTTATGGCTCGGGGACTACATCCAGCCGGTGGGTAGTCCCAGTCTGGCCCGTGGCATCAGTGATGTGGGTGGCATGGGGTGGGGCAGCAATGGTGTTGGGGATGGATCAATGGCAGGGCCCCTGGCATTGATGCAGCATCAGTGGCTGGATGCATCAACAGCCCTCATGTGGCCCCTTGGGAAAATTAATTGCTCATCCCAACATAGATAGTCATTCAGGCCCTGGTAATCTCCTGACTGGATTTCTGCAGTGTGTTCTACATAGGGCTACCCTTGAAGCTTGAAGCTACAATTGGTGCAGAATGTGTCAGTGCAGTCAGTTCTGAGCACCTCTAGGGCTATGCATATAACACCTCTGCTGCATGAACTGCATTGGATGCTGGTTTGCTTCTGGTTCAGTTCAAGTGTTGGTTATGATCTTTAAAGGCTTTCATGGCATGGGGCCAGGTCACTAATCTGTCCCATCCTGTTGGGCCGGAAGGGAATGTTGCAGATGTCATTGGTTAAATAATTCCAATTGGCAGGGTCTAGGAGGAGAATTTTCTCTGCTTGCTGCTGTTCCCGCCTTATAGAACATGTTGTCCCCTGAGGTGAGGTTGGCCCTCACTCTTCTGACCTCCCAGAAGAGTGTCCAGATCTGGCTCTGTCAGCTGGCCTGGGGTTCCAAATGTGGTACACAACCCTGGGGCTGGTTGGTGGTTTGAGGGCACCCTCTCTGTCTTTAACTTTGTCTATTTTTGTAAGGATTTCATAGTTTTTATATTTTTTTTTACTTGTAAACTGCTGAGAGCTACTTAGACAGTGAGATGGGCAGTGTATAATTTGATTAATAAATGAAACAAATTCAAAGGCTGGAAGTTAACAGATTGTCATCAAACTAAATTTTAGTGTCTGGGACTCAGGATTCTTCCTACATAATCATCTTTTCTCCATAATCCAATCTTTTAGATTGAAAGATACAAATTCTCAGAAATATTTGGATATAGAATAGAGTAGAGTAGAGTAGAATAGAGTAGAGTGGAGTAGAATTCTTTATTGGCCAAGTGTGATTGGACACACAAGGAATTTGTTTTGGTGCAAATGCTCTTAGTGTACATAAAAGAAAAGGTACATTCGTCAAGCGTCAAGAATCAAAAGGTACAACACTTAATAATAGTCATAGGGTACAATAAGCAATCAAATCATACTAGGAAACAGTCAATAAAAATAGCAAGGATACAAGAAACAAAGTTACAGTCATACAGTCACAAGTGGGAGGAGATGGGTGATAGGAAGGATGAGAAGATTAATAGTAATAGTAATGCAGACTTTATAAATAGTTGGACAGTGTTGAGGGAATTATTTGTTTAGCAGAGTGATGGTGTTGGGGGGAAAACTATCCTTGTTTCTAGTTGTTCTGTGCAGCGCTCTATCGCGTTATTTTGAGGATAGGAGTTGAAACAGTTTATTTCCAGGATGTGAGGGGTTTGTAAATATTTTCACAGTCGTCTTTTTGACTTGTGCAGTATGCAGGTCCTCAGTGGAAGGCAGGTTGATAGTAATTATTTTTTCTGCAGTCCTAATTACTCTCTGAAGTCTGTGTCTGTCTTGTTGGATTGCAGAACCAAACCGGATATTTAAGATAGTAAATATAAATATCTTTAACTTTTAATTTGTTATCCAAAAATTGTGTTTGTTATCATAATAATATCTAACCAATAAGAATTTACATTATAATTTAATATATGCTGCAGCCTGGACCTCAATTGTTAGTTTGAAGTGTTAGTTAGATTGCTTTAAAAATATACTGTATTTTAACTCTGTCTTAAACTTTATTTTCTTTATTTCAGAACACACACACACACACACACAGAAACCCAAGCACATTTTCATTGATTGATTGATTGATTGATTGATTCATTCATTCATTCATTGACAGAGTGCTCTGCTTGTACTGGTCTATAACCACAGTAAACTGAACTGAATTGAACCAATACAGAGTTGCAAGTGAATAGGCCCATAAATATCTTTCAAATTTATTATATCTCGACCATAGAAAGTATGAAAGCTTTTTTAGATCTTAAGTCCTTCATTTTCCTCGCTTTCTTCCTTCCTTCTTTCTTAGATGAATTTTGGGATTCATTGAAGATGGTGTCTTCATCTTCTTCTTGTTGCTCTTCAGCTTCCATCTGTATTGTCTGTTCATAGTTAACCAACGCCATTTTTAAAAAAAGAAAAGCTTTTTCCATACCATCATTACAGGCTGCTTTTGTTTGCTCATATTCATCCCTCAGTTCCTCCAAAGAAAAAGCCATTATAGATCTTTTCTTTTCTTTTTCACACCAACCAAAATATTCCAAAAGAAAAAACAAGACAACCCCAAAGTCCACAATCCTCAATCAATCCAAGCCAAGCCAGAATTCCCCCTTTCTCTTCCAGGGGTAGTATCAGACAAAGAAAAAAAGAAAGTTCAAATCTGTGTTTTGAAGCCTTATTGAGATTTTATTTCTGTTTTCAAATCCTTAAGGCATCTCCTCCAACAAAATCCAACCAAATAAATATATTTTTTGTCCTCTCCCTTCCGACTTATCCCAAAAAGCTAGTTTTACCTGAAAAAAAAAACAGGTTTCTCAATATCCATTTATTAATTCCGTCGGGGGGGAGAGTAAACTTTCCTTTCAGCACCTCAGAATTGCCGCTTATTTCCTCTTGTGGAAAGAATCATCCAAAAAGCCATCATTTTCAGGAATTAAACTAAATATATCTTAGAGTCCTGGGTCAACCAAGAAAACTTTCACTTTTTAAAAACTTTCTCCTCTTCCTCCAGCGCATACTTGCCCAGCTGCCGGCTTCTTTGTGGCGGCCATTACGGACCGCCGCTGCACCGTCTTGGTAAAAGGAGGTTCTGCCGGCTAGGGAGGGGGTCTGCAGCACCCCCAAACCCTTTCCCGGATCCCCCCTACCTTCAGCTGCCCCTGCAGGTGCAGCTTGCTCGCACCCTTTCGGGTCGGAGCCCCAAAAACGGCTAGCGCGGCAGGGGATCGCGCAGCTTCGCGAATCCCTACCGCTCGCAAAGCCGACAAACCGGAAATCTCTAAAACATTTAAGAAAGAGAAAAATATGATGCAAAATAAATACAATGATAGCAAACAAGAGAAAAAGGGAATACAACAGAGAAGGGATGCCGGCAAGACAGAGGTTAGAAGAAGGTTGGGTAGGAAGACTTGGTGGGGGAAGAAAGAGAGGGGAAAGGCGGAGAAAAGCCACAAAGTTTTAGAATTAGATGGGAAAAGAGGAATCCTTTTTAGGGATAATGGGTAAAGCATAAATTTTTTTAAAAAAAGATTCTGCAAGGTACACAAGATGGTATTGTAACATTCGTATTAGAAATAGAAAATTAGAATGGCTTAAGAGTTAATAAGAAATTAAAATGTTGAAATGTTTAATAATGATTGATTTTTAAAATGTAATAAAATATTGAAGGGAAAGGCAATGAGAATGCTATAAGATTTATTATTTAGATTTATTATTTAACTACGTATTTAGGAGGATATTATGTATTTAAACATTTTTGATTTTTTACTCTGTTTTTATTGTTACTAAAAGTAAAAATTAGTAGATAGAATGTACCAAGCAGAATCAAATTGGGTATTAGGTGTTATTTTAAATGTTAATTTAATTAATTTAGGGGAAGGATAGAAAGGCATCATACTCTGATTAGAGATTTCAGGAGAAATTCTTTTTTTTTTTTTTTCATTATAAGGAATGAGATAGAGGGATAATAAAGATTGGGCAAAAGATATAAATATAATGATTTAAATTAAGATGGATTGAATAAGAGAGAATTATGAAGAGTGAAATGTATGGAGAAGTTTATATGGAAGATACAGAATGGTAAATAAAATAAGTAATGATCTGTAAGATGAGCATGAATATAATTAAAGCCCATATAAAGAGAGGTACCTGGGGCCAAGTTACTTTACTAAAAGATTTTTTATATGTATGTTTGTGTTTGTCTATGTCTTTGAGAGTATTGGTGAAACCTTGTAGAAACATAGAAAGAGAGTGATGATAATCAAGTCAGAAAGAAATAGATGAAATAATATAGAAATGTATTGTATAAGATAAGGTTTTATCTGACTTGTTAAATCTATAATGGAAAAAGGTTCAAATATGTAATGGTTGATGATGATTTGTTTGTTTTTTGAAATTAATAAAACTTGCTTAAAAAAAAAAAAGTATGAAAGCAAAAAATATTTTTGATTGTTTTTTCTAAGGTTTTAAGCCATAAGAATCTTATCTAACATTTATTAAAGGCTGAGCCATTGAAAAGGCAATATAAGATATACCAATCTTCTGCCCCAAATTTCATATATATTGTCCAAATGTATGTATGTATGTATGTGTATATGTATGTGTGTGTGTGTGTGTGATAATCAAGTGACAGTTAAGTCTCAGTAGAGGCTTTCTCTCATATAGTCAATGCCTCAGGAGTTTCAGAGGCTGCATCAGAGTCAGCTGCAAACTATTATCCTCCAGCTCATGATATTAAAACAAACAAACAAAAACTCACATTCATAGTGTGTCCTACCGGAGGGTGGTCTAATAACAAGTTAGAACTCGCTTGTGGTTCTCATGCCTCCCATGAAATCACAAGCTGCTCCAGCTATAGAAAGCAGGAACTTGAATACTGAAATCCCCCAGCCTCATCTTTCTGCATCTCCTTCAACCAAATCCTCAGCTGAGGCAGATGGACCACCAGGCTTTAGAGCGAACAGAGAATATCCAGCTTATTCTAAATGCCTGGTACAGGTAGTCCTCAACTTATAACCACAATTGAGGGACATTTTTGTTGCTAAGTGAGACATTTGTTAAATGAATTTTGCCCCATTTTATAATCTTTTGTGCCTCAGTTGTTAAGCGAATCACTGCAGTTGTTAAATTAGTAACATGTTTGTCAGGTAAATTTGGCTTCCCCGTTGACTTTGCTTGTCTAGAAGGTTGCAAAGGGGATCACATGACCCCCCGGGACACTGCAACCATCATAAATATGAGCCACAGTTGGCAAGTGTCTGAATTTTGATCATGTGACCATGGGAATGCTGCAATGGTCATGTGTGAAAAATGGTCACATCTCACTTTTTCCCCAGTGCCACTGCAACTTCGAATGGTCACTAAATGACTAGACTAGACTAGACTAGAATAGACTAGAATAGAATAGAATAGAATAGAATAGAATAGAATAGAATAGAATAGAATAGAATAGAATAGAATAGAATAGAATAGAATAGAATTCTTTATTGGCCAAGTATGATTGGACACACAGGAATTTGTCTTGGTGCAAATGCTCTCAGTGTACATAAAGGAAAAGATACATTCTTCAAGAGTCGAGAATCATAAGGTACAACACTTAGTGATAGTCATAGGGTACAATAAGCAATCAAATCATACTAGGAAACAATATAAATTGTAAGGATACGAGCGACAAAGTTACAGTCACACAATCATAAGTGGGAGGAGATGGGCGATAAGGAGTGATGAGAAGGTTAATAGTAATAATCGTGCAGACTTTGTAATAGTTGGATAGTGTTGAGGGAATTATTTGTTCAGCATGAATTGTTGTAGGTCGAGGACTATCTGTCTAGACATCGATTGGCTCTAAAAGAGACAGAAAAGACATGATAGAGGAAGGGATTCCTATAGGCACTTTCGTCACCCTCCCTTGACTCAAATACAGCCTTGACTACTCAAAATAATAATTTAATATTGATCCAGCCGACTCACTCAGCCACATTTGGCACAAACAAGGCCAGTCATGTAATCAACCATCAAATCATGGATGAAGGAAATCTTACTGTTCTCTGACCTGGATTTAAGAACCGATTTAGCAGACCAATATATTAACCCAATATATGGGATGGGGCTGTGATTTTTTTAAAAAAAAGGACAGGTGCACCTTATCTGAGTTCTTTGCTTATCTAAGTTCTTCTCCTTTGGTATTAAATGCCTCACATATTTCAAGTGCAGAAATGGTTGCATCTGGAGCTGCTCTGCTGAGTAGGAAACTTGTTTAAGCTCTAAATTGGCGACCCTGTTAGTTCCTGAAAGACACTCTGCTCTTAATTTGGGACTCTGTACCATCTCCTTATAGATTCTGGCTGCTCATTCTAGGTGAGTCCATTTCTCTATTGATTTCTTTTTATCAGACCCAAAGGATAGAAATCACTCAGGGCAGATCTTGAGACAGTTGCCAGTGGCTTGTCAACCAGCATAGGCCACCAGAAAGTGTATACACAGATTTATAATGTTCGCATCTTGTTCAATTATGGTAAGCAAAAACCAAGAGTCACACTCTGGATCCAGTTACTAATGCTGTGCTGTTTCTGACAGCTATGAAATATGGTGGGAAATTGAGACTTATATTGATACAAGGTTGATATCAGGTTCTCAAAGATCTATGAAATGCACAAGAACCAGAAATCTCACTCTTGGAATTTCTGTTTTTAAAAAAGAATCCAATGTAGCTTGAAATGGGCTCTGTTTTAAAGATCTGGTTTGTGTTCTAATTTTGATATAACAGATAATCAGAGTTGGAAGGGACCTTGTAGGTCATCTAGTCCAACCCCCCACCCAAGCGGGAGACCCTACACTATTTGTGACAGATGGGAGTCCAATCTCTTCTTGAAAGTCTCAAGTGATGGCGCTCCCACAACTTCTGAGGGCAAGCTGTTCCATTGGCTGATTGTTCTCACTGTCAGAAAGTTTCTCCTTATTTCCAGGTTAAATCTCTCCTTGTTCAGTTTCCATCATTATTCCTTGTCTGGCCTATAGGCGCTTTAGAAAATAGCTTGACCCCTTCCTCCCTGTGGCAGCCCCTCAAATATTGGAAGACCACTATCATGTCTCCCCTGGTCCTTCTCTTTACTAGACTAGCCAAGCCCAGTTCCTGCAACCGTTCGTTGTATGTTTTAGCTTCCAGTCCCTTAATCATCCTGGTTGCTCTTCTCTGTACTTTTTCTAGATTCTCACCATCTTTTTTATAATGTGGTGAACAAAACTGGATGCAGTACTCTAGGTGTGGTCTTAACTAAGGCTTTATAGATTGGTATTAGTACTTCCCTTGATCTTGACTGTATCCCTCTGTTAATACAATTTAGGATTGCATTATAATCCATACCGTACATTTTAAAAGGTTTTGCAGAAAACTTTAGCATTTATTTGAATCACTTGGATTCTTCTGCTTTTCTCCTTGATTAGCCAGTTGCTTTTTCTTTTACTGTATTCTAGATTATAGCTAAGAGATATATTTCAGTAGCCATGTTTCACACAGTTTTTACCATCTCCAGTGACCAGCCTTGTCTACTTTACTCCACCCGCATCTCAACGATCAGCTCAGTTTCCAGCAGAGAGAATCATTAGCCAAGGTAGAATAGAATAGAACAGAATAGAACAGAACAGAACAGAACAGAACAGAACAGAACAGAACAGAACAGAATAGAATAGAATAGAATAGAATAGAATAGAATAGAATAGAATAGAATAGAATAACAGAGTTGGAAGGATTCTTAGAGGTCTTTTAGTCAACCCCCTACTACACCACTTCAGACAAATGGTTATCCAACATCTTTTTAAAAACTTCCATGTACAAATATGTACAAATATTTTTGCTGATTCTAAAGTTTTTCAGACAGGCATTAGTAGAAGAGTTGTATGAGGATTGTGTCAGAAGAATAATTTGGGGTTCCAACCAGGGGTCGGATTCAAATTTTTTAACAACTGGTTCTGTGGGCGTGGCTTAGTTGGTAGGCATGGCTTGGTGGTTATGTTATTGGCTGGGTGTGGCCAACTCAATATTACTCACATCGAGGCACGCATCTCCTCGCCTGGCCTCTCATGACTGTGGGGATGCTGCAACAGTTGTAAGTGTGAAAAACGGTCATAAGTCACTTTTTTCAGTGCCATTGTAACTTTAAATGGTCACTCCACACAAGCAAAGTACCAGCAAAGGAGGGGAAAAAACTCCAGAGAAGTTCCACAGATAGGAAGTCCAGTCCTGCCAAGAATGTAATAAGAGTTAATGGAGAGGCAGTTTCTGTAAGCAACACCAGAATGTTTCCTTCCTGCCTTCCTTACAGGATTAGGCCAGTAATTTCTTCTAACAACCAGTTCTCCGAACTGCTTAGAATGTTAACAATCGGTTCTAGCGAATAGGTGCAAACTGGTAGAATCCCACCCCTGCTTCCAACTCAAGCTGAGGTTGCCACTTGGATGGACTTTTTATTAAAAAGGTACAGATCCCTCCTCCTCTCTCTCTATATATATATGGCTTTGATATGAAATGAGACTGGCAATCACCCAGCTAAAACTTGCACATCCACTCTATTTTTCCACACACAACCTACTGTGATTCACAGCCCCTGGGAGTGCTAATCCCCCTTGCTACCCAAAGTCTCTTTGTCACAGCCAGGTGACGGTCACAAGAATTTGGAGTAGTTAGGAAAGAGCATAAAATAAAACAGTAGTGGAAAGAAAAGAAGGGAAAACCTCACACATAGGCACACACTATTCCCCTCCCTCCCTCCCTCCCTGGGCACAAAAAACAGAAATTTGGAGGTACTTCCAAGATTATTCTGTCGGAGGAGCTGTCTGGTTCAAACTCAAAGCTCCTTTACAGTCTGGGAGCAACATCCATAGACAAAAATACTCTGTTCCTAGCTGGATGAATTTACCCAAGCTAGGTCTGCTGGTCATATAGGCAGAAGAATAATTTGGGGTTCCAACTCGAGCCGGGGTTGCACAAGAATAAATAAAAATGAGATCCAGACAGCTGTGAGGAAAGAAGAAATATGCATCCAAACAGTTTGCTTTTAGGGGTAAGCTGCAGAGAAACGGGGTATAGTGGCAAAAGGGGGATCTTGTTTGGGGTGTGGAATGTTCCTACATGCTGAAGGGTGCTCGTACGTGTATGTTTGTGTGTCTGTGTGTGTGTGTGCGTGTATTCTTGTAAACGTACAATTCTGTTGGGAGACTTAATTTAATTAACTCTATTTGTATTTGCAGACTTTATCTTTTGATATGGGAATTAGGTCTGGTAACTTATTTCACGATTTGAGGAAGTTTGCTAATTTGATTAACTCGGAGACACCAATTCTCAGACCATTGTGGATTCTGTTAATATTTTAAGGAAAGATGGATGAAATATATTTGGATTTAAAACTCCTCACAATTGTTTTACCAGAATGAAATGCCCTCCACTTCAATTCCTTGCTTCCCCAAGGGATTTGTGGACAGAATTTTCAAGAAAAAAAATATTGGTTCTCTTGATTGTCTTCTAAAGTTTGTGACACCATTGCAATGCAACACAGTTGGGACACTTAGGTTGGAGACCTTTGTGCAGGGCCATTGTAACTTTGAATGGTCAGCACAGGTAGTCCTCGACTTACAACAGTTCGCTTAGTGACCGTTTGAAGTTACAACGGCACTGAAACAAGTGACTGATGACCATTTTCACACTTATGACCGTTGCAGCGTCACATGATTTATATTCAGATGCTTAACAACTGACACATTTATCACGGTTGCATTTGTCCCAGGGTTATCACCTTTTCCTGACCTTCTCACAAGCCAAGTCAATGGGGAAATCAGATTCACTTAACAACCATGTTACTAATTTAACAACTTCAGTGATTCACTTAAACAAAAGTGGCAAGAATAGTCACAAAACTCCCTTAACAAATTTCTCCCTTAGCAACATAAATTTGGGGCTCCACTGTGGTCATAAGTTGAGGACTACCTGTAAATGAATGGTTGCAAGTCGAGGACTACCTGTATTCAGATGATCTCTTCCTGTTAGTCCTTTTGGGTTTCCTAAAACCACCACCTGAAACTTTGGTGCTGAGAAGCCACCGCAACATGAAGATGTTCAGCAGTACATTAATCCGCTTCCTGCACTTGTGTTCTCCATTAACGATCTTCTCAGCCCCAACTGTCAAATTTGACCTGACATTTAAAAATAGCTCCTTAAGAAGAGCTGAGAGTTCTTCAGCAGAGGTTGCCAGAGAAAGAAAAGTTGGCAAGCTCGCTCTCTGCTTAATGTTTCAAAATTAATTTTCCCTGTCAAGACTCTTCTTTCCTTTTCCCTCTGCGGTTTATATAGGAATGTAATGGGGAACAATTAAAACAACCCAAATTTCAAAATTGTTGAAGGCTCTGTAAGAGAAAAAGAAGTTTGCTCATTGTTCTCATTTTCAGTATATTGTCATGTTCAATATTACTATATTTATTTCAACGTATGAAATGTGTACCTCATTCTACTATTCAACTGAATTCTCAAATATTATCAAAATAGAGAGCCAGTTTAGGCTTGTGTTTAAGGCACCAGACTAGAAAAGAGGAAACAACGAGTTCAAATCCTGCCTTAGCCATGAAAGCCAACTGAGTGACATTGAGCCAATCGTTTTGTCTCAACCCAACTCTCCTCACTGGGTTACTGTGGGGAAAATTAGAGGAAGTTGTGTTGGATAAGTTTTCTGCCTTGAGTTATTTGTAAAAATAATAAAGGTAAGATATAAATAAGAATGATAAAGTCTTTTAATAATTTAATAATAATATAAAATAACAATTTAATGATATAAATAATAACTATAATAATAGTATAATAATATATTGATAATAATATAAATGATAATAATAACAAATACCAGAATACAGTATGCTGTGTCATTAAGATGTTGAACTAAGATGAGATTGCCATAGATGGGAAACAAGTGAACAGAATGCTATGAGCGTGAGCTTCTGGAAAAAAATATAGAAACCTAACAAATGAATAAAACAAGAAGCCATAGTTTCAGTGGCAATGGGACAAGACTCTAGTATCAAATAGAAAGGGGAATGGACTTCTTTTCATTTTAGATTGAAATTGGTACTATATAATCTCATATGGGAGATTATTTAATCTCCCATGGGAGGCTATTCCACAGAATGGGCACCACTAAAGAAAAGGTCTTCATGGCTGATTCCAGTCAGAGGCATCAATGGAACACAAATATAACCAGGAAGTTGAATTCCTTACATACCTGCCCTCTGGATGCTCTTGCCCCCTCCCCATAGACACCCCTCTGCACTGAAATGGGTCCCAGCCAGGAGTATCCTTTTAGGTCACTTTGAGCAAGATTCTTTAGGTTGACACTAAAATGGTAAACTTGGACCCATAAAAATTGTATTCTAAGTTCGTAGAGTTAGATGCATTACACAGTGTAGCCATTTCCTTTTGCTGCAGCTTAACTTCTGGTTCAAGCACAGCCATAATCCAACAAAGAGCACATTATATTATATCGTTGTGCTGATGGCACCAACTTCAATAACTTTGATGATTGAAGCTGAACATCCAAACAGAAGTCCTCCTCCTGAGAAGAATAGCACTTAGCAATAGCACTTAGACTTACATACCTCTTCACAGTGCTTTACCACCCTCTCTAAGCGGTTTACAGGGTCAGCATATTGCCCCCAACAATCTAGGTCCTCATTTTTGCCACCTGGAAGGCTGGAGTCAACCTTGAGCCAGTCAGAATCGAACTGCTGGCAGTCAGCAGAATTAGCCTGCAATACTGCATTCCAACCACTGTGCCACGAGAAAGCAGACAACAGCTACTGGTGATCTTGCATAGATCCTGATCAGCATGGATTAAAAGGTCTAGGAGCCTTGTGTCAAAAGGGACAGCTTTCTTCATTTTCTACTCTATTACCTTTAAAGGCAGCACAAATTGGCCACCATTTTGAAACGGTTCTTCATAATATATCTTATTATATGTTGGATGTTGGAGCAGTCACCACTTCTGGAGGCAAGTTGTTCCACAGTTAATCAGTGGATCAGCTTGCCTCCTGAAGCTGTGAATGCTCCAACACTAGATGTTTTTAAGTAGAGATCGGACAACCATTTGTCTGAAATAGTATAGGGTTTCCTGCCTGAGCAGGGGGTTGGGCTAGAAGACCTCCAAGGACCCTTCCAACTCTTTTATTCTGTTCTGTTCCATTCTGTAATTACAGAGTTGGAACTAAAGTATGATTGAGACTCTGGACTTCTGGAATGACAACTGGGAATCCTTGCAGACCCATTTTCTTGAAAACTGCAAGGTTAAAGCTGCCAACTTTCTGGCTCACAGGAGGTTTTCCTTCTTTATACAAAACTGAACATGGGAATGTGTTCACCTGGATGTGGCTTGTCTTGTTGCAGCAAGGGGAACAGCCCTCCTTCTCGCCCCCTCCCCTCTCCCCAGCTAAACATTTTTCTAATTGTGTGCTATTAAAAGAAGAAAATCAATTGAGGAAAAGAACTGGCAACTCTAAGATGGGAGCCACCCACCCTTTCCCACAATTGCAACTGTATTGTGGTTCTGAAAAGTACAGTGTGTGCGATGGTGTCATAATAGAGTGCTTTCATGCACCAGTTTTGAAACCCTTCCAATCTAAAAATTCCCCTATTCCTATGGGGAACATTCCGCCTTAAAAGTTGAATTCAAACTAAGCAACACCAAATTCCTGTACATGACGCTCCCTACCCACAAAATAATCAGAATGAGGAGTTTCTTTTATCTGCCCTGCAGAGCTTTGTCTTTTCCCTCTGTCTGCTGCCATATTGATCCCCCCCCCAACACCTCTGCTGCTTGTACATTTTGACCACTCTGGTTCCTTCAGTTTGTACCATTCTAAAACAAATACAAGGCGTGAGAAGCTTGTGCAAAAATATTTGCGTCTTACAGTCGTCTGATCCATACGAAAACAAGAAGAAAGGTTGCATCATTAGCGACGAGGCCTTGGATAGTCTTCTGGAGGTGGAAGTGAGAGAGGCGAGTGCTTTAGCAAGCGTCTGAGAGATGGTGAATAAAAGATGGGGAAGGGTCACCTCATCCTGGAAGTGAAAGTCATAAATTCTATGATGGGACCCATATTAACTGTAGAATTTCCATTAGGCACACTTGGGTTAAGATCCAGGCTTTTCTGCAATAAATCCATAGGGAAATAAAGCTGCGCTACATTTTCCATGACTTTTGGCTTTCAAAAGTTTTCAGTCTCCATTTAAAGTTTGTTTAGCTAAACAAAATGCATGAAAAATCAAAGGCATTTTTCAGTCCCACCTCCTCCCTGATCATATCTTAGGGAGGGGGAAAACTCCCAAATCTTGAAGTAAAAGCACTATACAAATCAAAATAATCAGTCTAAAGTTAGGGAAATTTCTAAGACAAATCCCAATGTATATACTCCATAAAACATTTATCCAAGAGTTGTATGTTTGCAGGCAAGACTTGGAGATGGACTAGCTAGCAAGATGCACCTGCCACCAGGTCTTGATCTGTGCAAGCACATAAAAACTTATATACTGTCTAAATTTGATTCAATATCATGAAACAAATATGAAGGCAAACATTCCTAAGCAAAATGCAAGCAGCAACACAATGAAGCACATAAACAATAAATGTAAACAAGTGTTGTGTCTTGATATAATTCTTTATAACATTTCAGATAATGTTTACTATTTTGGCATCATCCTAATGCATGTGCTTTGTTCACTCGGGGGTCCTCGGTTCTCTCTGAGCTTGGTGGTTTTCTTGTAGACGTTTCATTCCCAAACTAGGTAACATCATCAGTGTTAGCAAGGGCCCTACAGTTTAACCCTGAGCTGCAAATATTGCTTTTCAGAATTGTGAAAGGAGGACTCAAAAATAAATGGAATTTTAACAATAAAATGAAAATGAAACTAAATACTGTTTCCCTTAGTTCTAGGTTATGTTTCTTCTTTAGATCTCTCTTATTCCTAAACACATCCATGTTTACATTCCTGGTACATTTCCTAGTAACTTATGACAAGGATATTATTATGGCTGCTTAGATGAATGTCTAAGCGTCCGCTACAAATAACAGGATCCAAACTTCCTCCTGCCAAGGGCGTAACAGACCTTGTTTATGGGAATAATCTGCACTTTTGCAACAATCAGCATTATTTCCAGGAGGTTCTAGTTACGTTTATCTTCAAAATCTCATTTGGTGCAGTTTTAAGAATATTTAAATTGCAGCAGTGATGCTTCTGCCTAATGTCAAAGGTATTGTTAGTAGTTTCAATGTTATACAAGGGAAAAAGTGCAAGCGATAGATAGCTGCCACCCCCCCCCCCCTGTAACATACTTCTCCAGTTGAATACAGATGGGTTTAATGAGGTCAAATAAATCTCTTCCATCATGTTGATGGGGAATGATCTTGCTGAAATTCATGAATCCCATTTGAATGGTTACAAACAAATAGCACTATTTTCTTCCTTTTACAGCAGAGGTCCCCAGACTTGACAACTTTAAGACTTGTGGACTTCAACTCTGTGCTGGCTGGAGAATTCTGGGAGTTGAAGTCCACAAGCCTTAAAATTGCCAAGTTTAGGGACCCATGTTTTACAGAGAAGAGATTTCTTTTGTGGCTTGCATATCCCTTGCAGTGAAATGGACTAAAGTGCATGTTAGTGACATTAAATGGCAGATATTGCTGGCATTGATTTATATCTAATATTTTGGGACAGGAAAGCAATACTTTCCTCCTAAAATTCTGACTCTATGTGAGGAATTGCGGGAAAGGGGGGAATGAGATTTTTGAATGCTTCTCTCAAAGAGGAGATAACCCTGTCCATATGCCTGTAGACAAGGGGATTTTTTTTTAAAAAAAAGAGACCACCATAATTAATTCACTGAAAATGAGGCTGAGACATTCCTCTTAAGCAGAGGTGGTATTCAGCAGGTTCTGACCAGATCTGGAGAACCGGTAGCGGAAATTTTGAGTAGTTCGGAGAACCGGCAAATACCACCCCTGGCCCCGCCCCCATCTCTTCTCTGCCTCCAGAGTCCCAGCTGATCAGCTGGGTCTTCTTTGGTTGCCCTGCACAGGAGAACGGAGCTGGAAAGCAGGTTAGTGGGATGGGGAGGGAATGGAGATTTTTCAGTATCCTTCCCCTGCCACGCCCACCAAGCCACACCCACCAAGCCACACCATGCCCACCAAGCCATGGCCACAGAACCGGTAATAAATTTTTTTGAATCCCACCACTGCTCTTAAGGTTCTGTATTTTAATTAACCAAGTTTATAAGAGGCAGATTTAATATTTAAGAGATCATTTTAAATCACCATCTACGTGGAAACTGCAGTTAAAGATTGTATAGATCTGCAATTAGGAATAAAAGAAAATGCGAATGAGCCTGCAATAGCATACAGAGATTAATAGATCAACATGAACTGTGCTATCGTTGTGACAGAAGTTCATAACCAGCTGAATGTTAATGTAAAGGTAAAACCTGCAGAAAATGGAATATACGGGGAGCTTGCCAGAAGGCCTGTTGCTTAGAGAATAAGCAAAGCATTTGCTAAAGACAAATAAACCAACCATTATTTAAAAAGGAATACAGTATCACAACCAAGCTTCTTAAATCATGTCTAGGTCCATATGTCATGCACCAAAAGGAACCCCCCAGGTAGGACAGAAGCTGAGGGAATTTTATCAAAATTTGACTGAAACCCATTGGCTATCTCATTTTGCCACAATTCGGGGGGGTGGGGGGGAATAAAACCTATTTTTCAGGCTTTGAGAAGAATGCCCAAAAATCACCTGGCAATCTGGGTGGTTTTCATGTTAGTGCTAATTCACTATTACAGGCTGACAATATTTCTTTGTCCAGAATTAAGGATATTTATGCTACTTTTGCTGGGTGGTCCTTAAGCAAAATAGATCTAGCAGAAGCTTGAATCTGTAAATACAGAAGAA
Source organism: Notechis scutatus (assembly GCF_049901735.1). Taxonomy (NCBI): domain Eukaryota; kingdom Metazoa; phylum Chordata; class Lepidosauria; order Squamata; family Elapidae; genus Notechis; species Notechis scutatus. The sequence goes on from NC_142010.1 coordinate 128,566,370, forward strand.
TATTTTGAGGGGCTTCTCAACAGAAATACGATCCTTGCAAAGAATTATACTTTTATTATTACAGACTGGCTTGTGGAGCACCATCTGCAGAGAGACAGAGACCAAGTGCCACCAGACCTCGCTGAGCACCTGAGGCTATTTAGATGATATCACTGTCACAGCAGATAATGATGAAGTGTATCTGCAAAACTTCAAGACAACATTGCAGAAATTGGCAGAGTTCACACCTTAAAGCAGAGTTCCCCAATCTTTCTGACTTTGTGGACTAGCGGGAGGTGGGTGGGGAGAGGGGATAGTTCTGCAGGAGTGGCAGGCAAACGCGCATGTGCAATTCCATTTGCACGGGCAGCAGGCATGTGTGCAAGCTGCTTGCACAAATGGAGCATGCATGCACACACTCGCCTGTTGCTGGTGCAAGTGGGGGTGCACATGCATGCACCGCTCACCCACCACTTCCACGGCACAGTTCTGAATGGCTCAAGACTCAGTAGTGGGCCATGGCCCGGGGGTGTGTGTGTTAGGGACCCCTGCCATAGAGTGTAATGTGAAAATTGTGTTTCTAAAAGCTATTATTACATATCGTTGTCACATCATTAACATATAAGGCCTAGGGCAGTGCTGGCTGGGGAATTCTGGGAGTTGAAGTCCACATATCTTAAAGTTGCCAAGTGTTCTATCGCCAGAACAAAAGCAGACTCAAGACCGGAGTTGAATTCAGCTCTTTATTAACTGTCAGTAACTTCAACTACAGTTGAGCCGCGGCAGCCCTTTTTATAGCGGCTGCTCGCGGCTCGCAACCAATGGCATTTATTTAAACTTCCCGCCGCTTAGGCGGCCAATCGGAACTGTTGTTATCTACCAATCGCTAGCGATGGTATCTGTCCAATAGGAATGCAGTATTATGAGTATGCAAACAAGTACACTACACCCCTCCCCTCTTGGTTTGACCCAACGTTACGTGATGTAGTCGTGTAAGTAGGCGGGACTTTTGTGGGTCCTAGTTGACCTGCGCAGTTCAGTCTCTGCGTTGACCTCGGTCGGTTCGGACAGGCTCGCCGTCTTTCCCGTTCTTCTCTCTGAAACCTCCTGGAAGGATGATTCAGCCATGCCGCTCCCGCCGTGCCTTGTTGGGTTGGTTGGACGGGCGCTGTTGCTCCTATCTGACGTGTTCGGGCAGGTAGAGTCGGCTCAGCTGCTTCTTTCCTGGTTCTCCTTCAGCTCTCTTTTTTCGAATTCGCCCAATGGTAAGTAGTTTTTATTTGTTTTTGGGTTTTCAGTTTCTGGTTGGTGGTTTGTTAATGGAGGGTTTTCCTTTCCTTTATTATTTAAAGGTCCCCCCCCTCTGGTTTTATTATTATTGTCTATCGGTTCTTGTGGATGTGTCTTTTCCATGTTCTGGGGTGTGTCGGTGTTGCATTCGATGTATCGACACCGTAGTTGATCGATGTGTCTTTTCCACGATCTGCCGTTGGTTGTCTCTAGCCGGTACGATCGTGGGCCTGTAATTTGTGTTATCGTGGCTGGTAGCCACAACGGTTCTCCGGTAAGATTTTTTGCGTATACCAGGTTGCCTGGTATAAACGTGTGGTACTTATGGAGGAGTCTGGTGGCTTTTCGGGGTTGTAGGTGGGGTGTAGTCTGTCCAAATATGAGCACAATTTTCTGCCCATTAAAAGTTCAGCTGGGCTCTTGTTTGTTGATGTGCATGGTGTTATATGTTGGATGGTGAGCATGGTGTTGATTTTGTCTTGCATGTCGCCTCCTTCAAGTTTTTCTAATGCTTCTTTCGTGTATCGAACCATGCGTTCCGCCCTTCCGTTCGCCGCTGGATAAGCTGGCGCTGTCAGAGCATGTCGTATTCCTTGTTCTGCGAGGAATTGTTCAAAAGCTAAAGCTGTGAACTGTGGGCCATTGTCCGATAGTATTACATCTGGTAGACCATGAGTGGCGAAGAGTTTCTTTAGTTGTTTAGTGACGGCTTCAGTTGTTGTTGAACTCATGATGCTCTAACCAGTTTGAGTAGGCATCAATGATGATTAAATATGTATATCCCTTTGTGGGTCCGGCAAAGTTTATGTGGATCCTTGACCAGGGGCCTCTGGGTGTCTCCCAGTCAAGGACCGGTGCTAAAGGTGGGGTAGGTCTGGACGACTGGCATTTGTTACATGTTTTGACCCAGGTTTCAATGTCTTTGTCTATTCCTGGCCACCAGACATAGCTTCTGGCCAGGGACTTCATTTTTACCATGCCCGGGTATCCTTCATGTAATATGTTCAGCACGTCTTGTTGCAATTTTCGTGGAACAACAACCCTATCCCCCCACAATATGCATCCTTTCTCAATTGACAACTCAGTTTGCCGGTTTTTGAACAGTTTAAAAGTCTCTTTTTTTTCATTTTCCGGCCAGCCCCTCCCCACCCAGTTCAGGATTCGGGCATCAGTGCATCTTTTGCTGTTTCCCTTGCAATGTCCGATGCGGTGATGGGCAAGTTCGATATCGTTTCAATTTGCAGAGTGTGTGTGGTGGGAGCTGGGTCGTTGTCGTAACCTGGTAGTGGTGAGCGGCTTAATGCGTCTGCGTGGGGTATGGCTTTTCCTGGTCGATAGATGAGCTTGTAATTGTAGGCTGCAAGAAATTCCGACCATCTTGTCATCCTTGGAGACAGGATGTTGGGGGTGGCTCTGTCTCCGGCCAGGAGTCCTAGCATTGGTTTGTGGTCGGTAATCAAAGAAAATGTCCTACCCATAAAGATATTCGTGAAAGCGTTTTACCCTCGAGATAGCAGCCAAGGCTTCTCTATCCAGTTGGCTGTAGTTTCTTTCAGCCTTGGACAACGTCTTGGAATAAAAGGCGATCGGTGCCTCTCTGCCATCCGGTAGTGTGTGGCTAAGTATTGCGCCTACGCCGAATGGTGAAGCGTCGCAGGTGACAGTTAGTGGTAGCGTGTCGCTGTATTGGATCAATACAGATTTGGATGTAATTAAGTCCTTAATTCTTTGGAATGCAGCTTCTTCTTGTCGACCCCATTTCCAGATGGCTTTTTTATTGAGTAGTCTATGCAGTGGTTCCGCTATTGTTGCCTTCTGTGGCAAAAAGACATGATAAAAATTAATGAGTCCCAAGAATGCCTGCAAATCTGTTTTGTTTTTGGGTCTGGGTGCTTCTTTTATCGCTCGTATTTTTTTTTCGGTGGGGTGGATTCCTGCTTCATCAATAAGATATCCTAGGAGCTCAACCTGATTTGTGGCAAGTTGGCATTTTTCTTTTTTGACCTTGAGTCCTGCTTCTCTAAACTTTTGCAAGACTGCCCTTAGCCGGTCTTTTAGTTGTTTTTTATTGCCAGCTGATATTAGTACATCATCAAAATAGGGAACCACCCCTTTTAGTCCTTGGAGGAGGCGTTCCATCAGGCTTTGGAAAACGCCGGGGGCCACGCTGACACCAAATTGTAATCTGTTGCATTTAAAGGCTCCTCTATGTGTTACGATAGTTTGTGCCTCTGCCATCTGGGAATCAACTGGTAACTGTTGATATGCCTGCGCAAGTTCGAGCCTTGCAAAAAATTTTCCTCCCCCCAACGAGTGCAACAGGTGCTGGACTACTGGAACGGGGTATGCGCTCTGCTGCAATGCATGGTTCAGGGTGGCCTTATAGTCACCACAGATGCGCATGGACCCATCTGGTTCCACAGGGGTCACAATCGGGGTTTCCCATCTCGCATGGTCGATTGGCTCTAACACCCCTTGTGCGATGAGTTTGTTTAACTGCTCATCGATTTTTGGCTTTAACGCAAAGGGAACGCATCTGGCCTTTAGCCTGATGGGGGCTATGTTCGGGTTTAGGCTAAATGAGATAGGGGTCCCACGGTACTTGCCTAAGGTCCCATCGAATACGTCATGGAACTCCTCCATCAGGTCTTTTTCCCAGTCTGTCATGGTGACACTGTTGATTCCTGTCACTTTGATTCCTAGAGGCTCAAACCATTCTAAACCAAGCAGGCTGGGGCGGTCTCGGTCAACGATGGTCAATGGAAGAATTTCAGTGTGTTTCTTAAATTTTACCTTGAAGTGTCCCAATCCCACTACCGGTATCTTGTTTCCTTGGTAGTCTTTTATCGTCAGGCTTTGCTCTTTGAGTTCTTTTCGTCGTATGTCTGGTATCAAGTTTTTTATCATGTTCCATGATACCATTGACAGATATGAGCTGGAGTCTACTTCCATTTCGCATGGCTCTCCTTCTATCTGGACGTTTATTCGAACCTTCTTAGTATTAGTTGCTCTGGCAGTTCCAATAATAATTGTCTGATGTGTTTCTTCCTTCTCATTGAGTAATTGACTTCTATTTTCCCAGCTCCAATGACTTCCGGTTGGTTTCTCCTTAGTTCTGGGGGGGTACTGCCTCGTGTTTTTGGACTATAGCCCTTTTTGTTTCGGCAGACTCTTGCAATGTGCCCCCGTTTTTCGCAGTGTCTGCAGATGGCATCCAAAAAACGACACTCAGAATGTGGGTGATTTCCTCTGCATCCGGCACACTGAAAATCAGGTTTTCTCCCTCTTCTTTCTCGCCGGTTTCTCTCTGACTGGAGTCTGTTTACCTCTTCATCTTCTTCCTCGGAGTCAGTTGATGACTCAATGTCTTCGTGGTGGGTGGTTGCGGTAGTATGTTTCTGGGTACCTTCCGCTTTCTTTTCTCTGCTCTGGCTCGGGCTGTTGACTGTATTCATTTGCTTCATTTTCACTGCAGATTTTTTTGCTGCCTCAGCTGCGGTTGCTTCAGCGATGGCTTCATTTGCGGTAATGTTGGGTCGATTTAGCAGTTTGCTCTGCAGGGTAGCATCTCTCAATCCGAGGTCTATGCGATCCCTCATGGCTTCATCCATGTTGAGGTATTTCAGGTAAAATTCCCAATAAAAATATCTCTGGTTTCAAATCTATATGGTTTTTTGTCATTTTTTCCAACCACGTGTGGATTTTAGTCCAGTATTTTTTAGCATCCGCACAAGTCCACCACATATGGTAATATGAGCCAGGTGTCTGATGACATTTCCAACATTTTTCGGATTTATTCTTGAACATTCTTGCTATTCTTGTCGGGAGAAAATGCCACCTGTAAACAATCTTATACAAATTTTCTTTATATGCTGTTGACATTATCATTTTATAATTTTGAGACCAGAATTTTTGCCATTTCTCTAGATCAATCCCATATCCAAAATTCTTCCCCCAAGCAATCATAGTTTCTTTAACTTGTTCTTCTTCTAGTTTAATTTCTAATAAATATCCATACAATTTTTAATCACCTTTTCATCAGTATCTGTCAAAATCTTACCTAAATCAGTCAGTTTATCATAGAAACCTTCTGTTTTAGAATCTTTATCATACCTTGAATGTATTTGCGCGTATGAAAACCAATTCATCTTTATACCTTGTTCCTCTAGTTTTTGTATAGATTTAAGTTCACCCTTTTCATTGAATATTTCACCATATCTAACTGTTTGTTCCTTTTTGTATATTATAGGATAAGAAAATGCTTCAATAGTCGAGAGCCAGACTGGAATTTTCAAATAGCATTGTCTTTTAATCTCCCAGTTTAACCACAGAAACTCCCGTATATAATGTCTTCTAAAGTACCCTTGTGTTTTAGTTCCTTTATACCATAGAAAAGCATGCCATCCCAACAACAGATCATGTCCTTCTAATGTCAACAATCTAGTATTTCTTAGTGTTATCCATTCCTTAACCCACATCAGAGTTGTAGCTTGGTAATACAACTCCCAATTAGGCAAACCAAATCCCCCTCTTATTCTAGCATCTTGCAAAAGTTTTAACTTTATTCTCGCTTTCTTACCTTGCCATATATATTTCAACACAATTTTATTTAAATCTTCAAAATAGTCTTTTCCAAGCCTAATTGGAATTGTTTGAAACAAATATAAAATTCTGGGTAATATATTCATCTTGATTGTTGATATTCTCCCTATTAGTGACAGTTGTAAATTTTCCCATTTCGCCAAATATAGCGCTATCTGCTGTTTAAGTTTGATATAATTATTCTCTTTTAGTGTACTGCATCTTGCTGTCAAGTATATCCCCAAGTACTTGATCTTATTTGTGACCAGAATTTTCAATAGGTCTGCCAGTTCTTCCTTTTGTCTTGATATCATATTCTTTGTCAAGATCTTTGTCTTATCTTTATTTATTTTCAAACCAGCCACCTTTCCATATGTCTCTATCTTTTCTATCAATTTTGATGCTGTTTCTAGTGGGTCTTCTAAAATAAAAACCAGATCATCTGCAAATGCTTGCAACTTAAATTCTTCCTTTTTAATTTTCATCCCTTTTATATTATTTTCATCTCTAATATTTCTATTTAACACTTCCAAAGTTAACACAAACAACAGAGGTGATAGTGGGCACCCTTGTCTTGTTCCTTTTCTTATATCAATAGAGTCTGTCAGTTCTCCCTCTATCATTACCTTTGCCGTTTGCTTATGATATATAGCTTCTATTGCTTGAATAAATTTTCTAGCAAAGCCCATCTGTTGCAGCAGTAACAATATGAATCGCCGATTCACATCATCAAATGCCTTCTGTGCATCTAGAAATATCAAAGCCATTTGTTTTTCAGGATGTGCCTCATAGTATTCCAAAGTGTCCAAGATTACTCTCATATTTTCTTTAATTTGTCTCTTTGGCAGAAATCCATTTTGATCAGGATGGATAAAATTATTTAAGTATTTTTAAAGTCTTTCTGCCAATATTGAAGCAAAAATTTTATAATCTGCGTTTAGTAAGGAAATAGATCTATAGTTCTTGATTTGTAATGGATCGGCCTCCTCTTTTGGAACAAGTGTAATATAGGCTTCTGACCATGATTTAGGTATCCTCTTCTTTAACATAACTTCATTCATAACTTCTAGCAATGGAAGATTCAACGATTCTTGTAACATTTTGTAAAATTCTGCCGGAAGTCCATCTGGGCCTGGTGCCCTTCCATTATTTTGCTTCTTAAGTGCTTCAGTTAACTCCATCATCGTTATATTGCTTTCTAACATTGTTTCAATCTCTTTAGATATCTGGGGTAACTTAGCATTCTGTAGGTACTGTTTGACTCTTTCCTCATCAATATTCTCTTGTGTGTATAGTTTCCCATAATAGTCTCGAATAATTTCCTTCGTCTCTTTACTACCATAGCAAACTTGGCCTTGATCATCTATTAATTGCAATATTTTCCTTGATACTTTCTCCTTTCTCAATTTATATGCTAACCATCTACCTGGTTTATTTGCATCTTCAAAGTAATTCTGTTTAGCACCTCTAATTTTCTGTGCTAATTCTTCTTTTTCTATTAGACCCATTTTATGTTTGGTTATATCCATTTTTAACTTAATGTCCTTTTTCTGTGGCATTTTCTGTAGCTCTTTTTCAAATCCTTTATACTCATCCTCTAATGCCTTAGAGGCTAAACTTTTCATGGTATTTCTTTTCCTTGTATAGTCTATCATCAAGCCTCTGGCATATGCCTTCACTGTATCCCATACATTCTGGATTGATGTGTCTTCTTTTTTGTTTTCTCTAAAGAAAAAAGGCAATTCTTTCTCCATCCACTGTGTGAAGTCTTTTCCCTTTAAAATAGTATTATTTAGCGTCCATCTAGATCTTCTTCTTTGTCCTTTCCATTTAATTGTCATTGGATTGTGATCTGCCCAAGTACTTGTTTTAATATTTATTTCTTGAATATTAGTTAACAATTCTGTTGACATCCATATCATATCTATTCTGGACCATGATAAGTGTCTATTTGAGTAGAAGGTGTATTGTTTAGTTTTAGCATTTCTTTCTCTCCATGTATCTTTTAAGTTTATTTCATCTACCATTTTAAAAAAAGATTTAGGGAGAGTCTTTCTGTTTTGCTTTATTGTTTTCTGTGCTGTATAGTCCAGTTTGTTTTCTACAATTCCATTAAAATCTCCCATCATAACTATATTAGCATAGTCCAGTTCAATTATTTTGATATGTAATTTTTTATAAAATTCTTCTTGTTTGTCATTCGGGGCATAGATTGCAATCAGGAGTGTTTTCATATTATTATCCATTATTTCCACCATTAGTATTCTTCCGTCGTCATCAGTATAAATCAATTTTTCTGGAATGGTCTCTTTAATATATAAAACCACTCCTCTTTTCTTGCATTGTGTCAAAGAGGTAAATATTTTCCCTAGTTTTGGCTGTATCAACAATTGTTCATATTGCTTTTTAATATGTACTTCTTGTAGGCAGATTATATCAAATTTTAATTTCTCCAGTTTATGGAAAGTTTTCCTTCTTTTAACGGCTGAATTAAGTCCATTTATATTAATTGTAATCAATATTTTATCTTCCATGGTTATATTTTATAATTAGATTTGGCAGCTCTCATGGATCTTGGTTCACGTTGTCCTTTGGCTTCCTCCTTTCCACCTAATGCACTTTCCTCTTTTTCAGTCGTCATTTGGCAGTCCTCTTGGAATTCAATTAGTGAAATTTCTTTTTCTGCCTCTTCCTCTTTCCCTCTGAAAAATTCTGTATAAAATGATTCAGCTTTCTCAATTGAATCAATTCTGTATCTCTGTTCATGCCATGTGAACATTAAACCTTCTGGAATCAGCCATCTATAATTCACCTCTTTTTTAAGTAGCAATTTGGTCAAGAATCAGTATTCTCTTCTCATCTCTTTCACTCTTCTGGGTACTTGTTTCAAAACCACAATCTCCTTTATATTTCAATGTTTTCTCTCTTGCCACTTGCAATATTTGCATTTTAATGGCTTTCTTTGTAAATCTGATGTGAACTTCTCTTGGTAGGCTATTTCTCATTGCGTATCTTGTGAAGACTCGATAGACCTCATCTATTCCATCCATCATCTTCTCTTCAGTTATTTCCAAAGCTTCAGCCAATATTTCTATCATTATCTCAGCTAGATTTTGTCCTTTTTCTTCCTCTATGTTTTGGAATCTGAGATAAAATTCTGATTTGTCCATCTCCCATCTCAGCATACCACTTTTATCTTGTTCAACCACAGTTAATCTGTGTATCAATGTCTCCAATCTTCTTATCTCTTTGTTTATCTTCTTCTTCAATTTTTAATAGTCTCTCATCATACTTCATCATCATTTGTTGGATGTTCTCGACTTTTTCATCGGTTTTCCCTGTTCTTTGTTCGATGTTCTCTATTCTCTTTTCAATATTCTCTGATCTTGTTTGAATGTTTTGAATTCCTTGCATAATCATCTGTAGGGTCACTTTTTCTTGTTCTTTCTCTTGCCTTAACATTGTCTGTATTGAACGTTGTCCTCCAGATGGTGGAGAGGAGGAAGTAGAAGTTGAAGAACCAGTAGCTGTTAATTTCCTACTGATTTCAAACAATTCAAAATCTTCAGGTTTTTCTAGACCTTAATCCAATTGTGAAGTAACCAATTGTGATTCCAAATAAAAATAGTAGGGAAAAGGAAGCCAAATAGTAATAATAATAAAAAAAAAGAAAAAAGAATTTCTTCAGGTTCTTGTATACCTTAATCCAATCGATTAGTTAGATAACAATGAAAATTCAAAAATGAAGGAAAAAACCATAAACATACACAAAGGAGAAAAAGTTGTAAAATCCTAAAAAAGATGGAAAAGTGAAGAATAAAAAGCTAAAAAAAAGAAAAAAGTCTTCAGGTTCTTCAACACCTTAATCCAATTAAGAGGTCTCAAATATAAAAGGCTGCATAAGAGGAAAAAAAAACCAAGAAGATAAAAAGAAAGAAAAAACCACTATTGGAGGTAGATGGAAAAACAAAAGTACCAGAAAGGCAAAAAGAGAAAAAGAAAAAAAGGCTACTCCCTTAAAAAGAAAAGGAAGGGAATCATTAATACTAAAACTTTTCTTTTAAAATAAAAAACAAACATAAAAAATTAACTTCCAAAGACAAGCATAAAGAAAAAAAAAGCAAAGACAAGCTCCAAAGAACTAAAAGTCCAAATAGCTATTTCAAAAAGTAAACTGTTGAGGAGGGGTAGCACAGCTTAGGAAAAATCAATAAAACACACTGCACTTTGTTTAGTTATCCAAGGCTCTTGTTATAACACTCTTCTCCAGAAACTTGTCACCTTTTCTTTTCCTATAAACTTCAACACCAGACTCCAGCTGTTGATAGAAACCCAGAAGAGCACCTGCAATAATACCCTCCCATGCTCTTCCCTCTATCTTATCAAATAGCAATGTCCTTGAAAAAAAGTCTCAGTTCTTTCTTTCTCAGCTTTGCCTGGTCACAAGAGAAATAGAATATTTCCAAGCCTCTAGTTGGCAGTGCTACAAAGTTTCCTTGCTTTCACTTTCCCCCTCCTTTTCCAAGCAAAATGCAATAAGAATTAATAAAAAAAGAAAAAATATTTTTAAAAAAGAAATAACTAAAAGGGAGTCTCTAGCCTAAAATGGTTAGAAAATCAAAAAGGAGAAGAAAAAAATAGATGGAAAAGAAAAAACCAGTCCAGTTTCAAAATATAAGATCATGTATAGAAAATCCAGCAATGAGAAAAAAAAATTACTTTGACATTACTGTTTAAAATCGCCGCTTAATCACTTCTGTCAAAACTTTTACAGATTCTTTCTTTTCCTTAGGGTGTCCTTTCAGATCTTAGAATAAAGAAAAAGTTCTCACCAAACCGGCACACTCTCTCTTTCTGTTCTCTTCTGTTTGGGAGCTGTCCCAACTTCAGCAGCTTTAATGGCTGCCTATTTGCTGCTGGCAAAAAGGGCTTCTCCTGGATCTACCAGGGACTTTGCGGTGTCCCTGGAATCGACAGGATGCGCTCTTCACTTTCACCATCTCTTCGGGACAGTTTAGATCCGATAGGATCGTCCAGGAGCAAAGATATCGGCAGCGATCTCAGACCTCCAAGATCGCATGCCGTATCGTCGCGACACCAGCTCCGCCCTCCCTGAAGTTCTTTCTTCTTGTTCTTCACTCGGCATTTCCATTTCTTCTAACACAGAGCAAAGTGATTCGCCTCTTTCCTGTAGTAATTCTCTCATATTTTTAAGTTCCATTTTTAATTCCCAAAGAGATATCATCATTACACACTCTTATATTTTATAATCGTTGAAGTCCACAAAAAACACTTTTACTTTCCTTCTTTCTTCTTCAAATTTTCTAAAGTCCTCAATTGGTCCAACCCAGGGTCTATACCAAAAACATCAATCAATCCCACAGTCAGTCTCTCCTTGCTTCTTTCTTTAATCTGGTTCCGTTTTCACTTTCTAAAATTCTTACTTTGTTTCAATATTTCTTTAACATTATATTGACATAAGTTCATACAAAAACAGGATGATTTCCCTTTTGATTGAGTTTAAGTTTTTGTCAGAAGATGGCACTTTCCATTATGCAAAGTCTTCACCTTCTCCCCCCTATTTTATTATTTAGGGTTTTTTGAACCTCAATATTCCAGCACAATCCAGTCTCGAATTTGTAAATTTTACTATTATTATTTTTTGACAATCTTAAGTCCAGCTTTATTTTATGCCTGTTTATTGCCGAAATATTTTAGTCCAATTTAATTAAGTCTTTAGTTCCGGCTTCTTCCTTTCCCGGTTTGAAGCCCTGCTTAGCTGTTAAAAATTATTTTCTTATTTTTTTCCTGTCCCTTTGTATTTCCGCCGCTCACTTTTCTTTTCTTAAAAGTTCAATGTTACCTTAATCCCGGGGTACTTTTGTTTAGTTGTTTTGCCCAATTGTCCCGGCTCAGATGTTATCCACCTCTTTCTTCCCTCCTGCACAAATCTTAGCCCAGCTGAGTCCTCTTCTTCGGGGTGGCCATTTTAGACCACCGCTTCAGTCATCTTTGGGGGGAAAAAGACCAAGCCCAGGAGGGGAGATGTGGCTCCCCTCAACCTGGCTTGCGGCTTCCCCTTACTCCACCGCCCCTCCAAGGCAGCTTCAGCCCCTAATTGCAATGATCGGGGCTCTCCGACCAAAGAGCACGGACCATAGCCATGGACAGTTGCGATCTATGGTCCGTCAGTGAGGAGGGCTCAACCCCCAGGCCACATTGATTTTTGATTTGTTAATTATAAAAAACATTTCCCTTCCAACTTTAGCCATCGGGAATCTATCTCTCGAACACTTTGCCAGTGGGGAGGTCATGGGAGTGGAAAGGAGAACTTGAACAAGCAAAGTGTTGAAAGAAATATCCATCTGGCTCAGTTCCAAGCTGGGAGAAAGGCCCTGGAGACAAAATGAAAGTTGGAGGCTGATTGGGAAAAGGGTCCGTTTATTGATGAACAGAAGCACATGTTTGTGTTTCTGGTGCAGCTGACCACATGGAGTTGAGAATGGGTGGGGTTTATATCTTCTCTAGGGGTTTGCACTTGAGCTCCCTGTTCCTGTGCAAGAACGTGTATTCTATTGGCTGTTGTAGGGGTCATAGCTGGCTCTGTGGCTTGTCTGAGCCAAGCTTAGTTGAAACTTGGTCTGCTAATGCAATGAAAGGGTTTGTTGGGCAATTCCTATTGTGGCTTAGGGCTAATCATACCTTTGTTCAGATCTTGCTGCAGGGAATTTTTGCCTATGAATAGAGCTACTTAGATCTCAATAAGCTGTTTATCTCTTAAATGCTGACATCTGCTGAAGGCCATCAAGAAAGTTGGGGAGTGCTTTCTGTCTCCAAGAGCATGTTTCTCAAATTCTCATCCAGGGAAATATAATTTTCTGCCTTGTTAATATTTCTCAAAATATTTCATTCTTCTAGAAGGGTAGGTGCCAACTTTCTACAAAAGAAAACAGTGGCTTTGGACATCGTCATCCATTTATACTACTGAAGGTGGCTTATAATTCTTACAATATGGCATTGACCTATTTGTTGTGTTCTGTATTGCAGAGGAGAGCAGTTAATGCCTAACAGCTTTCACATCGTAGCAATTTCCAATTTTAAAAAAGAATCATGTGTAGACTTGGAAGCCCCGAGGTCTATTTGAGGATTTAAGCATTTCAACCAACCCTGGTTTAGAAGGCAGTTTGTTCTCATCATGGATCATCAGCCACCATTATCAATCTTCAATGCTTTAAAAGTGATTCTGCTTAGAGCAGCTGCTTTAATCCAGCACTGGGCTTTTTATTCCTTGGAGAATGCAGAAACAAGACAGAATTCAAAAGGACATTCAATATGCAAATGCCAATGGGTTGTTTGTTTGATCCTTGTAGAATAAACAGTCTGAAAAATCAACATTAGATGGAGTTTCCTTTGACATGTTTTCTCTCACAAGGACTGAGAATCTTCCTGTCACAGCTGAGATAGTTTAGAGAGAAACAAAGAGAGACTTAATACTGTCTTATTATTCCAGAATGACAGAAGTATCTAACAAATATCTCAGTTCTTGGAGTTTTATATGCTGTTATGAATATATACTTGATGGCAACAGTATGATGTAGGGGTAGAGGGTCACCACACCATCTGGGTTAAAAACTTGAGTGTTGGAAGAGCTAACCACTTCCTATTTTGGGATAATAAAGGAGGAGACAATAATTCATTATGCTATTTCATGGCCAGAAATAGACTCACAGTTCAAACAATGTGCAATGGTTTTCATGTTATCAGCATGTCCCAAAGTTATTAAAAGCAATACCACTTCACCTGTGAGAACCGTCTGCTTAATATGGCAAAGGATTAATACAGACATCACCGCACTATTAGAGGCATCATATTTTTCAGTGTTAGTAGGTGCATGTTCAAAAGTGACTCAAGGTGTTTCCAGGAACTTCAACAACAAAAACCACTCATACCAGATATGTAATAAGAGACTTCCTGCAGAAAGCAGATGTTCCAGAACAAATAGTAAGTGACAGTAGACCACAACTTTAAGACAAACAGTTTTGGCATTCCTGAAAAGACATGTAGCATTAGCACCATTTCACTGAGCTGCAAATGGATTGGCGGAACAGTTTGTTTGAAGTTTCAGGGATATTTAAGAGTAATATTTGAATCAAAAACTTCCATGATTTTTGTTGGCATTTCTCAGTACGATTCACGTAGCAAAAAGTCAAAGGCCAGTGATGCCGTGATTGTACCTCATGTTCAGGGTTGGGCCTTCTCAAACCCAATTTGAGAGGAAGTGTTCAGAACTAACAGCAAGTATAACTAGTCCTCGACTTACAACCATAATTGAGCCCAAAATTTCTGTTGCCAAAGCAGGACAGTTAAGTGAGTTTTGCTCCATTTTACAACCTTTCTTGACACAGTTGTTAAGTGAAGCACTGCAGTTGTTAAGTTAGCAACGTAGCTGTTAAGTGAATCTGGCTTCCTTGTTGACTTTGCTTGTCAGAAGGTCACAAAAAGTGATCACAGGACCCCGGGACACTGCAACCATCATCAATACGAGTCAGTGGCCAAAAGTCTGAATTTTGATCTTATGACCACAGGGATGCTGCAACGGTCGTAAGTGTGGAAAATGGACAAAGGTCACTGCTGTTGTCACTTCAAACAGTCACTAAATGAATGGGTATACGTTGAGGACTATCTGTACAAGCTGGAGTGGCCTACATAGCCAGCTGAAGGTCAGAGGTACAGAAACAAGTGGAGGCAAGTGACAAAGTCGAAAACGCAACTGTATTTCCTGAGTTATCAGCAGAAGTGCCTCTTGCCAGACTAGACGTATAACTGGTAACTGCTAACAGTGGAGTAGTTAGATATGCCCCAATGGAAATCCCTGTTTGTGGGACAAATGATTTGCTTACGAAAGCCATCAAAACACTTAGATATGTAAACATAAGAGCATGTGTACTTTGGCAAGGAGATGCATCAGGTTATTTTTAGTATTGGTTAATTAATCATGACTAAGATCTTACATTTTATTGACTATTTTAACTTTGTAGATATGCTGTAATTCTTCACATTGACTGGAGATACCTTCTAGAAATTTCAATGTGAACAGCCCAAAAACCTTACGCTCAACTCAAGTGTCTTCATTTGATCCGAAGAAAAGGTACAACATAAAGGACCCTGGTAAACTCAGATCTGTCTCTTGCCTGGGCTGATATATTTCTGGCAATACAGAAAGCAGAAATAATATCTTCAGATCAGCAAATGTAGAGATTAATTTTAAATAATGCAATCTCAACGCCCAAACACTACAATTGGAATTTTCACATAAGTCTTTATGAAGATATGCTGCTAGGAAACTGTTTCATTTTGACAGGAGTCTGGGATTGATTCAGCCTTTACTGGCTATTGGGTATATTTAAAAAGAAAACTATACACATGGAATGGATATTATTTAGATAGATGTTGTTTATATGTTTCATTTTTTAGCTTTGCAAACTGCTTGGAAGATCTGTGGATGGAAGATCTGCATGGAAATATTAAGATGAAAGAATTTACAATTACCCTCCCTCAATCTCAAATAATTGTGGGAAACTACAATGATGCAAATGAACTGTTAATGCTTCCCTACATTCCATATGGTTCTCAGAAAATAGAATTATGATGAAATCACAGTATGCTCTGAATTGTGTTGGCTGAGCATGTTTGAAAACTGCAACCTGTGCCCTCAGAATGAATGCAAAGCACACGGAATCCTCAGCAGCGACCATAAGCTATTATTCTAATGTGCTACACAAAGCTTGGGCTGAAGCTCTTGAGCTGAAAAAAGTTGGCACTTCTGAATTAACCCATAGTTTGTTTCACATAGTGTTATCTTAATCCCCCAACCAGTCAGCCAATTAATAACCATAACAACTCTGCTATGCCACAACCTGCGGTTTCCAACCCACAGTGGCTGGATTCCCATGCTGCGCCATGGCAAAATCCAGCTGCGTGATGGTTTAGTGTGATGAATAAACTGGGAACTGACTTTCATTGGAACTTGCCATGTCTGGTCTGTTATGTTGGAAGGATAAAACAAGTAGGTTGCCTATTAAAAAGTGCATCAGAGCGATCTGCAGTCCTATAACAGGGGTCAATGCAGTTTTGAGACTTAAAATGCACATGCCCTCTCTGCCATTTTAATTGTATACATTTAAAAATGGTCGGAAGACATGGCATTGAGGCAGTTCTTTAGGGAGGATGTATTTGTTTTTTCTACCCCGCTGCAAAGCCGAGTTGTTCAGGCAGGGGCAGCTGATATTTTAAGGATTTAGGATTCCTGCCAGGTATAATACCCAGATTTCATTGGCAAACCCTGGCAGGATTTCAACAGAACTTTACATGGCCTGTTCAATTGTATGTCGAGGAACAGCTGGGGAAGTGGTTTCAGTTACTCAGGGTTCTGCTGGTGACTGCGGTTAGCCGGAGGGAGGGAGCAGCCTCCTCTTAATGACACACTTGAGCTCCGCTTTAAAAGTTGAGTGGAAGGCAGCTTTCCATCCACACCACGGTGAGCAGGACACGAGAAGAGCCATTTTGGGGGTGGCGGTGGGAATTAAGCTGTTTATTTTATGGATAAGTATAGTTCCAGCTATTTCCTGCGCATTCCAGTTGCACAGAAGATCGCCTCTGCCAATTTGTTCTTGACATATTTACAGATGGAGAAAGCTGTCTCTGGGCTCATGCTTGCAAACATTGTGCTCCGTGATGAAAATGTTCCTTTGGATCTGAACAACACATACTATTTGTCCCCCTGTGCAGCAAGAGCCAGAGTGTCTGCCAGCTCTATTAAAGGCTAATTCTACACCTTTTAAAAGGAGGGATACACATCTGTACGCCAGCACGCGCATACAGGCACACAGAGATCATTTTTTAGCTGGCATAATAGAAATCCAAATCCTTTCCAACTGGCTTTCTTCAGACTCCATACCCAAATGAGTGAGATTAAGTGATTATTGTTTGGAAGCAAGAATAAATGAAGAGGGTTTGGGAGATGTCTCCCTTCCTGACAATGGGCATGTCTGGAGTTTGTTAAGAAACTGACTGGTATCAGGGGCTGCGCCTTCACAAGGATTTGTGGGGAATGGAGAAGGTGATCTCATTCTACTCATCTTGTATTTGATTCCAACCTCAGCACTGGAAAAAGGCAATGCCCCTAGAGTGGGCCTGCTACAGGCCTTCATTATTGAGGGTCTGCCAAGTCACACTTGCTTGTTGTTTTTTTCTCTGTCTCTCTCCTCTCCCCATCCCTCCACCCCCCATATTATGGAATTTTAAAAGCTATCTGGATGTGTTTCAAAGCTTGGAATTTTGTAGTACGTAGTATTGTTAACATGATGGGGGTCTTTCACATCATAAATTGCTTACATTTATAACAATGTACTCATAATAATAATGGGACCCACTTTGGTGTAGTGGTTAAGATGCCAGCCTAGAGGCTGTCAATTCTAGTCCCATCTTTGGCACAAAGTCAGCTGCGTGACCTTGGTCCACTCACTCTTCGGCCTGTGGAATTAGGCAAGGCAAACCACTTCTAAAAAAAGTTGCCACAGAAACTGCAAGGGCTTGACAAGGTCAACATTGATTGAAGGCAATCATCATCATCATCATCAACAACAACAACATTAATGAGACTTTGCATATAGATTGTCAAGCCGTCTCCTACGCAGATATTGGAATGGAATTTGGCCCAGAGAAATATAGTATAATATCTTTAAATCAGAGTAAAATCAGAAACATAATGGAATTGAAATGCCAAATGGCCAAAATCATTAGGAGCCATCACGATGAAATCTATAAGCATCTGGGCATTTTACAGTCGGGTAATATCAAGTATGAACAAGTTAAAAATGTAATTAATAAAGAATACATCCAAGAGTGGGAGAAAATTGCTAAAGTCAAAACTAAATTGTAAACACCATCAAAGCTATTAACACCTGGGCCATATCTAAGATATGATGCATTGTTGGAATTGTTAATTGGACAGTTTGGACCAAAAATTAAGAAGGTGATGGCTATTCATCATGCATTACTTCCCCATGGTGATATTGATAGATTATATGTGCCCCACAAAAATGGAGGACAAGCTGTTGAAGAAGAAAAACATGCATTGGCTGATTATTGTAAAAGACAACCAAGAACAAGCAGTGATGTAAGTTAAAAATTGGAATTTACTCAATGAACAATGAACAAAAAGTGAACATTGAAATAATATAATAAAAACATGAATAGATTGCTGGCAAGGAAAAGCATTACTTGGTTAATTTCTACAAAAGACTGAAGAGAAAAATGGATAAAGATTAATGGCTTACAAGTGAACAATAAAAAAAGAAACTGAAGGCTTGATTTTGGCTTCTCAGGAGCAATAAGCTATTTGAATTAATGTAGTTAAGGCCAGAATTGAAAAACCAATCATTCAAAGTGCAGATTGTACAAAGAAGCAGGAGAAGCAGTAGATCAGTATAACAACCAGTGGAACAACCAGCTCGGTGAGTGTGTGCTTTGTGAAGCTGTGACTTCATGTTGTTATGAATAGATAATAATAATAATAACAACAACAACAACAATGATAAAAATAACAACATACATTTTAAGAAGATACTTGGCTGATACCTAGGATGCTGGCAGCAACCTGTATCAACCATCAGTCAATGATATTTGTGATACATTTTTAAATGTTTAGTTGACTGAGTTTCATGTTTAATGAATAAAAGTTTATAACAATAACAACAACAATGACAATGACAAATGTATACAAAGACAGTATTGAGAAGACAGTAACAGACAGTAAGTGCCGCCTATGCAAAGAAGCTGGGGAAACAATGGACTACCTAGTAAGCTACTGCAAGATCGCACAGACTGACTACAAGCAGCCGCATGACAAAGTAGCAGCAATGGTGCACTGGAAGATCTGCAACAGAGGTTGTATTCAACTGGTTCACACCTACTCGGGCAAACCGGTAGTGGTTGTTTGGCGTGGATCGCTGAACCGGTGGCAACCCCTGGCTGGTCACGCCCCCCAACCCAGTCACCCGGTCACTCACTTGCGATCGCTCTCCTAGCTTTCCGTTCCCCACGTCCTCTTTCTCCCTGGGGGAAAGGAAGAAAGGCATGGACGCTGCAAGTATCGCTTTCCCCGTGTGAGTTAAAGTGTCGGGAGTGAGAAAGAGTGCGGTCTGACAGAGGGGGTGGGGGTGAATCGAGCCTTGGAGCACTTTTGCAACGTAAAAGAAATGCATTTTGGAAGCAGCAGGTCCTTTAAAAACTTCTCCAAGGATTCCCCATGGACGCTGCAAGTATTGCTTTCCCCGTATGAGTTGAAGTGTCTGGAGTGAGAAGGAGTGACAGAGGGGGTGGGGGAATCCACTCCAGCCTTGGAGAAATTTAAAGGAACTGAAGAGAGAGAGAGATAAAACTCCGTGCTATTATTTTTAATTGTTCCATTATTTATCATGTGTTAATATTTTACACTGTCCCTACACCTAGAGTGATTTTTCTGCCTTTCTTTTGCCCAGGGCTACCACATATTTTTCAGGGTTTACATGCATTCAATGTCAATAGTCCAGAGCATAAAATACACATGTGTTTAACAAGAGTTGAAAGGGACCTTGGAGGTCTTCTAGTCCAACCCCCAGCTGAGGCAAGAAAACTGAGGATGCCAAACTCTGAGTAGAAATCCTGGGAAAGGTGTCAGAATAATACTTAGAAGGGACCTTGGGGTGAACCCTATACCATTTCAGAGAAATGGCTGTCCAGTCTTTAAAACCTCCAGTGATTGAGCACCCAGAACTTCTGGAGACAGGCACTTCCACTGGTTAATTGTTCTCACTATCAAGAAGTTTCTCCTTAGTTTTAGGTTGCTTCTCTCTGTTCAGTTTCCCCCCATTGCTTCTTGTTTGCATTCTGCTTCTTTGGAAAATACATTGTCCCCCTTTCTTTGTGGCAGCCCCTTAAAAGCCTGTTGCCTATCACACTCATGGGTAAAGCATGTGAGCCATTTCCTCTTTTCAGTGGTCCATGAAAGTACATCTATAGTACGCAGATAATAAAGTCAAAAAAGGTGAACAACATTTTTACAGAACTATAGATAAGCTGAGGCTGGGTGACAAGGAATGGCTGGGAGGGGAGGGGCCAGGTGAGGCACCCCTTGATATGAGTGACATTGAGTTGGCCACGCCCACCCAGTCACATGACCACCAAGCCATGCCCACCCAGTCACATGACCACCAAGCACGACCACCCAGTCCACGACCACTAAGCCACACCCATCCAATCACATGACCAGCAAGCCATACCCACCAAATAAGCCACACCCACAGAACCAGTAGTAAAAAAAATTGAATTCAACCACTGATCTGCAAGAAATATCAGTTGCCTGCAAGCAAGAAGTGGTGGGACCATAAAATAGAGAAAGTTATAGAAAATGAAGAAGTTAAATTGCTCTGAGACTTTAGAATTCAGACAGGCACCTGCCAGATAACACCCCAAACTTAACAATTGTCGATAAGAAAGACAAAAAAGTCTGCTAGAGATTACATCCTGAGACAATACCTTTAACAAACAATAATATCTGCCTATTTCAGATCTTTGGGAAGGACTCAATACATGGATAAAAATGTCAAATCCAGTCTAAACTTCTGGCTGACTGTGCAATCAATCATAATAATAACTTACATTCTGTGATGATATTTTTAACATTATTAAATTACAATAATTAATAATATTATTAAATAGCCATGAAACTTGCTGAGTGACTGCGCTGGTCACTCAATCTCTCACCCAGCCCATTTCACAAAGTTTCTGTTATGAGAAATATAGGAGGAGGAAGGAGTCTTGGATATGTTCACTGCTTAAAGGCGAGATACAACCAACCAACCAACCAAATAACTTTTTCTTTTGTCTAAATTGCATAGACCTAGAAAAAGTCCTGCCCCAACCATTGTCAATGCAAAACCGGATCCACGGATTTTTAAGATTCTTGGAGATTTAACTCTTCTTTAAACAGGACATCCTGATGAAACTGATGGAGGGGGCCAAAACTTCTCGCTGATCACTTAGTTTGTTTTCAGGAAGGCTTCTTTTTGTGTGTGTGTGGGGGGGGGGCAGTAAATCTTCCTCAGTTTGTCCTTCACCGCTGTCTCCAAGTTTGCTTCTGTTATTGCAAATGCTGCCACTTTACTAGCGGCCAGTCCAGCCCAATGGGATTTGAGGTAATTACATCTTTTTGCTGTTACTAGTCTGGTGTTCTGATGAATGGACATCTCATGTTGGCTTGGTTGAGACAGCTATTTTTTCCCTCTCATATTTTAACCCTTAGGGATCAAAAGACTTATTTTGCTCTTCTAATCAGAACTGCACAAATTGTGAGATGGGGTACGGGGGTGGCTATATGAGGTTTGCAAAAATGTTGGGCACATTCCCCAAAGCCTCTGTAAAAATTGCCATTGAGTTGTAATTTTTATGAGACGGGATGAAATCTGAAGCTATGGGGAATGCTGTTATTACATGAATTTAAGGTCAGTGTCTTCTACAATTAACCAAGTGTGATTTTGTTTTTAATAAGGATGCTGATGTACCACCCAGAAGCAACATGCACTCCTGAATTTTGCATTAGCACAACTGTCCTCCCTTCTTTGGGGGCTGTCACTTTTCTTATTTTCCAGGAATTATTCTTCTCTCACAAGCCTCTCTTGACTCTCTGTTCATCCTGTATCTATTGTGCATCCTCCAATTTTTCACTCATCCTGATGTCCTCGTGTCCATCTCAAACTCTTCTTCTGCAAGACACCTAGTCCAGCAGAAATCTATGGTCAGATTACTTTCTAGCATCTTTTGGGGTAGAGTCGGACAGCTAAGTAAGTTAGTTGACAATATTGTCATTGCTATTGTAATGTTACTCTCTCTGCTGTTTCAGCTATTCTGGGCACTCTGCCCCTTCCAGACTTTTGGCATCAAAGAGGTGGTACCTTTGGTAGTGCTGGCAGAGCTGTTTCTCTGTGGCAAGGACCTTGGAAGCTTTCCCCCCCATAATGGGTAAAACTTAATAGCTGGCATGTTGTTCTGCTGATTCAGCTGACTTAAAGAGGACTTTTAGCTATGATGAGAGAACCCTATGTCCACTTCTATTCCATTTTTCTAAGGAAGGGTTAATATAAGAGTTTGGAATCGCCTCAGGTGAAAATGGGCTTGGAACAATATTAACTTGTGGGCTTCCTTCTCCAAACTTCTAGATATATAAAAACGTTCTCTCAGGAACCTCCCAGCATAGAGGACCCATGAGTATAGATCTTTATTTCAACATTGCTCCAGGAGCAGGGATGGCAACTGAATAAATGAATTTTTTTTTAAAAGGAAACAGATATCATATTTCAGAGCTGTGGTATCTCCTGGGAGCAATATAGTTGTTTTTCTACAATTTGAACATTAAGTTATGCATAGTCACTTGTTAGTCTGATCCCTTGTTCTTTCAATGTTGCGAATATGAGCAATGATTCCAATTTTTTGGGTATTCCTAAAAATTGAGGGTTGATAAAAATGTGGCTTCTGAATTGGTTGATTATGGTTAAGATGCCATATAAATCTACCCTGTAAATAGCCAAACACATACTATACTTTTGCTATATAACTATTTGAAATGGTGTTTTTTTTTTAAAAAAAAAATGCTGCAAAAGAGCACTTCCCACAGTGATGGCTGAGCCAAGGCCTTGTCTCTGTTAAACCTCATCTCCTCAGTCAACTTTTTACAGCCAAGTTATAATCCCCTGGAAAATAGAATTGCAACAGAAGTCCTGCTAACTGCTAACCTAATCTTAAATGTAAACCACATTGCTTTACTAAAAAAGGACACAACTACTTATTAAACATATCCATGATTCAGCAATGTGAACTTTATAGCAACCTGAAGTTTACAGTTCTTATACACTTGGCACAGGTAACCCGCCTTGCTGTCAAAGGCTGCATGCCTTATTTGCACACTCACGGAGCTGTGGGCTGCAATCCATTCATGGCACTCATTCAACTATCACAAACATTGATGTGAGTGCCCCAATATAAGCTTGGCAATGCAACTGGGTTGATACATCCTTATAAGAGGAATGGCAGCTTCCACGTATGTGTTTTTGCCTCAGTGCTAAGAGGAAGGTGCTCTTAAAATCCTTCAGCTGAAGAATGAGAAAACAAGATCTAACAGCAAACAAAGATAGCAATACTGATTTTTATAGCAATTTTGTTAACACGTAATCTGTTTTTTTTTACATTGTAATAATGTTTAAATGCCTAAAACTGAAGTCCCTAATGAAACACAATCCCACCCACTTATTTGTGGATTGATACCTCCAGATTTCATGATCTACCTGCTTTTTTACATTTTAGAATAAATTTTTAATTAAAAGATGGGAAGCTGGCATGTGGCAGATCAAAGGGATAGCCCCTGGCCCCATTTTATTTCCAAGAAAGCCTCCAGGATTCCAAAGGGACCCCAAAGGGAAGATGGAAAGGGATCTTGAGGAGCTAACAGTAGCAAATGGAATAAATTTGTGCTTTCTAAATGCTTAACCTCCACCACGGCAGTAATTTGAAGAACAGGCAAATATTACTCATCAGCCATTTTAAGAGAATGCTCAAAGCATGATTCTCCAGTCTCAAAAAGTTGAAGATCTTCGGGTTAGGTTTTCATTTCCTATAATGGTACAGCAGTGTTTATTTCTTATAAAAGGTGATATTCCACCCTTTGAATGCTTTGCTTTGATGGACGAGATGCATAATAGTTAAAACTACTTTTATTTATTTAATTTCTATATTCCATTTTTATAGCCACCCATTTCTACTCTTAGATTGACTCCTCAAAGAAAGAGACATTATGTAGTAGCAAGGATATATGAACTACAATAACATATGAAATAAAATTTATATTCACTGTAGATCCACTGATGAATGGCTGCCAAAAAGGGATCCAGGCAGCTTGGACCTTGGAGGCAGGGGGTCTCATTCTTTAAATTCAGAGCTTACTCTTGTCTGTATCAGTTCAGGCTTCACTATAACTAGGACACAAAACACGGCCTCACCATCTAGTGATTAGACTGACTGATATAGGATGAGGACCTTTAGACATTCTGGATCTAAGCCTTTTTCAAGCTTTAAAGGTCATTATTAGCATTTTGAATTTTGCCAAGAAATAAATTGAGAACCAATGCAGTTTGTAAGACAGATTGAATTCCTGATAGAGGCCTTATGCTTCCTGGTCTATTCTGTTATTACGTTAGGATAAATGCCCCGGAATTAGTGAAATGAACCTAATAAGAACTATTGGTTGTTATTTTCATATTTTCAGACATTAAGACATATGATTGTAAATGTTGATTGGGGCTTGTTAACATTCACATGTGGCTATTGAAATCCCAACACACAGATAATCCATAAAGCATCTACAACTCTCTGCCTAGTGTTCTTTTTCTTTGTAGGCATTCTGAAGAATTTGGCAACTTTATCCTAGATCAGACCATTTATTTATTTTAGATCAATATTATCTGTTTTGAATCATGGTTAGAACTTTATTATGTTAGAATAGACATAATAAATTTTCAAATAATTTACTTGAGGTTCTTTGGCTTAGAGAACCCAGAGATTAAACCAGACATTGCCCTACTTATAGACCATGTGCCTTATCATTGATTGCTATTTGTCTCAGCATTCATACAATATTGTTATACTTAAGTCCTGAAGAGCACCCATTTATAAGTGTTGTTTTTACAAACAGTATATTTCTATGAAGCCTCCCTGTTCTACTTTGAGGCATCATCTTGATCCAAATTGTTGTAATGACCCCAGCTGAAAATTGCTCTGCCTCAGTGCCTGAAAAGGTGACAAAACAAACCAACGCAATTTGGCCAGCATTTCTCCTGTGGTTGCAAAAGGCCCCCGACTAAGTTCTGAGCATGTATAGAAACTTATTTAGCATCCTGGTCTGTTTCTTCAACACCAAACTCTATTTCAGTCTAGAATGCTGCTTTACTACCCAAAGTATTCTTCTGGCATAGTGCCCCAAAATTTAGGGAGCTATTTTTTAAAAAAAAGCATCTTGCAGGACTATTGTTTCTGTGGTTCCCCTGTTTTTGCTACTTATCTGTTTATCTGTGGCCATACCCCTGTTTTAAAGAAAAAAGAACTGAGTTAAAATCATAACCACACTGAAATTTATTTCTTACCATAGTGATCATATTAAGAGCAATTGCGTTCTCTTCGCTGATGATGTAAAGCTGTTCAATACCACAGACAATACTGCTACCCTACAAAAAGATCTTGACTATGTATCAGAGTGGTCAAACAAATGGCAACTTCAAATCTCAACAAATAAATGCTCTGTCTTACATATTGGCAAAAAAAATCAGAAAATAAAATACAAGCTGAATAGTCAAGATCTTGTTGATGACTCAAGCTCTGTAAAGGACCTTGGAATACTCACCTCTAATGATCTAAGTGCTAGAGCCCACTGCAACTACATAGCCAAAAAGGCATTAAGAGTTGTTAACCTAATCCTACGTAGCTTTTTCTCTGGTAATATCACACTACTAACCAGAGCATACAAAACATTTGCTAGACCAATACTCGAATACAGTTCATCAGTCTGGAACCCACACTACGTATCTGATATTAGCATAATTGAGAAAGTCCAGAAATATTTCACAAGAAGAGTTCTCCACTCCTCTACTCGTTGTAGAATACCTTATGCCACCAGACTTGAAATTCTAGAACTTGAAAACCTTGAATTACGCCGTCTTCGGTCTGACTTAAGCATGGTATATAAAATCATACATTGCAATGTCCTACCTGTCAATGAATACTTCAGCTTCAACCATAACAACACAAGAGCACACAATAGATACAAACTCAAAGTAAACCGCACCAAACTTGATTGCAGGAAATACGACTTCAGCAATAGAGTGGTCAATGTCTGGAATACTCTACCCGACTCTGTAGTTTCTTCCCCAAACCCCAAAAACTTTAACCTTAGACTGTCTACTATTGACCTCACCCCTTTCCTAAGAGGTCTGTAGGGGGCGTGCATAAGCGCACCAACGTGCCTACCGTCCCTGTCCTATTGTTTCTCTTATTCTTTTATTTTTCTTATATGTACCCATTTCATGTATTCACAACTATGTATACATTTATACTTATTATCTTGTAAACAATTGGCAAATCAAATAAATAAATAAATAAAATAAATAAATAGATTGCTTTCCTTATCTACCAACCACATGCCATGACAGCTTGTCAGTCTTACATAAGGAAAAAAAAATAAGGCTCCCTTTTAGGACAGGCAGTTCAGTGCTTACATTCCTACAGTCCCCAAAAGTATTCTCTAACAAAATCCAAGCACTTGTTCCATCCTGGACACCTCTCCGAGAACACAAGTTTTGAAATATTGAAACAGAGAACGTGACAGAAAGCTTTATGATAACCATAGCCAATTATTTCAGTCAGAAAGTTATTGATACCTGTGTTATAGCTAGTATTTACTGGCCTCACTTAAGAAGCAACCTCAAGCTCCCAGGAAAGGAAAGGAAAGGAAAGGAAAGGAAAGGAAAGGAAAGGAAAGGAAAGGAAAGGAAAGGAAGGAGGAAGGAAGGAAGGAAGGAAGGAAGGAAGGAAGGAAGGAAGGAAGGAAGGAAGGAAGGAAGGAAGGAAGGAAGGGAGCTTTGCCATTTCTGATGATCTGCTTGGAGGGGAGGTTTCCAAGTGGACAGAACAGTTCCGTACCTCGAGACCTCATCTTTGCAACAGGCTGTTCTGCCACTGTACAAACCTGATAATGGAGAGGAAAGTGGACTTTCCAGGGATGTTTTCTATTAGAGGAATTCCCTTCCTCGTGAGATCTACCTGACATCTTCACTACATGTATTGTGTAGAAGTCAGCTAAGATTTTCTTCCAACAAGCATTCAATGTTTAACACATAATAATTTTTGTTTGCTTTTTTCTGAGGAAAAAAGGAAAGAGGAAGAAGTAACTTTATTGCCCCCCTTTTTTTCTCCACTGTCAATATTTTATGTTTCTAACTTGCTCCAACTATGTGCTCTTACCCCTAATTGTGTTGAGTAAGTTGAATCCAAAGTCCCTTTGTTTCCCTTATAAACATAAAGCGCTCCTGCCCATTCTCTAGTTACCACACTTAACATTCTGTCCTGTTAACATCGGGATAAGGGAACATTTTTAACAAACCTCAATGTGATCACTTGTTGTAGTCAGCTGGACACAGAAAGAAACAGATCTTTGCTGCATTTTTCCAATCAAAAGACTGCTTTGCCATCTTGATTAGCAGATATGTATGGAGATGTGATCGCAAGTTCAAAAGCAAGACAGATTTGCTATTACTCACAGGCAGTGAGTCAGTGGAGCACTGGATTTTGATTAATTATGTTCAATTTCTTCCAGGAAGGAAGACCGGCAATTTAGGCATTTCTGGTGTTTATTTATGAATGTTTTTCAAACAAGCAGATGTTTAAGAGCCAAACATGACAGGGTTGGCTGCAGAAGAAAGAGCAAAGCACGGAAACACCATACTTATCTCATCGGGTTGCCTGTTAGTGAAATTGTTTCCAATTGAGACCTAATAGGGTAGTGGTAGAGGCTTTCAGAAGAATTTGGCAAAGAGCCCACTACCCATTGGGGAACAACAAAGTAAACTAGCCTTTTCTCTGTCTTCATCTTCTAACAAGGGTGGAATTGACTTCTTTTCCCCAGGAATCAGCTCTTCCCGTATACAATTTGGAGATGGACCATTTCAAGATGGATCACATTCTTTCCTCTCTTTGAGTCATGATGCAATCCCCTTGTTGAAGCTAAGCAGTTTGAGCTGAGTAGTTGGATGCAAAGCAACCTAAAATGCTGCCTTGAGTTCCATCATCTGAAAAGTTCAAAAAATCTATACAATTATATACCCAATCAAATATATCTTGAATGTTGGAAGTGTCATCTCCAGTAGAATTCTTGTTACTTTGGGGGGTTAAAATGGGTCTAAATGGGATGGGAGGAAGAGAGTTGTTGGCTTTGCTTTTTGTAAGACTCCTTTTTTGAATTTTCTCCATCTTTTGGTGCAGTTGGACAATTTGAGGTAGAGAGTAGACCAGATGTCATTGTCCTCCAGCTCTTACCATTATTCATGCTGGCTGGAAATGGTAGAGAATGACACTCAACAATATCTAAAGGGCTACAATCCTTCTCCTTAAAATAGTGTTCCTCCAGGGCTGTGGCCTTGTGTCTGTCTTAGGACTTTGAAAAAACTGGCTGTCATATCATAAAATAATGGCAATTCCCAAACCTTTAAAATGTTTAAGCAATGTGTAAATGTATGTTAGGCTTCAACATTCAAGATATAATTACTACTTTTGATCAACAAGCAGTGCAATTATATGCATGTTATAAGTCCTGTTAAATTCAGTGAAGCTTCCTATTAGTGCATTAGGGAGGTGCAAATGATGGTATACACATTTTAGGAGACATATGCACTTTGGCTGGCAATTTTACCTAACATAAAATTATGGCAAGGATTTCCCTCCAAAGGAGGGATAATTCCTAACCTCTCAAGGTCATGCTACAGATTCAGAGGGCTACTTCATTTGCCATTTATCTCTTAAATTTATTTGGTTGCCCATCTTGCTTGCATATGATCCTGGGCGATGTATATAGGTAAAATACAAGTACCAATTGTAGTCTTCCACCATTAAAGACCATTTAAAACTATGTTTTAAAAAATACAGCAATGAAAAGAGGAAAGTGCACTCTAACTATATATATATATAGTGTAGATATTAATATGTATGAGTGTCTCATGCTCAGCACAAGCAAAGTCCTCCATCAGGATCATGAGAAGAAGCAGGATCATTTCCACTTACTTCCTCCAGTTCCTTTAGATCCATCTGATTCAATGGTGTGTCTATCAGAAGTTACTGTAAAAAAAAACAGAGCAACAACATAATCTACCCAGATAGAATTATCTGGAGTTGAACAATTATTCAGAGAAACCCAGCATAAATAAATAAGCAACCACCTTAAATTTGTCTGAGTCTGTGATATGTTCTGAAAGAAAAGATCCCAGATCTCGTGAGTTATTAGCTTAAAACTGACCAGACATACGTCAATGTATCTTTTGTCTCTACTCCAATTGTTCTAAGACTGAAAAGACCACAGTTGTAGAGATAACAGTTTTCTTGTGACATTCTATGGAAGTGAAAGTTGGACTTTGAAGAAGTAGTGTTCCATATTAGCATTCTTGGAATACCCTCACCTGATTGGTCCAAATGGACTATTCTGTGATTGGTGGAGAGAACAGCAGTGATTGGCTCATAAGGAATCAACCACGATTGGCTGCACCGATCGCGGGAGATTCAAAGAGCCGTCATTGGCTGCAAGCCGCCGGCAATCCCTATATGAAGGGCTACCGCGGCTCACAGGTCCAGCACAGACCTATGTACCAAATAAAGAGCTGAACAGTCACCCTGGTCTCGAGTCTCTTTTCCCGCGATCGAACAAGTAGGATGAAAGAAGCATGGACATTTTTCAATTTTGGAGAAGACTCCAGATAATTCCATGATTAGCCAAGAAAACCAACAAATTAATCCAGAATTCTTATTCAAGCCTCAAGTGATCATATTCTGAACATACTGTGTGAAGAACTAGCTCTCTGAAAGAGTGTTTAAAATCTTTGGTGGAAGGAAAAAGAATGGGTGATCTCTGATGCATGAAGCATTGGAAGAATGATCAATGGCAAAATGGATGGACTCAATTAGAGTAGCTATGGGTTGAAAGACCAAGGTAGAGACAGATTATGTTGGAGAAAATCTATTCTATGAGATGTCTAAAGACTTGACACCAACTCGATAGTGCATAATCAAAAACCATCAAGTAAAGTACAATAGAAGGGCCAGTACTTTCTCTTCTCTTACCTCAATTTGACCACAATGAGGCAAGTAGGATTCTGGAAGTTTTTGACCAACAACTGAATGACATATGTTGGCTTCCTGCTAGAATTGGGTTTCAAAATGCAGCTTTGCAGCAATCCCCAGCCTGAGTTTGGAACCTTAAATTTTGCATTGTCCATTCCATTGAAATGCAATTTTGAAAAAAAAAAAAAAGAGGGGGGAGATCCAAAGTGGTAGTAAAAATATGGTTATGAATTCCACATTTAATTCTGTAAATAAATGCAACTCTTTCTTCAATGTTACATCTGGCGTCTCTTTAGCATTTTAAAATATGGCAAAGAGTGCAATCATTTGGCATTCCAACATTTCCTGTGATTTTTCTTTTTGTTCCTATTTTCATGGAAGGAATTCCCTATGGAAGGAATGAAGAAGAGACAAATAACAGAACATAGCTAGAAAGGAAAGGAGGCCCAAGTTGTTGAATTTCTTACCCTTTTGAGTAATGGTTCCCCCAAATTATTAATGATATCACTTAGGAAATGCCAAACAATGTATGAAGTAGCCAAAATTTATATGTAAAGGGCTGTACAATGTTCTCACCCTCCTTTCCTCCCTCCCTCCCTCCCTCCCTCCCCCCTCTCTGTCTGCCTGTATGTGTGTAGAATGCTAATAAAAATTAAGCAATGGAGTAAAACATTTTGGGCAAGAAATAGACTAGAAGATTTTCAAGATGCCTTCCAATCTATGGTTCTATGATTATAATATTTTTTTTTAAAGACAAATTAACCCTTCTTTTAGATTTCGGGTCTAAGGCAAACAACCTTTCTGGCACACTATTACATGTGTGTGTTTGTGTGTGTGTATGTGTGTGTGTATGTGCATGTGTGTGAAAATATATTTATTTATTTTACATGCTACTATGCTGTTTCAATCATAACAACGCTAGATGATTTTTAAAAAATCACAAAATACATACACTGCAGTAAATTCTAATACTTCATTTATTACAATTATATAGTATTAATAATGATGATGATACTAAATCACCTCCATTCATTATAATCATAACTGCATCATGAAGACCATGATGCGATGTTTGGATGGATGGAGAAAGGGAGGGAGAGAGGGGAAAAAGACCAAAAGCAGATTGACCTCCAGTCAGGTGCACCTCTCATCCTTACCCCAAATGCATGTTTAAATGTCGTGTCTTTAAAAGCATTCTGAGTCGTAAAGTCAGGGGGCGGTTCTTCTATTTGGTGGGAGGGCATATGTGGGTAGGCAGGGGCGGAGTTTCCTCTCATCTTCCTGCGGCAGGCAGGGCTTCTCAGCAGGCTCTTTTTAGCAAAGCAAGATCTGTGTTTTCATCCAGCTCAGCAATTTTGTTTCTTCTTAATGACAAAAATATTGGAAAGCCTGAAATATATAGAGACACTTTATGATTCCCCCCCCTCCAAAACAAGTCTTTAATGGTGGTGTGTTTTTTTTGTAGAACAGTGTTTGGAATATGGATTAACCTGGCAATATGTATGTGCATATGTATGTATGCATGACTGTGAACCTATAAATATGTCAGCCAACTATACTGTGGTAATTTATACTCTGTTATAATTTTAACAGGATATTAGAAATTACAGAATTATGGGGGCAGATTCTATAAAATAAGTTACAGCAAAGCAGAGAGCAGAATTCTATGTAGTTGACAATCTGGAAAGCTTTAAGAGTCACAAGCATGAGATGGGCGGCTATATAAATTCAATAAATTAATAAAGAAATCAAACTGATTTTCCTCAGTGAGATTCAACTTAAGACAAAGGCTGATCTTTTTAAACTATTTTTTCTCTCTCTCCCACTTTCCCTCCCCCCCACTCACTTTCCTTAGTTTTTTATTTCTTTCATTCAGTTATGTTCAGGTCTTGGAGACTGCCTGGTCAAGTCCACGAAGTTTCCTTGGCAAGATTTTTCATTGTTTGGCCTTGCCTTTTCCCCAGGATTGAATGAAAGTGACTGGCCCAAGACCACCCAGCTGGCTTTGGAGCTAAGGTGGCACTAGAACTCCCGGTCTTCTGATTTTTAGCCTCATGCTTTCACCACTACACCAAACCATCTTTATTTCTGCCTTTACCAGGGAATGACTCAATTGTTGAATAAAAATGCCATCATCCAGTCTGGTTGTGCAATGAACCACAATAATAACACAGCTCCCTCAGAACGTTGCTCCTCACACAGCTCTATGGCCATTGTGGGCATTTTGGGAGATGAGGAGATGGCTTTGGTCACTAATCCAGAAGAAGACATTCCTTGTTGTGAAACTGACCTCAAAGAGGGAGAAATTTTAGGCAACTCCAGTTTTACTTTCTCAGCCCCGAGTCCAATCACACTTAGCTCCTCCAGTCAAATCCATTACAGATCTTGCAGTATTTTTCTTTCCTTCTGAACATTGATAGGTAACTGCCAATTTCACTGGAAATGTTGGAGGAGTGAAATGTTTAATCTCGGATTCAAGACAGTCCAACTGGCCTTACAAGATGGATGTTCAGCAAAATTGGAGGAGGGGGAGCTATAAACACAGGAGGGAAAGGTACCATATATATACATCTCAGAAATGAAACAAAGTAAATTACAATACAACATCTGGAATAAAGATTGTATTAGCTTTCACATACAGCACTGGACAAAATAAAAATGATAGGAAAGGGAGAAAGAAAAGAATAATTCTGGAGTATAAATTCAAGGTATTTCATATCATATCTCTGTATGCTAATTAAATACCATGAAGTAGAGACTAATGTGAAACCATTGACATGATAGCATTTAAACTGATTTTAAAGTCTTGTGGTTTTAGCAGTTTAATACAATCATTCACCACTTATTCTGCTTGGTTTTGATTCCTCCCTCCCTTCATCCATCTATCTATCCATCCCACTCATTTATACCATACCATACCACCTACCTACCTACCTACCTGATACAGATCTATGAATTACTATTGTTCCTAGCATCAGAAGATATCTGCCAAATTGACATAGATGTATTGTCAAATGCAAGATTATTTAACCTGGAAGTGAGCTGTAACAATTATAGGACTTTCTGAATTTGAAAATTGTGAATATATTCATGTTTGGGTGTGAGGTGCTGTTCTGTGAGTGTTTTCCAACTCATTTTTGTGGCAGGGACTTCTTCCGGAAGGTTGATGGCCAGGAGTCTCTGTTGTGAATCAATAAAGTAACTTGGCCCAAATGCAAAGCAGGTTTTGAAAGCCTGCACACCTGATTGGTCCTTAAACAATGAACAAGGATTGGTCCATAACAAGCCCCTGATTGGCCAATATTAGGACACTTCTTATTGGGTTTTAGTTGAACTTGTTGCATATGTTATTGGTTAATAGGGTAGCAGCCAACCCTATAAAAGGGTTACTGCTGCCCATAGCCTTGCTCTGTTCTGTTCTATTTACTGTTATTAAAGAGTTGAAGTCACTGGTCAGATGTCTGGTCTCCATTACTCTCCAAACTTAACACTGGCGACGAGGGTGGGATACGGAGACCGAAGAGCTGACTGATCTACAGAGCAACAAACAGAGCACATGGTCGAACACGCACCATCAACGGCAACATGGCCAGCGGTGCCGTACCACCCGCTCCATTCAACCCAGAAACCGAAGACTGGGAGTCGTACATGGATAGGTTCCAGATGTTTCTGGAGACCAACAATTTGAAAGATGCAACAACCGGCAAAAAAAGAGCTATATTTCTAACTCACTAGCGGGCCTACCGTGTTTAAAATGGCCAAATCACTTGCCAAGCCAGCCGAAGTAAAAGAGATGGTCTGGGACGTCCTCGAGCCTTTACTACGGGCCCACTACGCGTCCACCGTGCCAACCTTAGTCAGAAGACATGAATATTACCAGAGGAACCAGCGGAAAGGCGAGAGCCTTGCCAACTACGTCGCAGACCTCCGCAACCTTGGAGGCCTCTGCGGATTCTCTGACTTAGAAGAAGCCCTCCGTGACTGTCTAGTTCTGGGCCTAGAAGACTGCTCGATCCAGAGTAAAATCATGGCTAAGGGGGACATCAGCCTCACCGATGCCCTTAAAGAAGCCACTGCAGCGGAGGCAACCAAAAAGTCGGCAGCCCGAATGCGTCGCACTAGCGCACCGCCACGCCAACTCGCCAACGATACCTCGCCTCGCTCAGAGAGACACCCGGTATCGACTCACCACGAAGACCTAGAATCCCCGTCAGAAAGCGATGAGGAAGAGGTCAACCGACTCCGAACGGAACGAGACCAGTCCACACAATGATCACTTCGACCTTGTGCAGGATGTGGAGCGAATCACCCACGATCCAGCTGCAAATTCCTCGACGCACTCTGCCACGTTTGCGGGAAAAGAGGTCACATCGCAAAGGTTTGCAGAAGCAAACAAAACTCCAAACCCCGACAGGCCGAATACCAGTCTTCAGGATTCTTCGGCACACCCCGAGACAAACTGAATCACCAATGGGGAAGCCACTCCTACAGAAACAAACCGTCCACCACTTCCACCAGGCGTGAAGAAACCAGGCGGGAAGAGACCCACCAAACAATTACCATAGGCCACGCTACATCCCTTGATGCCGGGAAGATCAGAGTAAAGGTCGCTATCAAAAACAAACCTTGTGTAATGGAGGTGGACTCAGGATCATCCCTCTCGATGGTGTCCTGGAAGACGCTCCAACAGCTCATTCCGACAATTCGCCGCCAAGACCTCAACCCTCAAAGGGTTATACTCAAAGACTACCAGGGTAACCGAATTCCTGTTGTCGGGTCCCGCCGATTCCAGGTCTCTTTCAAGGACCGCACCGTCGCACTGCCACTGACTGTCGTGGACCGTGACCGGCCTAGTCTTTTAGGCCTGCAATGGTTCAGACCGCTCGGAATCACTGTAGCCGGAGTCCACCGTGCCGAGAGCAACGATTGGGAGGAAGCCCTCGTGCAAGAATTCCAAGATGTTTTCGCGAACGGACTAGGAAAGTACAAGGGGACCCCGATTTCATTTAACTTGAACCCTGAGGTAGCACCCATCCGCCTTAAGCTGCGTCGGGTACCGTTCGCCCTAAAACCTAAAATCGACGAACAACTCGATAAGCTAATAGCACAGGGCGTGCTGGAACCCACCGACCACGCCCGGTGGGAAACCCCAATAGTGACGCCTATCAAGCCTGATGGGTCACTGAGAATTTGCGGAGACTACCGGGCCACTCTAAACCACGCACTTCAGCAAAGTGCATATCCAGTGCCGGTAGTGCAACACCTGCTCCATTCCCTGGGCGGCGGGAAAATTTTCGCTAAATTAGACCTAGCGCAGGTGTATCAACAATTGCCTGTAGATCCGACCACCGCGGAGGCGCAAACTATCGTCACGCATAGGGGCGCATTTAAATGCAACCGGCTCCAGTTCGGGGTAAGCGTTGCACCAGGAGTCTTTCAGAGCTTAATGGAAAGGCTGTTACAAGGAATAGGAGGGGACGTACCATATTTCGACGATGTACTCATCGCCGCCCCTAACCGAGACATTCTAGAAAAACGACTCCGAGAGGTCTTACAAAGGTTCCAAAACGCAGGCCTCAAAGTTAAAAAAAATAAATGTCAGTTATGTACCGAAAAAGTGGAGTTTTTGGGATACCTCCTGGACAGTCAAGGAATCCATCCCACTGAAGACAAATTAAAGGCAATTAAGAAGGCCCCCACTCCAAGGAACAAGGCAGATCTACAGGCGTTCCTTGGACTTATCAATTTTTATAACGTCTTTCTACCCAATAAAGCAACGGTAGCTGAACCATTACATAGACTCTTAGACAAAAAAGCAACGTGGGTTTGGGGACAACGTGAACAATATGCTTTCCAACAAGTAAAGAAATTGCTAACTTCTGATTCCGTACTCATGCAGTACAACGAGACTCTCCCGCTAACTATTGCTTGTGACGCCTCACCTTTTGGGGTTGGAGCAATCCTAGCCCACGTATTACCGAATGGAGCGGAAGCTCCCATCGCGTTTTTTTCGCGAACTTTAGCTAAAGCTGAAAGAAATTATAGTCAGCTGGACAAAGAAGCTTTAGCTATTGTGGCTGCAGTTAAAAGATTTCATGAATATGTGTATGGGCGTGCGTTTACAATAATTACTGATCATAAACCACTGCTGGGGATTATTGCGGGTAATAAACCAACCCCGTATATATTGTCCCCCAGAATGACCCGCTGGTCTGAATTCTTGGCGGCGTACAACTACACCTTGCAACACCGCCCGGGGAAATCAATTCTCCACGCTGATGCATTGAGCAGAACGCCGCTCCCAGAATCGGTTGAAGATCCAGCCCCAACCATCACAACGCTGCAAATTGAGGCTCTACACGTACCACCACTGACAGCGAGAGACATTGCCCTCGAAACAAAACGTGATCCGGTTCTGCAACACATCCTACGCTGGGTTGAACGTGGTTGGCCAACAGAACAATTATCACCTGAATGGGCGCCTTTCAAAGCCCGCCAAACCGAACTGTTTTCCCAAAAGGGCTGCATCTTGTGGGGCGATAGAGTCGTAATCCCGGGCAAACTGCAACAAACTGTTTTGGCGGTATTGCACGACGGACATCCAGGCATAGTGCGGATGAAAGCACTCGCACGGAGCTACGCCTGGTGGCCGGGAATAGACAAAAGAATCGAGGCCTGGGTCGCTACTTGTCAACGTTGCCAGGACGTCAGCAACGCCCCACCTAAAGCAAGCCCGACCGAATGGAAACTCCGAGGGGACCATGGTCCCGTATTCATATTGACTTTGCGGGGCCTACAAAAGGACACACTTTCCTTATTACTGTCGACGCCTATTCAAATTGGCTTGAGATCCATCGAATGAACACAACTACAACTGACTCAGTTATCAACAAATTAAACAGGCTATTTGCCACACATGGTTTTCCGGACGTTTTGGTCTCGGATAACGGCCCACAGTTCACAGCATTACCATTTGAACAATATCTTGCTGACCGGAGCATCCGCCATGCGCTAACCTCGCCCGCGCACCCTGCGGCGAACGGACGTGCCGAGCGCATGGTACAGTTTGTAAAAAAGACCCTCCACAAAATGGAATTCGGCAACATTGATGAAAAAATCAATAGAATTTTATTATTGCAGCACATCACGCCCCACAGCGTTACCAACAAAACGCCCGCCGAACTTCTCATGGGGCAAAAACTACGATCACACCTCGACAGGCTCCACCCCGCATACGCACCTGAAAAGCCTTTCGGATCCAGCAGCAAATGCCGGGAATTTAAGGTAGGCGACTTAATCTTTGCCAAAAACTTCTCCGGCGACCCTTTATGGATACCCGCAACCGTCACCCACCTCACAGGGCCTAGATATTACCGCCTGCTAACAGACGATGGAAGGGTGTGGAAACGCCACATAGACCAACTCCGTTCGAGATTACCACCCAGCACCCATGGCTCCCCGGGTTCACCAACTGAGGGGGGAGGAAATATCGAGGAAATTGACTTTGATATGACAAATAGCAGGCCAACGGAAACCCTACGGCCCAGCGAAGTACCGGGAATTGAAGTGGGGAGGGAGTTGACTGGCCCATGGGACCTTAACACGGGGGAAACCGAACTGCGAAACCCCGAAGAAACACTGATTGGCGGAGACAACCATAGCAGTAGCAGCATGGAATCACCGTGCAGCGAAACAGAACTTAATTGTGATCATCCAAACGCTCCACCGGAACCGGACTTTAGGCCAAACCCAGTGGAGCCACGGAAATCATCCAGACAGACCAAACGGCCTGTCTATCTTGAAGATTTTGTTACAGCTCCCCTCAAACGGAACCCAAGGGGGAGGGGTGTTGTGAATCAATAAAGTAACTTGGCCCAAATGCAAAGCAGGTTTTGAAAGCCTGCACACCTGATTGGTCCTTAAACAATGAACAAGGATTGGTCCATAACAAGCCCCTGATTGGCCAATATTAGGACACTTCTTATTGGGTTTTAGTTGAACTTGTTGCATATGTTATTGGTTAATAGGGTAGCAGCCAACCCTATAAAAGGGTTACTGCTGCCCATAGCCTTGCTCTGTTCTGTTCTATTTACTGTTATTAAAGAGTTGAAGTCACTGGTCAGATGTCTGGTCTCCATTACTCTCCAAACTTAACAGTCTCCACAGTGTCTGCTTTTGAATCAGGGTTGACTATGGGATAGAAAGATTGTAAAGAGAATAACAGAAGAAAGGACCTTGGAGGTCTTCTAGTCCAACTACCTGCTCAAGCAGAAAACCCTATACCCATGATGGCGAACCTATGGCACGGGTGCGCACAGGTGGCACGCAGAGCCATTTGTGCCGGCATGCGAGACACAGGCAAACTTACCTCACTGCGCATGCGCGTGCCTCCCAGCTGATTTTTGGCCCATTTCAGGCCTTTTCGGCCTCCCAGAGGCTTGAGGACAACTTCTGCAGCCTTTGCAGGATGAAAAATAGGCCCGATTTATAACTTCCTGCATTTCCAGAAATACTGGAAGTGATAAAACGGGCCCATTTTTTGGCCTGCAAAGGCTGCAGAAGCTGTCCTCAAGTCTCTGGGAGGCCGAAAAGGCCTGAAATGGGCCAAAAATCAGCTGGGAGGCGCAGCGCAGGTAAGGGGGCGGCGGGGGGGATCGCACACACATGCTCAGGGGCTGGGGGGGCGCACGCATTGCCTTCTGGGTGCTGGCACGCGAGTGCGAGTGCACGTACGTGAGCGCGTGCACAATTTTTGGCACAGGAGCCCAAAAAGATTAGCCACCACTGCCCTATACCATTTCAGACAAATTCTGATCTAATCTCTTCGTTTCTGCATTTTCTGCCAATGCTCAAATTAAGATGGTTCATCCCTGTTTAGGGATGTTTGCTGACCCCCGGGGGGAAAAAGGGTGTCCTACAGACTCATCCCCACAAGTTTCCATTGTACACTTTTTTCCTCCTGCCAAGTTCTCTATTGGTCATGAGGGCCATTAGCATCCAGAACAGCAAAACCCATTATGGAAGGTCCCAGGGAGCTCAAGCTGGATTTGGGGGCGGGGGGAGATGAACCCTACTTACCCCAGTTGCGTAGTCAGAAACCCACAGATGTTTATTTTGTTATCTGGCTTTGAATAGAAATTAGATGTCAGAAAACAGATGTTCAAGTGATCATAATCATGTTTCTCCATCTAATATGCAGATGAAATTACTACTGTTTTTCAATTTTCAGTTTATATGAATTCCTCAATGTAGTCCCGAAACAACAGAAATGCTTATATTAGGAGGAAATATGCCCATAAGTGAGTATATTAAGAAAAGAGCACACAATCATTACGTAAGGTAGCAAAACTGCAAGCTTTTTAATGCAAAAATGAGACTGACTGTGGGGAAAATCAACTCAAACTGAGTAAAGCTGAAGTTGGCTGTTTCATCTGTTCTTTTGAACACTGGGCTGAGATTAGTGTGTTTACAAACCAGTTAGCCACGGCTCACAGGTATCGTATTCAAGTCACATTGCAAAGAGCCATTGGGCTAAGCCCTGGATTAAAGAAGCATCTATAGATAGTTTCCATCTGGGTATTGATGGTGATCCTGAAAAACAAGCACTTCAGATTGCTAGAGATGTCTAGAGAAGTAGCATAAAACTTTGCCTGCTAGGCAGTATTCCAGTCTGCTTCAATCACAACATAAATTGGATTACAGGTAGTCCTTGTTTTGCAACAGTTCACTTAGTGACCGTTTGAAGTTTTAAAGGCACTGGAAAAAAAGTGACTTATGACCATTTTTCACACTTATGATCGTTGCAGCATCCCCATGTGCATTTGGATGCTTGACAACTGACTCACCTTTATGATGGTTTCAGTAGTCCCCCGGTTTCAGTGTCCTGGAGTCATATGGTCCCTTTTTGCGAGCTTCTGACAAGCAAACTCAATGATTCACTTAAGAACCATGTTATTAATTTAACAACTGCAGCGGTTCACTTAACAACCATGACAAAAATGATTGCAAAATTAGGCACTACTCACTGAACCGCCTTGCTTAGGCATGGAAATTCGGGTCCCAGTTGTGGTGGTATGTCAAGGACTACCTGTAATGACAGAATGCCAAAGCATATCCAATCGGCCATCGAGTGAAATAATACTAGAATAAGTTGTCCTTTGATTATAGAGCCGGCCCAAGAGTGAAAGAGTGCCTTGAACAAGGAAAAAACCAGACCCTCTCCTCAACAACTGGCTTACACAGGTAGTCCTTAATTTATGACCACAATTGAGCCCGAAACTTATGTTGTTAAATGAGACATTTGATAAGTGAGTTTTGCCCCATTTTACGACCTTTCTTTCTTGCCACAGTTGTTAAGCGAATCACTGCAATTAGTAACACGGTTGTTAGTAACACGGTTGTTAAGTAAATCTGGCTTCCCCATTGATTTTGCTCTTCAAAAAGTCACAAAAGGTGATCACATGACTTCGGGACACTGCCAACAGTCGTATGTATGAACCAGTTGTCAAACATCTGAATTTTGATCACATGTTCAGAAAGATTGTAAGTGTGAAAAATGGTCATTTTCAATGCCGTTGTAGCTTTGAACAGTCACTAAATGATCTACAGGACTACCTGTAGATTCCTCTGTGTGTGTGTGTATGTGTGTATAGTGGTCAGAATATTTTTATTGCTAATAGTTATGCTTAGATAATGTCATCTTATATTAAAGCTGCGTTTAACTCATTTTTGGTGTAGAACAAATTATATCAAACTATAAATGACAAAGAAACATTAATTAAATCCAACTATTTTTTTATTTGGCAGCCAGATGATCTTCTGAGGAGTCCTGTCCTACCATTGTTAATTTCCTACTGCACAATTTATTTTAAAGACAAACAAACAAACAAATAAAAGTAGACCTGTTCCAGCACTTTCTGCATGCTAAGGAATAAAAATGTGTAAATGAATAAATGAATTAAAAAAAATCCTTTTTGTGTCCTCTTCTGCAGCAATTGCAGCAGCCAATTTTCCTTTCTTCTGGAAAGCTAAGCTGAACCATAGACATTAAGCTGAACGCAGAAACTAATGAGCAGATCTCTGAGGCAGTTTGTGAGTTTTATTAAGTTTGGAGTTGGGCTTCACCTAAATGAAATGAAATGGAGTTAAATTAAATTAAACCAAATGAACGGATATAATAAAATGTTTTCAACATCTCCAGCATCCTGGAAAGAAGGTGGATCTGGTTGCCTACAGCTTTGCCTTTCCGTGGTATAACCCTTCTGGGAGAAAGTGAAAGAAAAGATCTTGCAATAATTGCAAGTAGTCCTTGCCTTACGAACCTAATTCAACTCAACATTTCTGTTGTTAAGTGAGACAATTGCTAACTAAGTTTTGCCTCATTTTATAAACTTTCTTACCACAGTTGTTAAGTTAATCACTGCAGTCAGGGGTGGGCTACTGGGGGTTCGCAGGGTTCGAGAGAGTCCCTAGCTAAGATTCTGTACAGTTTGGAGAACCCCCAAATCCCACTCCTGGCTGGCCCCGCTCCACCCACCCCTCCCCTCCCCTCCCCTCCCAGGAGTCCCTACATGGCCGTTTTGGATGCAGGTAAGGGCCAGGTGTGCTCGGGGAAGGCAAAAAACGGGCCTCCTGGAAGTTTGGGAAGGCCAGAAATGGGCCCATTTCTGGCTCCCAGAGCGCCTCTGAAGCCTGGAACCCTTTGCTAAAATTTTTGAAGCCCACCCATGACTGCAGTTATTAAATTAGTAACCCGGTTGTTAAG
Source organism: Notechis scutatus (assembly GCF_049901735.1). Classification (NCBI taxonomy): domain Eukaryota; kingdom Metazoa; phylum Chordata; class Lepidosauria; order Squamata; family Elapidae; genus Notechis; species Notechis scutatus. The sequence continues at coordinate 128,607,948 of NC_142010.1, forward strand.
TGAACCTGGCTTTGTTTGTCAGAAGGTTGCAAAAGGGATCACATGACCTCAGGATCCAACAACGGTCATAAGTATGTGCCAAGCATCTGAATTTTGATGTTATAATGGTTGTAACTGTGGAAAACGGTCATGAGTCACGTTTTTCAATGCCATTGTAACTTCCAATGGTCATTTAACAATGGCTGTAAGTCAAGGACTACTTGTAGTGAGTATGGAACGGGGAAACAACTTTTGGGAAGGGGCTTATGAGCTCACACCTGTACGTTTGCCCCTAATTTTCCCATTGTCTGTTGAACTTGAGGGAAAAAAGAGGTTGAGATATTCTCTATTCCTTAGTTGTTGCCTAGAATTCACTGCCAATAAATGGCCAGTAAACGCTCAATTACTGAGCGTATTCTCCCCCATCCCTATAGCCTAGGCTGCTTGATTGGCTTCAGCAGCATTCTTGGTTTTATGTGTTGGAGGAAGAGTTTTGAAGCGTGCCATGTCATGTTTAAGCAAAATGAAGATGGATGTTCTTCGGAAGATGGATGCAGCCCAGCCAAGTATGCTCCTTTTCCACCAGACGCTCCTGGAGATATGTCAGTGATTTCACAGCATTTTGCACCGAGAGAAACATCTCCACTGGGTTTTGGAACCTCTTACAGGTTCCAATTAACTGCCGGACTCTGGGGAACGAAATTTATTCCAGTTCGGCTGCCCTGAATGAGCCAAAAGAAACAAATGAGACCTGAGGTTAAAATGTAAAAACTCATGACTGTGTAAATATCTCAAAGCCAGATCCTTGAGCCTCATCAGGGAGTACAAGACGTTACAGAAAACAGATATTTCCCCTGGCCCCACCCCCTTTGAAAAGGAGTAATTCTTTGAACACATTTCCCCCCCTGGTTATTTACTTAAGGCTGCTTCGGTTGTCTCCCTGGGCTCAGTGAGTACAGCAAGCCGTAATGGAGTAAACTTTTTGCAACTGCTTCCCCAAAGAATTTCCAACACCTTGTTTGGGGAGGGACGAAGGCAGACTTGTCACCACATGTATTCTCAATAGGAAAAGCCAACCAGTCCTTTACTGAGTTTTACCCACATGTGCCTTATATGAGTTATTTACATGTATGAGTTTATTAGCATCTGTACCAAGCATAGAATTCCATTTGGGCCAATTTGACACTTTGGGCCATAGCTTGCTTCAAGCTGGATTTAAGAGAGATCTGAAGAAAGATCTGAAGAAAAAAAGATCTGAAGAAATCATCTCTGTCTCCTGTCCATTGAGCAAGCAGGCCTTGGTGCCTTTAATGTACACTTCAGCCTATTGACTAAAGAAGGTAAGGATCTTGCTAACCTTTCAGTGCCTTTTAGCTAGTGAATGCTTTATATGAGCCAGAGTGGCGCAGTGGTTAGAGTGCAGTACTGCAGGCTACTTCTGCTGACTGTCGGCTGACTGCAATTTGGCAGTTTGAATCTCACAAGGCTCAAAGTTGACTCAGCCTTCCATCCTTCTGAGGTGGGTAAAATGAGGAGCCAGATTACTGGGGGCAATATGCTGACTCTGTAAACCGCTTAGAGAGGGCTGTAAAAAGCACCGCAAAACAGTATATAAGTCTAAGTGCTATTGCTATTGTTATATCAGACAGCTACAATTTTTAACTAATAAGCTTGTGAAATTCACACTCACTTCCAAGTATATTCTCTCTCTGTATGATTCCAGTTGCAAATATTCAGGAGGAAGTGAAAGTACTGGAAGTTTTCAAAAATAGATTGGGCAGCCATTTGCCTGAGCTGGTCTAAGGTCTCCTGCTTTGAGCAGGGGGTTGGACTAGAAGACCTCTGAGGTACCTTCCAGCCCTAAGATTCTATGTTTCTGTATTCCTGTTAATTAACTTGGGAAATCCACAATGGCTGCTGACTTTTACTTTTCATCAGAACAGGATGAAATTTCCAGTCCTGGTTGATTCTATAATATACCCAATCTTAGAGAAATGCATGCGGGGGTTTCAGAGCCGAACTTTTTCCCCTGCTGATTTGGTTAAGCGATGGGTTTAAAGTTTTCTTTCTTTGTTTTAAAACTGAATTGGATACAATACACATGCTTAACTGTACCTTTCTGAGTTACCAAGTACAAAATATGTGCTGGGGTAGGCTTTAAGGCAGTGGTCCCCAACCACCGGGCCCCGGACCGGTACCGGTCCGTGGATCATTTTGTGCCGGGCCGCCTATTTTGCTTGGGCGCCGCCATCTTGTTTCGATGGCACTTGAGAAAGTGCTTCTGGGTGAGCTTGTCGGTCGTTGGTTGGAAAGCGGCGTTTGGGTGCTGAAGGAATCCTCGCGCCTTAGTTTCGTCGAAGCGGGGGGGGGGCTTCAAACAAAGAGCTGTCCCGATGGCGGTGGAGTCTCGTGTTACTCAGGAGGAGATTAAGAAAGAGCCCAAAAAGCCCATCGACCGCGAGAAGGTACAAAGGAGGAGTTGAAGGTGGCGGGGAGAAGTGAGGGACGGCTGGCTGGCCGGTCGCTCGGCTCGCCTTGCCTTGGTCGTGCGTGCTGATGCCAGTACCGGTCCATGGATCATTTTGTGATGCCAGTACAAAAAAGGTTGGGGGCCACTGCTTTAAGGGATTTTTTTTAATCACTAGGTAGGAAAACATTTGCAGCCTTCGCTCTATGAATAATATCTGGAAATGAGGTGAGTAGTATCTAGAAACATTTCTGCTCTTGTAGGAGGAACAGTGTAAGTGCTATTGTTTCAGAATCCTACCAAATTCTAGAAAGGCACGGGTTTTGGAGAAGGACCCCATCTCATGTTTCTTATGGAATAATTGAAATATTAAATGTTGTTGCCCATGTACCCATTTCCCTTGTCACCTGACTGAAACCAATGCATACTCCTAGAATTGAATTGCCCACAGGCAGGGGTCGGCGTGTGGGGATTTGCAAGGGTTCGGGACAGCCCCTAGCTGATATTGTGCAGTTTGGAGAACCCCCAAATCCCACTCCTAGCTGGCCCCGCCCACCCCCTGCCCCGCCCCTCCCAGGACTCCCCACACAACCTGTTTTGGATGAGGTAAGAGCAAGGCGCGCTCAGGGAGGTGAAAAATGGGCCTCCCGGAAGTTTGGGAAGGGTGGAAATGGGCCTGTTTCTGGCTTCCAGAGAGCCTCTGAAGCCCGGGAAGGCTGTTTTCAAAAATGCCCCCCTGTGGTGTGGGAGGCCGACTAGGCCATGCCCACCATGGTCACTCCCCCCCAGCAACTGGACAGAGAACCCTTTGCTACAATTTTTGAAGCCCACCGCTGCCCACAGGAGACTACAACTTACGTTCAATTGAGTTAGTTAAAGGTTTTCTTGGCTGTCCAACAAGAACTCAACAAAAAAAGTGTTGCTCTGGAAACAGGGAGGATTTTTTTTTATTTGCATTCTGTTACTGTGCCAGAATTAAGAGAAAAAAAAGATCTAAAAATGCAAAAATTATTATCCTCATTTCTTAGAGGACTATTGCTGAATACTAAACATTTCTTTTACATCCTCTTGGCAAGTTGCAACACAGCATTAATAGTAGGATGAAGAAGGCTGGGGGACTACCTTCATTCTATCTCTTTAAAATAAAATCCATTCCAGGTTTTCCTCCTTTCTCAGACACCGCTCCTATCTACCCGTTTTTGTTTTTTTTCATTGTTGTTCCTGATTTATTTTAATGGTGGTGTGGAGGATATTTATACAAATCCTGGTGAGGATGTTTGTTTTCTGCTTCCTGGTGGGAATATGGAGAGTATGAGGGAATGTCCATGGCAAGGCAGGCCAAAGAAAAGAGAATGGTACAAATGGCAGAGAAGCAAAAAGATATGGAAAGGAAGGTATGAGATCGCATTGGGTTCAGAGATGGTATTCAGCAGGTTCTGACCAGTTCTGGAGAACCAGTAGCAGAAATTTTGAGTAGTTCAGAGAACCAGCAAATACCACCTCTGACTGGCCTTGCCTCCATCTCTTCTCTGCCTCCCATTGAGTCCCAGCTGATTGGCTGGATCTTCTTTGGTTGCCCTGCACAGGAGAACGGAGCTGGAAAGCAGGTTAGTGGGGTGGGGAGGGAATGGGGATTTTGCAGTATCCTTTCCCTGCCACACCCACCAAGCCACACCATGCCCACCAAGCCACGGCCACAGAACCGGTAATAAAAAATTTTTGAATCCCACCACTGCTCTTAAGGTTCTGTATTTTAATTAACCAAGTTTATAAGAGGAGTGGGGCCAGCCAGTGGCGCAATTTACTGGTTCTCTGAACTGCGCAGAATCATAACAACCAGTTCTAGTGAACTGGTCTGAACCGGTAGAATCCCACCTCTGAAGCCATGCCGACAGAACTGGTAGTAAAAATTTTTTGAATCCCACCACTGGGTTCTATTTACAAAGCAAACCTTTAAAGATGCACTTATTTCTGGGGGTATGGGAAGTATCTGGAAAGCATATATTCTCAGGACTGAGGGTAGAAAGAAGGGAAGGAAATAAAACAATAAAAAGGGAAGAGGAAGAATGGGGACAAAATATTGAGCACTCCCCAGTGAACAATTGGAAAGGATGTGGCCAGTTATTCTCCTCAGCCTTCATTCTACACTTCCAGGAAGGAAGGGATAATGGAAGAAACATCATTCAGAAGTAGGAAAGAGGTTCTCTGTCCCTGGCATCCTGATTAATCACTGTGATGAAACTGAAATTTTTCCCAAGATCAATGGCTTTCTTGCCCTGGGCTTGTTGGCAAATAGGATTTATGAAATGCTGCATAATTCTTGCATTCACACCTTATCCTCCCCCCTCCCCCAACAAGTTAGAGGGGTGTCTAACCTTGTCATATTTACTTTTGGAATTCAATTCCTAGAATTCCCCAGCCAGCATGACATATGAAGAGAGAAATGCTTCATCTCATGAGCTCATAGTAGTTCTGCCACTGAAGGCTTTGCCATGTTCCTTCAGCTGCTTATCTACTGGGTATAAACCAAATGAAAACAAAGCTCCTTGAAAAATCCCTTTCTGGATTCGGCCACAGGAATAACCAAGAGTTCCGCTGTATCTGGACCACAGCTGGTGCTGCTTGTTTTCCCTTCCCAATCTTCACTCTCCTGTAGGCAGATCTCCTGAGGATCAGTGGAGAAAACAAATCACTCCACAGTTTTACAGATCTTCCAGCTACTTAAGCTGGAAAAGAAAAGAAAAACTTGGCAGGGCTCCTGTCAATTTAACAGAATAACAGAGTTGGAAGGGACCTTGTAGGTCTTCTAGTCCAACCCCTTTCTCAACAGGAGACTCTACACCTCTTCAGACAAATGGTTGTCCAATCTCTTCTTAAAAACTTCCAGTGTTGGAGCATTCACAACTTCTGGGGGCAAGTTGTTCCGCTGATTAATTGTTCTCACTGTCAGGAAATTTCTTCTTAGTTCTAGATTCTTCTCTCCTTGATTAGTTTCTATCCATTGCTTCTTGTCTTGCCTTCTGGTGCTTTTCACTCAGTTGAAACATGGGAGGAAACCCCCAAAGGAGCAGCACTTTGCAAATCCATCACTGAACTTGTTCGCAGGGAAAAAAGAAGGTCCATCTCTACATGGCAAGCAGTCCCCAGTTTAAAATGGTCAGTGGGTGCAGAGACAAGGGACCAGTGGACCACCTTGCTTTCCAGAGCATCTACCCACCAACTTTAACAGAGGCTTTTCTGTGAGATAAACAGAAATATTTTTATTTATTTATCTGATTTGTCAATCGCTTACAAGATAATAGGTATAAGTATAAACATGAGTAAGAATACAGGAAATAGGTACGAATACATGGGGACAATAGGACAGGAATGGGAGGCACGATGGTGCACTTATGCACGCCCCTTACAGACCTCTTAGGAACGGGGTGAGGTCAATAGTGGATAGTTTGAGGTTAAAGGAGTGGGGGGTTTGAGGATGTAACAACAGAGTCAGGTAGGGCATTCCAGGCATTGACCAGTCTGCTGCTGAAGTCGTACTTTCTGCAATCACGTTTGGAATGGTTAACCTTGAGTTTGTATCTGTTATGTGCTCTTGTATTGTTGCGGTTGAAGCTGAAGTAGTCATTGACTGGTAGGACATTGTAGCATATAATTTTGTGTACTGCCGCCTAAGTCCAACAGTAGGCGGCATAGTTCAAGGTTGTTCAAGCCCAAAATTTCAAGCCTGGTGATATAGGGTATTCTGTTGCGAGCAGAGGAGTATAGTACTCTTCTCATGAAATACTCCTGGACTCACTCAATTGTATTAATGTCCAATATACAGTGTGGATTCCAGACAGATGAGCTGTATTTAAATATTGGTCTAGCAAAGGTTTTGTATGCCCTAGTTAGCAATTCTATATTTCCGGAGGAGAAGATTAAATTTACAACTCTTAATGCCTTTTCAGCAATGCTGTTACAGTGAGCTCTGTCACTTAGGTTATTTGATATGAATACTCTGAGGTCCTTGACAGAATGAGGGTCATCAAGGAGGTCATATCTGCCTAGCTTGTATTTGGTGTACTGTTGGTTTTTTTTTACCAATGTGTAGGACAGAGCATTTGTTGATCGAGATTTGGAGTTGCCAATTGTTTGGCCATTCAGACATATAATCAAGGTCGCTTTGAAGGACAGTAGCATTGTTGGTGGTGTTGAATAGTTTTACATCATCCGGGAAGAGGACGCAGTTGGTTATAAGGTGATCGCAAAGGTCACTTATATAGAGTATAAAGAGTGTGGGTCCTAGAACGCTGCCTTGGGGGACAGTGCTGTTAACTGGAGCAGGATTTGATATAGCGCTCCCTATTTGTTGCCTGTTTGACAGGAACGCAGTAATCCACTTATGAAGGGATCCGGAAATGCCATAAGAGTTTAGTTTTAACAAAGCAGGTTAGTTTTAAAGCAGGTGGACTGGACTGCCCTCCTTGTGCTACCAGAAAGGGGGCAAAACATGACTTTTCATGCAAACCCAAATCTTAGTCTTAGTCTTCCTAGTGGACTTAGTCTTACCAGCAGACTAAGGCTGGGCTGAAGTTTATTTATTTATTTGATTTGCCAATTGTTTACAAGATAATAAGTATAAGTGTATACATAGTTGTGAATACATGAAATGGGTACATATAAGAAAAATAAAAGAAGAATAAGAGAAACAATAGGACAGGGACGGTAGGCACGTTGGTGCGCTTATGCACGCCCCCTACAGACCTCTTAGGAAAGGGGTGAGGTCAATAGTAGACTGAGGTCAATAGTAGACTGAGGTCAATAGTAGACTGAGGTCAATATCACCACTCCTGAAAGAGGAGATGGCCCATTCTTGAACTGGAGAAGCAGGAAGTGCGGATCAGTGCAAAGAAATCTCAGGAACTGATTTCTACATCTGCTGAATTGGGTTCCTCTTCTGCCAATTAAATGGGCATGCCTAACTACTTGTGACAATGTAGGCATAAGCCACCCATTAATAGAATTAATTATTAATTTATTGGGGATTGGACTAGAAGACCTCCAGGGTCCCTTCCAACCCTATTATTCTATATACTATGTTCAATGGCTCCAACCAGAGGTGGTATTCAGCAGGTTCTGACCAGTTCTGGAGAACCGGTAGAGGAAATTTTGAGTAGTTCGGAAAACCGGCAAATCCCACCTCTGACTGGAGATTTTACAGGATCCTTCCCCTGCCACGCCCACCAAGCCACACCCACAGAACCGGTAGTAAAAAAAATTTGAATCCCACCACTGGCTCCAACATATTCTCATATCACATATTCTCATTCCGCCCGCCATTGTAAAACTCCTATCCCTTAACTAACAGTGAAGTGATAAGTACAACCCCAGGGCCAGTCCCTGTTTCACAATCTCATGCCCTGCAATGAAGGTAGAATTCAATTCCCCTGATTTCCAGCTGTCAATATCCTTCAGTAAAGAATGATGAGAATGGTAGCTTGTCACATTTTCAGGACTTACCACTTCCTCTAGCATTGTTGTGGTTAAGTGCTCTTCCTCACTGGGGACTCTCAGCATCTGCCATAACTGAAGCAATGTCCAGCCTGGCTGCCTTTCTATTCCATTGGCCCAGTGAAAGTGGGAGGATGCTGGAAGGCCGTGGAAATCCCTAGTGAGGAACTGACTTCCATCCCATGTGCATGCTTAACCTAAATGTAAATCTCTCTGAATACAGAGCCTTCAATCTGCGTAGATGAACATGCAGAGTGTTGTGGTGTAGATATATTAGAAGCAGGCAAGTTCATCCACAAATAACCCAAAACAAACAGGGACTCTAAGTCCAAGAATACTAGCCCAGTCCTGAGTGGGGAAGCATCACCATATTGAGGACTAAAGATGGAAATTCTCCAGTTCAAACACCCACAGACACTCGGTCTTCTTGGGGTTTATTTGAATCTATTATCCATATTCATTTAATCCTGCTTCAGTGGCTCCCCGTTAATTTTTTTGTCCCTTGAAGTCAATAGTTTACAAAATGGGAAATTAGAAGTAGCTGTTGCTCTTAGATTTTAGCCAAATCAGTTTAAATTGAATAAAGTATGTCTTTCCATCTGTTCATTTCAAACACGGAATACCTTGGATGGAACTCGTTCCATGTGTGGTCCGGAAACCATAGGCATCCATTGTCCTCTCTTCTTAAAATGATTTTGCAGACACAGGATAATCGTTCTGGCAACACTGAGACTGGTTCTAATATGTAAACCACAACATCAGTTATCCTTTATTGTCAAGATCCCCTCCAGGAAGGAGATGAACAGAAACATGGTGCCTTATCATTGGGAGCTGACAAAGATATGTCTCTGTCTCTCTCTTAAAGGTGCCTAATATTTGTGCCTAGATTCTCAACATTTTTAAATGGTCTGTACTGTATTTCATTCAGGCAATGAATTAAGAGCAACTTTCCAAATAAATGTCATTGATAGAGAATCAGGATATCCCCTGGACATGCACCAAATGTCAGTATGGTAGGGATGGAATCTGTGTGCAAATCAAAATTGAGGTAGCAGAACTGTGAGTTTTATTTATTTTCCCCCCTATAAGTATAGGGAGAGGCTTTCATGAGAATGCTAAATTTGATGCCCCTGAAGTAGGCAACATAGAAGATACTGATGAGCCCAGAAGACAAGCCGCAATCCAAAGGGACTTGTTAAAAAGTTGGGTTTCGCTAGGAAGACCCAGGCTCTAGTCCACAGTCCACCATGGAAGCTCACTGTGCAATTTTGGACAATCATTCCTTTCTGTTGAATCCATGACTCATGAGAAAACTTGAGGAGTAGTGAGCTGTCTTGTGCCTTGATTTCCTAGAAGAAGGTAAACCATGCATCGGGGTGTCTGCACCTACCGGGCCATGGCTGATCTCAGCAGCTAAACACAGCCGATCTTCTTTGGACTATTCATGAGAATCCCAGGATTGTTGGCTTGACCAAAGGCAGGTAGTCCAAAACTTACCACCGAAAATGAGCCCAAAATTTCTGTTGCTACTAGAGACAGTTGTTAAGTGAATCACTGCGGTTGTTAAGTTAGTAACATGATTGTTAAATTAACCTTGTTTCCCCATTGACTTTCTTGTCAGAAGGTTGCAAAAGGTGATCGTACGACACTGGGACATTGCAACCCAGTGGTGGGATTCAATTTTTTTTACTACCAGTTCTGTGGGCATGGCTTGGTGGGCGTGGCAGGGGAAGGATCCTGTAAAATGTCCAGTCAGAGGTGGTATTTGCCAGTTCTCCGAACTATTCAAAATTTCCACTACTGGTTCTCCAGAACTGGACAGAACCTGCTGAATGCCACCTCTGCTGCAACCATCATAAATATGAGTCAGTTGCCAAGAAGCTGAATTTTGATCATGTGTCCGTGGAAAGTCTGCAATGGTCATAAGTGTGAAATATGGTCATAACTCGCTTTTTTCAGTGCCGCTGTAATTTTGAACAGCAATTAAACAAATGTAAGTTGAGGATACTTATAATGGAGAAACATCCAAAAACAACCCAATGACAAAATACTTGTGCAAGAGAGCCAGAAGAACTCTAAAGAGACCATCTACTTGAGAGTGTCTTTACACTCGTGCGCACACTCGCAGTCATATAGTAAGAATGCCCTGCACATGAGTTTGGGAACCTACAGTGGAGTCATCAGAGGACATGGAGTAAACTTTGTTTGCAGCACAAGCTGGTGACTGGAAGGAGCATCAGAGAACCCAGCTTCTAGTTAGAACAGTGGTGAGGAAACAGTATGGTAAGAGCAGGAGAAGTAGGTACTGGAATAGCAGGATCTCTGTTTCCATCCCGAGGAAGCCAATTAGGGTACCAAATTCTTAATTGCCATCTGAAATGAAGAAAAATGCAATCAGAACTTTTAATTAAAAGAAAGCTGTGAAAGATACACGTTGTTCAGCGGACGGCCCCTTGCTATGGTTTGCTTGAGGCTTCTACATAACGATTGTCAAATGGTCAAAGAAGATGCCCACCAGAGTCCACTGGAATTGGGTGACTAATAAAATATAATTTAATTTAATTAGTTATTATTAATAGCAATAATGGCACCTGATCTAAAGATTGCTTTCATCCAGATTTTCTCCACTATACTTTAGTTTTTGTGTGGATAGGGAACAGTTTAAATTCATTTTATCTAAATTTTATTGTACTTCAGTGCCTGGAAACCTTAATGAACAAAAAAGAGAGAAAAACACAGGAAAAGAAAAGAGAGAAATGAATTTGTGATTTATGGGTTTGAAGATGAGAGAGAGAGGGGTGGGAGGGAGAGGGAGAATGCAAAATATAAATCTGTCTATAACCACTTTCAGAAAGCTTGAAGCTTTTTCTTTTTTCTTTTTTTTCTTCCTCCCTCCCTCCCTCCCTCCTCTCTCCCTTCCTCACTATTTACTATTTTTTACTATCTTTTTTCCTTTGTGGTTCTTTCTTTGTTAAACATATCTTCAATAATATTATTTTAAAAAAAATAAATAATTTTTATTTAAAAAAATGAATTGTTGTAAAAAGCAAGACAAATGCCTCAAGGAATAATAAAGTATAGTAAAATGTATTACAACTTTTACAAGGTATTTCCTATACAACCCACTATAGGTATTATTTTGTGACTTCTATTTATGACCTGGAGTACATGTGTAACAGGTGTAACAGAGATTGCATGCTTATTATTAGATGTTTTACAGTATTTGCTAGTGGGGAATGCCAGAATCTCTTAAGAAACCACTGTTTTTGACGTTTTAAAAAGACATTGGGTTTCAACATTGCTACACTAGAGGGAGCTAGAGAGTGATTTCTTTTCAGCGAGGCTAATGATTTTTTTTTTTAATTCTGAAGGTTTCTCTCACCACCTCTGAAACCATCCACAAAAGAGTCAAACTTTTAAAAGATCCTTTAAGTCCATCATTGAGCTTCCTAATTCACTCTGTTAATGCCACCTGACAGCTACCTTTCCTGCCATATTAGTATCACCTACAAAAAGCATTTATTTGGAGAGTCTTATTTAACTTTTATTAGCCCTGTTCATTTCTTATTTGCACTGATTATGCCCCAAACCATTTTCAACAGACCATCCCAGAAGGGCTGGGAACGCTGAATCTAACAATCCCAAATACATCGAGAAGTCGTCTCAGTGGAAAAAGCTCCTACGGAGTTCCCAGCTTTTATTGTAACTGTTGTTAACAAAGAGTTTTTAAAATAAATAAGATCCTAGACACTAATAATGCGTCATTGAGCAGCCTACGCCTTTAGCCACCCTGATCCTGGATGTGAGAAGCGGTATTTGGAAGGAAAAAAATGGAAGCCATATTTTGAAAGGAGGGGGGATCTGTCTGGTGGTTCTGTGGGAATAATTATTGTAGCCCTAATAGTAGCAATAATAACACTGAAAGACTCTTTAATGATGCTTTCCCCTAGGTATAACTTCACATTACATACCAAAGAGAGAAATCAGGAATGATCTTCATAGGACCTCTGTTAACTGCCTTGCCTGGAGCTGTTCAAGACAGGGCAAGACTGAATAGGGTGTTAATACCACAGAAGAATTAACTGAACATCTTTTCATTTATTGTTTCTCTTTCCATCCCAATGAAGTAAGCCAGTGTTTGGCTAAGGGTAAGATCTCTGCTTCATTTTCTTCAGTGAGAATATGTCTATTCCCCCTGTGTATATTTATAATTCAAGATCCCCTTTGGGATCTAAAGTAAATGGTTGGGTGACCACTGGGCTACATGCTGTCTTGAGTAATAAAAGAAACAGAGGTAATTTTTGAGTTTATCTCTATGTAGATTTAAGGATGATAGCATTCATCTTTCACACCAACATGAAGTTAAGGAGTTGAGTGAGAGACCCTTGTCCAACCACAATGAAGCCAAATGTCACTATGTGCTTGAATTCCTGGGTCTAAACCCCAAATATACAAGTCACAACATTTCTGTGATGACATCATCATGTACATATCATCTCTCACTCTCCTTAATCCCCTACAGAAAACCTATAGGTGAATGACTTGCCTCCAGAGATTGTGGGTGCTCCAACACGGGAGGTTTTTAAAAAAAAAGATTGGACAACCATTTGTCTGAAATGGTATAGGGCCTCCTGCTTGAGAGGGGATTGCACTAGAAGACCTCCAACCTTGTTATTCTGCTCCAAGCAATATTGTTTAGACTTTTGGAACCACTCTTTGACACCCTGACTAGCTGCCTATCTAATCTGCAAGGACCTTGTTTATTATTTATTTGGTTTCTTGTCAACATGGAGGCAAAAATGCAGTGTTGATAACTGAGTCCCAAGTGTGCAGATATAAACACGGATCCTGACTACGCAAATTGTACACCAGAAAAACCAGAAAGTGGATGGCTTTGTTGCAACGTATGTGCCAATATGTGCAGGTTTTACATGCAAATGGGATGGGAGCCAAGGAGAAGGATAATGGTTTTCTCCCTCAATTCATCTATATATTTTGATAGTCTTGCCCATGATGGCCATAAATCTTCCTGAAGAGAAACATATAGAATGGTAGAGCTAGAATGAGTTGCAGATTGAGAGAAATTCAGCCCAGGGAATTAAAAATCTTTGAGTATGATGTCTTAGTATTTCCATATATATATAGACAGATTTCCCCCCCCCCTCCCAAAAAAAGACCTGTCCATTTCTATTTTGACCCACTAATAATTGCTTCGCATGTGGACCCCAGGTGGGGTTCAAACACACATTTTCTTTGTTTTCATTTACATTATCTCAGAGTTTTGCAGCATATTGTAGATTGCTAAAGCTAAATAAAACATGGACTAATTCGACTTTCCTGTAGATCCAATAAAGTAGTATTGCAGTTAGTTAAGTCTGCTCCCGTCCAATTACCACCCAGGACTCAAAAATCCCCTCCAATTTCTGCTAAAGCAGAAGTTGTTAGTCATTCTCAGCTAGCAGCAATTATGACTTTGCAATCTTTGAGTCCCTAAATTAGGTTGCACTTTTTTGGGGGGGGAGGGCAAGGCACAGCTTTTGCGGTATTTGACCAATACAATCTTTTGTCAGGATTTCTCTTCACATGGCCCCCTTGACATCTTTGTTCAGTGGAATTTTTTTTTTAATCAAACAAGCCAGGTCGCTTCATCTCCTTGCCACAGGTTGTTGGCCTTTGATCGGAGAGAACAAACGGGCGTGAGTCAGCACTTTCCATCTTGCACAGGCCAGGCTGTTTCCACCCTTTTTGAAACTTCAAAAGACCATGATCATGACTTCACAGCTTGGCGCCTGTGGGTTGCAGACACCACCCTTGGGAAGGGATGGTGGAAGCCCAGATGATCTCACCAGACTGTCCTACCTGAGCTAGTCACAAAAAAGTTTACTCCTGGGCATATGGAAGACTGTCTGATCAGCCTCTAAAGAGATTACACCCAGAAATGTTTGAAAGCTCTTAAAACAAGTCCTGTGGGATGTGTTATTGTCTGCTGGGCCAAGTTCACGTCTCATGACTTGGTTTTGATTCATCACTCGGGGCTGGAATAATTTTGCTTTCCCAAAGCTGGTAGCAAAGAGAGAGTCCAAGGTGCTAAGTTCCTTCAAAGGGCTGCGAGGCCAAAAGCAGGATGGAATTTGCACAGTACGTTATAGATTGGATGAATGAGAAGGAATTGTTGCCCAAAGGAGAATGCAAAGATGGGGAAGAAATCTGTGTGGTTTGCTTTTGATGCGAATGCATTTCACGTTGCCTTTTGAAGATAATTCCCAAAGTACAACTCAGTGATCCTATGTAATTTGCTCTTTTCCAAAGCTGGCAATGGAAATCATCAAATTTAAAAACAAAAGTTGGCACAAAACTGCGTGTATTAATGAAACCAATGTACAAAATGATGCATTATAGTAGGAAAAGACATTATACAGTATTACTACAAAGCTATATTTTGGGCAAAACTGTCAGTGAATGTATTTCTTAGGAAAAAAAATGTTCACAAAGACACATAACTTCAAATAGAGATGTTTTTAAAAAGGTTAACGCAAAAAGATTAACTGAACTTTGATTAGAAAAATAAGAAACTTGAGAAACTAAGCGGACAAGTGAAACTTCAGCGGAAGCACATGTCCTTCAGAATTCACACTGCTGTTTAAACCTTTAGATTAGTGTGTAGTTTTATTTTTTCCAGGGGTGGGCTTCAAATTTTTTAGCAACAGGTTCTCTGCCTGGTTGCTGGGTGGGCATGGCCATGGTGGGCATGGCCTAGTCAGCCTCCTGCACCGTGGGGGAGGGGGCGTTTTTGGCCTCCCTGGGCTCCAGAGGTTTTCTCGAGCCTCCAAGAGGATGAAAACAGGCTCCCTGGGCTCCAGAGGCTCCCTGGAAGCCAGAAACGGGCCCATTTCCGGCCTTCCTGAACTTCCGGGAGACCCATTTGTCACCCTCCCCGAGCCTCCGTGAGCACGCTGCGTTTACCTGCATCCAAAATGGGCCGCGTGGGGACTCCTGGGAGTGGAAGGGTGGGATGGGCGGGGCCAGCCAGGAGTGGGATTAGGAATTCTCCGAACTGCACTGAATCTTATCTAGGGGCTCTCCTGAACCTCCAGCAGCCCACCCCTTATTTTTTCCCTTCTAAACATAAAGCACTAAACTTTCATTAGGAAACTTAAATGAATCCAAGAGAGCCAAGGACCTTCTGGGTTCTGTGCTGATCAGCATTCATGTGAACATGAAGGTGGGATACCTACTACTTGAGGGGCTGGTTTGTTTTTTGCACCTGTGTCAGAAGCAGCAAGGAGCTTCTGGGTTGAAGTGACATCATGCCCATTTGGGGGCTCCTTTCATGTCCCCAGCAGGAGCTGGAGCAAGGGATGAGAGCTCAACCCCTCCCCATGGCAGCTCTTGGGTCTCAGACGCAGGCTTGTTAACCTCCTGCCCAGTGTTCGAATCCCACGAGCCACTGTGCTCCTTTACTAGTTGAGATAACAATACATGTGAAAGCTGGCAACAAGATGAATTGCACAATCCTACTTGCATCTTGGCCATTTCTTAACCAAGATAAGATGCATGAACACTCTGATCATCAGGTTGCTAGAAAAACTTGTTGTTCCTGGTTTGTTTCTTTTTTTCAGACTGGTAGCTGTATACATTGCTGTGAAAATAATTAATGTGGCAATTTAGAGACTATAAATTATATTCAGTTGGTTTATCTTAAAGGAGCCACAGGACTAAGGCTGTATTCGTTTCATTTTCTCCAACTTCTGATCAGATAAAGGGCAACTAAAAGAACTATCATAATTATCCCTAATGTAAGCTTGAATTTCTGTTTTGATTTTGGTTAAATGGAGACTCCCTCTTGCACTGTATTGTATTCACGTAGACTTGTTGCTTCCACTCCAGAGTTTAAATTACTCATCAAGGTAAAGAGCAGATGTTTATCTCCCCACTTTGGTTAGCTCGCTTTTGTCTCATTTGATTTTGTTTATACTTTCTCGTAATTTTATGTTAATAGGCTTTGAAAAAAGTACAGTACATTTTCTGTCAAACCAAACCATCTCTGAAATGCTGAAGTAAGTCTTTGCATGCAGGAATCAACAGTTAAAATTAGAATTGCTACAAAATGGGCTTAGGAAAGGCTTCCTACTGAAAATCAGAACTGTTTGGTAGGGAGCACTTTACCCGAACAAAGATAGATGGAGATATTTATCAGCAAGTGCTTGTGACCTATTATTCAAGCCTATTGAAAGTTTTGCTTTTCTGGAGAAAAGGGTTGTTATGATTATTGAATAATCAGAATCAAAATAGGATTCTTTGTAATTTCTGAACGCCTGAGTCTGACTGCAGGTAACATATTCTCAGCCCTATTCGAGCAGATTAAATTTTCTTGCAAAAATTGCAAGGAAAAAAAAAGTTCTAACTCTCCCCTCCTCCGCCACGGCATTCTTTGGGTTTTCAGTGGGTCCGCTTTTATAACTTTGTGGTACTCTGTCTGCAGGCCTCCTATCCTCTTGTGTGGAATTTGAATTTCCCTCTTAGCTATGGACATGGCTGGTAGATCACTTTGGGCTGATCAAATAAGTGTGGTAAATGGCAAAGTTGTTGGGCCAGGAGTACTGTAGAGTCCCCAACCCCCGGTCTGTGGACTGGCACCAGTCCACAGCATGCCAGAAACCAGGCTGCACGAACAAAGCCCCATCTGCAGGATGCAGGCAGCGCCCAAAACAATGCCCCCTCCAGTCCGTGGAAAAACCTCTCCCCACAGAACTGGTCCCTGGTGCCCAAAAGGTTGGGGGCCTCTCTGGAAGCCAGAAAGAGGCCCATTTCTGGCCTTCTTGAACTTCCAGGGAGGCGTTTTTTGCCCTCCCCAAGCCTTCATGCATGCCCTGCACTTACCTGCATCCCAAACGGGCCATATAGGGACTCCATGGGGAGGGAGGGGAGGGGTGGGCGGGGCTAGCCAAGAGTTGGATTTGGGGGTTCTCCAAACTGTGCAGAATCTTAGCTAGAGGATCTCCTGAACCCCTGTGAACCCCAAGTAGCCCACCCCCTGGGCAGATTGCTTCCTCTTAGCCCAACGTTTTTCAAAGGATTGTTGAAGATGGAGTACAATGGAGGCTTCCCTTCACACCTGAGAGAAAGCGTGATATAAAGTTCATAGATAAACAAAGTAAAAAAATTGTTGTGCTTTTTCTAATAGGAATGCTGGCTATATGCAACAATAGCTTTCAAATTGCAAATATGGTTAGAACTGAAGCACAGATCTGGTTTGGACTAATTGTGAATAGTGATAATCATGATCCTTGAATAGTTCCAGCATAGGAATTATTCTAAAGGAGACAAGAGAGGAAACAGAGAGAAGAGTTTTGTGCAGAATTGTATGGAGTATATTGCTGCCATGTTTTTAAAACTAATTGCCATTTACAGCAGTTTGTATTCAGGTAGAGCAAATGGTCTATAAAAAAAAACCCATTTTCAGAGATGTTGACTATTCCTAATTTTTGTTCATCTGAATGTCAACTAACCTCAATCCATAAATTTGAAAACGTGAACCCTTTTGAATACTTATTTAGCATTGGACCAACATATAGGAAACCATTCATACAATATATGGAAACGAAAAGCACTTCAAATTATCTTGCCTCCTAAAGTCATTTGCAGGATGTTTTGCAAAGTAACTAACTCATTGCAAAGTTTGAGGGAAAATAATAATGAGCTGTTTATTGAGCTGAGAATCTCAATCAAACATACAGATATGTGTATTGCTCTGTCTTCGGCCTGCACATGAGGAATTGCTTATTCCTTTAATGTCAAAGGGTAACAGAAATTGGATTTTTTTTCATGCATGGATTTCGGCAGAGGGCTGCTTTCAAACAAGTGATTTCCCTCTGCCTTGTCCATATACTTTTAGTGGTATAGTTATGCTAAATATTTGTTTCAGCATGTTTTTGGTTGGCTCAGTTCCAGCTGGACTGGAAGTTGGTTGATTTGATCAAGCAAATCCAAGTTTTCTCCTGAAGGAGCTTGAATTATACATTGTTTTCTTTTCCTATTCATCTTCTCCCCCAATTTTATGTTCTGCAATTTTCAGGTACCTGGAGTACCTCCCAGAAAAATAGGAGATGGAGCCAAGACATTGAAACATGAGATTTTTCCAACTATTTCCAGAATCTGGGTAGCTGAAGCATGGATTTGCATGTCTTGGAATGTTCATGAGCCTCACACAGATAAAAAGAAGAAAGAAGAGGAAAAAATGAGTGGAGAAACAAAGCAGCACTTTTAGGAAAATGCATGAAAATATAATGGGTCCTGGGCAATGCGCTGATTGGAAAGCTACTGGTACTTATGTCATTTCATATTAGTGATTTATTGAGATGTGTGGTATAATCCCAACCATGTTTGCTGAAAAGTAAGTGGAACCAAATTTGGTGAGGTTTACTATCAAGGGATTATTTTCCTCTTTGCATCTTACCATGTCAGAAGCATGCTTTTGTGACATCTTTATGAGGACATTTCTCATAGACATGCCATACATCTCATCCACAGCCTTTGCATGGCTGTAGCGAAGTCAGGAGAGCTTTTAGGAGGCAAGAAGGGCCTGTCACTTATTGGCTACTTTTGGCAGGGACTATGGGCACCACCCCTTCCCTTGAACTCAAGGGCACTTGCTTATCTTGCTATGGGGTAATGGGCAAAGGAGGAAGAGAAAAGGAGGGCAAGAAGGTTTTGTGAGTTCCCTGACTTTACAGAGTGATCTTAGAGGAATCTGAAATGTGGTGGTATTCACCCCAATGTTTTCCCCCACTGCTTCTCTTGCCACCTATAGCAAAAGAAGCACACACACACACACAAAAAAGGCAGAGAGCCAGTTTGGTCTAGTCTAGTGGTGAAAGCACTAGGCTAGAAGCCAGGAGATGGTGAGTTATAGTTCCTTCTTAGCATTGATAGCTGCCTGGTTGACTTTGGGCCAGTCCCTCATTCTCACTGAAGACACAGTGATTTAGTAATAGCAATAGCAATTAGAGATATATATTGCTTTACAGTGCTTTGCAGGGGTCTCTAAGCAGTTTGCAGAGTCAGCATATTGTCCCCAACAATCTGGGTCCTAATTCTACTGATCTCAGAAGAATGGAAGGCTGAGTCAACCTGGAGCCTGGTGAGATTCGAACAGCCAAACTGCTGGCAGCTGGCAATCAGCAGAAGTAGCCTGCAGTACTGCATTCTAACCACTTGTGCCACCACGACTCTGTTCGCCACCTTGACTTATTGGTAAAAATAATAAAGATGGAATATAAATAAATGAAAAAACAAGGTCATGTGACTCCAGGACATCGCAAACATAAATACATGCTGATTGGCAAGCCCCTAAATTTTGATCATATGAGCATGGAGATGCTGTGTTGGTTGTAAGGACTGGTCATTTTTTTCAGCATCATTGTAACTCTGGCCACTAAACAAATACTTGTAAATTGAGGACTATCTGTACCCATGTGCAACTGGATCCCATCTGCTGATGATTCACAATGAAGGAAGTTTCCATTCAACTAAGGAGTGGCTATTTTAAACCCTTTTCCCAATACTTGATGCTGTTGTTGCTGCGTTTTCACCTTTCCATGGTGACCTGATTGATACCCCAAAGGGAGAGGGGGAACTTATCCACTGGTGCCACTTTCCCCCCATTTGCTATCACCAGGCGTCTGGGGTCTCTGTCTGTGTACTAAGAGAGGAAATTCCTAGAGAGGCCCCTGTTTGTGGGGAGAGTTTCTCTAGGCCATACTCTCTATGCTAGCAGCAGCAGGAGAGAGTAAAGTCTTTGGCTTTTTCACACTGCAGCCTTAAACAGTTTGACTCCTGTGTAAGTGAGCTGAAAATGAAACAACACACACACACACACACACAATTTTTTTTTTTGATGCATTCAGTCCCTTCCTCCATGTTGGCCAAAGTGAGGGCCTGATGGAAGGATCTGTCTTGCTTGCATTTACTATGGGATATACTTTGTGAATTCCTCTACTTTTTTTTTATCCCTCCCACCCCATATTACAAAAGTGAACCTCAATTACTTTTGGTCAGTAGATCAGTAAGAATATGTGGTTTTCAGGGACAGACCTTTTACTGGCCTTCCTTTTGATTTCCCATTGTACTTGATATCAGCAATGTCCACAGAGTGTCCAAAAGTTGCTTTTCCCCCAAGAGGCAACTAGACTGTCTTGTTTTTTCATTGAAGATGTTTCACTTCTCATCCAAGAAGCTTCTTCAGCTCTGACTGTATGGTGGGCATGTAAGGATTTATATTCCTTGCCGGCAGCTGGACATTTGCATCATTTTAGAGAGTCATTGAGGCCACTTGGAGGTTTATCTGTGTCCTCAGGGTCACCTGAGTAGTGCAAATTGGTGTGGAAGCAAAAATAGAAATAGCAATAGCCACTTAGACTTAAATAGCGCTTCACAGTACTTTCCAGCCCTCTCTAAGCGGTTTACAGAGTCAGCATATTGCCCCTAGCAATCTGGCTCCTCATTTTACCCACCTCAGAAGGATGGAAAGCTGAGTCAACCTTGAGCCTCGTGAGATTTGAACTGTCAAATTGCAGGCAGCCGGCATTCAGCAAAAATAGCCTGCAATACTGCATTCTAACCACTGCGCCACCACGGCTCAGTAGTGGCTCATAAGGGGCCAATATGGAGTTCAGGGATCAATGGCTTGATTCATAATGCAGGTCCTGCCTTAATTTAACCCTCCACAAATGGAAGAATTTAGCATGCCCTTCCGACTTTCCCACAGAAGCCTGGGGGAGAAAAAGGGTTTCCTTTTGCTGATAGTAGGTTTATGACCACATTTTTGTCCTGCCTGGTGCTTTCATCTGTTTCTCAAGAACCATCCGGAGTCTGGAAGGGTGAATAAAACCATGGGAATGGCATCATCAAACATCCCGGCTTGCTCTGCTTTAAACCGCTCCGTCTTTTATCTGAAGCTGTCTTTTAATTAGAAAATAACAACAATTTGGAAAATATAAATCTAGTGAGTCAGTCTCACGAAGTTCCCAGTGAATGCAGAGTCCCCATTATAGCTCTCTCTCTCTCTGTTTGTGTGTGTGTGTGTGTGTGTGTGTGTGTATGCGAAAGCCTCTGTGTGGTTTTTTTTTTAAAACTAGCAACAAAGGAAAAAAAGCTGACACAGTGAATTTTGATCTGAAAAACATCAAACTTGACATAACAGGTAGTTAGTTACATTTTTCTTAATCTCTGGTAGCTGCCCAGAGGCTGCTTTTAATCAATCTCCCATTGCAGAGCCTGAGAAATGATCAAGCTGCATTCATATTAATGAAAGACTAAACTCTATCGATAATAACTCTTATTAGACTTGCAAAGCTGCCAGTCTACATTCTGTATGTTCTAGGTATTTTTTATTAAACCTTGAACAGCCAAGGAGGGAACCAACAGAACAACGGTTTTCTGGGGTCTGCTTTCATGTTAGGACTCAGCTATTTTCATCCCGGTTTCTAAAGACTGAATTGCAGCATTTCTGACGTTTCATGAATGAAAAATAGTTCACTCATCTTACAGTCTCTGCAAAAATATACGTAAATCAAGTGTATAGTTTCACACAGAGCATTTTTATTTATGTGTGTTTGTTTGAGAACGGACAAAGACAGGACAGGGGATTGCCTACAAGGCTCCAGGCAGTTCCTCGTGAGGAGATTTTGAGACAGCATGGGGTTTTGAGCACTAAGGAGATCAGAGAGTAGTCTTTTGGGTCAAACTGCAGTCAATGCCTTCCTTTTCTAAACTTCCTTTTCTAAACACTTTTGGAAATCGTTTAAGTACTTTTCAGCTGTTAGAAAACTTTGGGTCAATAAGACTGAAAACACAAGTCAACCTTCAATCCTTAATGAAAGAAAATTTTAATTACCACATTTTATATATAACTCAGGATAATGAACATAACTGATACTCCCTCCTCCTCCTATTTCCCTATAACAATTCTGGGAGAAAGAGGAGGAGGAGGAGGAGGAGGAGGAGGAGGAGGAGGAGGAGGAGGAGGAGGAGGAGGAGGAGGAGGAGGAGGAGGAGGAGGAGGAGGAGGGGAATGAGTACTAGCCTTGAGAGTACCAAATGTGTTATTTATTTTTCTATGAAAGATCAATTTGCAGAAAAAAGCATCCCGCACCTGTCAAATGTTTCTGGGTCCAGTATTGGGTATTGGTCCTGCTTCATATTTTTAGTTTTTAAGTAAAACTACAGCAAACCAAAACCTGTGTGTCTACAAGCATCCAAGGGGAGGATTGACATTAAAATGTCAGACATGGCTGTGCAATTTAATGTGCATCACACATGTCACTTATATGTAAAAAGAGGTGGGGTTTCAGTTGCCCTAGTTGTACTTACTATTTTGCTGCTACAATCTCACCCTGCTCTTCATGTCTTGGTGATTAGCCACAAACTGTGGCATGGCTCCTCTCGATTGCAAACCAGAGTCAGGAAAGGGGATCATTGATGTTCTATTTAGCTTGAACATTTTATTGCTGGAGGATGTCATCCTTATTCCAAATATCTGGAGATCACAAAGTTGATATGGTTTACTTCCAAGGAGACATATGTTGGATTATGGAACAAGTGGATAACAATTCATCTTCTGATGCATGAAACAAATGTCAAAGTAGATCAACAGATCCATTCCTTAAGAACTGTGCTGAACTAGAGATAGAAATGCCTGAGAATCTTGCTGGAAATCAGGATCAGAATTCAAGAATTTGCCCTCAAAGGTCACCTCGGAGAGAAAAAAAGGTCCTTCCTATGAAACCACACCCTCCATGGGCATTTTTACTAGAGTCACAAACAGATAGGAATTCATGAGACTAAGCTATATCTCGGCATTTGTGATGGTAATCTCACTTGTAACTGACCGCCCCAGGGAAATTATTTGTAGTATGTATGCTTTGGGAAGAATTGTGACATGTTGCAGCAAAAAAAACCTGCAATCCTCCAGGTATCTCTGGGATGTGGAGGGTGGATGTGGAGGGAAATGTTGCAAACAAGGACTCTGTAAAAAATAATGAGTAGAAAATGGTAGGTGACAACTCGTTTAATTAAAATGTAAGATGTACTTCAACAGCCTTACCTGGCTTCCATGTTAGAGGTAGCATGCACTGTGTCAGCAGCCATGGTGAAATCTCAAAAAACATCAAATTTCAAGCAACAGTTTTTGATTACTTAAACCTTTATTCTCCATCAATGTTAAGAACACTTCTCTATGGTGTGTGCTTCTATATGGTGTGCGCAGGGGTGGGCTTCAAAATTTTTAGCAAAGAGTTGCCCGGTGGCTGGGTGGCCATGGTGGGCGTGGCCTAATTGGCCTCCTGCACCACGGCGGGAGGGGCGTTTTTGCCTTCCCTGGGTCCCGGAGGCTTTCCTTGAGCCTCCAGGAGGGTGAAAACAGCCTCCCTGAGCTCCGAAGGCTCCCTGGAAGCTGGAAACGGGCCTATTTCTGGCCTTCCCAAACTTCCGGGGGGCCCATTTTTTGCCCTCCCTGAGCCTCTGCATGCGCCCTGCACTACCTGCATCCAAAACGGGCTGCGTGGGGACTCCTGGGAGGGGAGGGGTGGGGTGGGAGGGGCCAGCCAGGAGTAGGATTTGGGGGGGGGTCTTCAAACTGCACAGAATCTTAGCTAGGGGGTCTCCCGAACCCCTGCGAACCCCCAGTAGCCCAGCCCTGGGGGTGCGGTCTTTCCAAAAGTTACATTTGATGTTTGCTGGTCCTTGCTCTCAAATGAAGATTAGGTAATCTTTATTTCGGTGAGTTTAAAAGGGGCCCTATTCAATGCAGGAATTTGAAACTGGTAGCTGGATTGGACTTCTCTTGCTAACTCTGCTAGCCCACGATCAATACAGGTAGTCCTCAGCTTACAACCATTCATTTAGTGACCATTCAAAGTTACAACAGCAATAGCACTTGGACTTATATACCACTTCATATTGCTTTACAGCCCTTTCTAACCGGTATACAGAGTCAGCAATATTGCCCCCAACAATCTGGGTCCTCATTTTACTGACCTTGGAAGGAGGGAAGACTGAGTCAACCTTGAGCAACAGCACCGAAAAAGGTGACTTATGACCATTTTTCTCACTTATGACTCCAACATTCCCATGATCACATGATCAGAATTGGGACACTTGGCAATTGGCATGTATTTATGATGGTTGCAGTGTCCCGGGATCATGTTGCAAACTTCTGATAACTAGTCAATGGGGAAGCCAGATTCACTCAACAATTGTGCTACTAATTTCACAATTGCAGGGATTCACTTATCAATTATGGCAAGAAAAGTTGTAAAATGGGGCAAAGGTCATTTAACAACTCTCTTGCTTAGCAACAGAAATTTTGAGCTAAATTGTGGTCCTAAGTGAAGGACTACCTGCATAGCGCCCTGATATAACACTGGGGCACATGCTGATTTCCAGTACTTGCCATGTCCAAAACTTTCCAGCTTCTCAGAAATGAAGAATGGCACGATTTACAGACATCTCTGGAATATTTTGCCATAAGGAAATGAACATAATAACCAACACCTGAATATCAAGCTATTGTAGCCGGATGAAAGCTGTAGCCAGCTAATGCTGGGTAATAAAGTCGCTTCATTATTTATTATTTATCAGATGCTTTTCTCTCAAACAACAAGCAAGAAGCAGAAAAGACACAAGTCAATAAGCTTATTTCATCAGAATGCAGGTTGGGAATTCTGGTCACGTAAAAAGCAAAGCCAGCAATATTGAACATGAGGCAGCAGAAATCAAAGAGATGCATCATGCCAAAACGTCTGCTAAGCAGCCCAAACAGCTGCTTAGTTTTTGAATTTCCAAGAACTCTGCTAGGCTTTGGGGAGTCAGAGGCATACAGACAATTTTGCCAATTGTGGGAAGATAAACCCTTACTGTGGGTTTGTGATGGTTTATCCCAACAGATGTTAAGCAAGAAATGCTGCTTTTAAAGTGGATAAATTACAGTGACAATATGTGTCTTTAGTTAACCAAAACATTAATATTACTCTACTCATTAAAATAACATCCTGATGGATCTACTGATATAAAAGCGATATAGCGTGGATTAGAAAGGTCATTCTAATACCCGTGTCTCTGAGGAACATAACAGATAGGCATCATTCATTTACAATATTCCTTCTAGTTGGATTCTTTTTGTCAGTAGCTCCTTTTTATTATCATGTTTTTTGTTCCACCTTAATTGGAAGAGCTCAAGGTATTGATAAGGCACATTCTTCTTTCCTTAGCACATTCTTCTTTCGTCTTGAAAACCTTAACCCCAGAGATAGTAATTCATGTACGATCTCTTTTAGACTGAGAGGCTAAATTCCAAAATAAGGGGGAGAAATCAGAGAAGGAACTTTGTGTGATTCCATTCCATTTCCATTTTTAGTTCATTAAAATCACCCTAAAATAAATTCTCCCATGATGTTCTATCCATGATATCACAAGGCCGTTCTTGCCTTTTGCCTGTATATCCTTCTCCATCTTCCTTGACTTTTGGTGCCAACTTGTCTTCCTCTATACTAGCCCATCAGCTACGCAGTTCCTGAGTTTGTTTACCTTTCAGTTGCAGCCCCTAGATTTTGTCCTCTTTCTCTCTCCTTCCTGCTTTCTCATTGTTACCTCCTGCATGAATTAATACCGCTTAGTTAATCCTCAGTTCTCATTCCAATAGTAGGTTGTGTAAGTACTGATATTTCTGGAACCGCTTTAGAAAATAGCTGTGTATTTTGAAGCCGCCTGGCGCCATCTTGTCTGTTGACAGTTCTCGCTTTCCTGGAATTTCTCTTCCTCCCCTTGTAGACGAGGAGCCATAAAGATGGGAGGGCCAGCCAACTTTCTCCCGTGCTCTCCCTGCTCACCAATTCAAGGTGAATCTTGATAGCTTTGGTGTGAGAAGGCTAGTCTCATGCTGGAAATGCCTTGCTAAATTAAGATGCTAGTCTATCAAAAACATCCTGCCAAGGCTGTATTAAGTTATGGTGGGATAAGGGATCAGTGTGTCACCCTGATATGTCAGGTTCTTGTCAGAAAGGCCTGAATCTGTTTGCTTCCCCCTGCCAAGAAATGAGATCTGCAAAGAGTCACACTGCTGTAAATGGGTGTAACCAGAAATCTCTCTCAAAGCACACAAGTGCACAGGGCCACCATAATTATTCTACAAGCAGTCCTCGACTTACAACAGTTCAGTTAGTGACTGTTTGAAGTTACAACAGCACTGGAAAAAGGGACTAATGACCATTTTTCACACGACTGTGGCAGCATTTCCCCCATGGTCACATGATCAAAATTCAGATGCTTGGCAAGTGACTCATATTTATGACGGTTGCAGTGTCCCGGGGGTCATGTGATCATCTTTCGCGACCTGACAAGCAAAGTTAATAGGGAAGCCAGAATCATTTAACAACCGTGTTACTAATTTAACAACTGCAGTGATTCACTTATCAACTGTGGAAAGGTTGTAAAATGGGACAAAATTCACTTAACAAATGTCTCACTTAGCAACATGCATTTTGGGCTCAATTATGGTCACAAGTCAAGGACTAACTGTATTACTTTTGTGGGAACTCCACAAAATTGGAGGGATGAACATCTCTCTCCATGAAATATGACTTCAGCAACAGAGTGGTCAATGTCTGGAATACTCCACCTGACTCTGTGGTTTCTTCCCCAAACCCCCAAAACTTTAACCTTAGACTGTCTACTATTGACCTCACCCCCTTCCTAAGAGGCCTGTAGGGGGCGTGCATAAGCGTACCAACGTGCCTACCGTCCCTGTCCTATTGTTTCTTTTATTTTTCTTATATGTATCCATTTCATGTATTCATAAGTATGTATGTACTTATACCTATTATCTTGTAAGCGATTGACAAATCATATAAATAAATAAAAATCTCCTCCATTTCCCTGTCTTGAGGAAAAGAACACCTCCCATTCCCCCTTTAATAGCAAATAAGCACAGCAACCACGTTGGTGAATTTTCTTCAGGAGGCACAGCTGAAAGCCCAGGCCGTGTGGTGTTGGCCTTGAGGAAAGCTTTCCTGTGTGCACAAACAGCACATCCTGGAGTAAGTCTGGTTTCACAGGCTGGAGCCACTATGGCTCTTCCTCATGGCAATTCAACACACCACAGCTGTTGATTTACCCCGAGAGACCTGCTTTAAGTTGACATATTGATGCATTAGGAAGACCTGTCAGTAATGCTTCTCTTCACTTTCAGCAGCTTTCTCAAAGCACCATTCATCATTAGCTGCATGGCTCTCAAGAGGACTAGTATGTTCCTCTCATGGAAGCAATTTGCTCTGAAGAATATCTGGCCAGGGAGACGGGCTCCATCTAATTAGAGGGAGGGCTTGTTTCAAAGCTTCAGATGAAGCCTCCCAAAGTTGTGGCAGCCTGCAGCTCGTGTGCTACTTATGCCCCCCCCTCACCTCCCATTCCCCCCCCCCCCCAGCTTGAGATCATGTTGCTCAACCTGGATATCAAATGGCCACATGTTCACAATGTCATTTTTCGGGATTGAGTCCCCACTCCAAATGAAGGATGGAAAAAGGGCAGGAGGCTTAACTCTTCGTGGTAAAATCCTGCATGGTTTCAGAGGCTGAGAGGGACATGGGGGATGGGTGTATGTGTTATAGAGGGGAAATCTCTGTCAGACAAGTGACCGCTATAACTTCTCATGGGGATTGGAGGTTGCTTTTCAGGGATTGCTACTCTTATCTCCCACTTTTAAAATCTTCCTAAATACAAAAAAGACCTCAGTGTGTTGATCCAAACTTTTCTAATGTTATTTGTGTTGTCATTTGATGAGTTCTCTTGGCCCTCTGAGAAGAAAAGAAAGTCATTTCCTGATGTAGATTCATGCTTCCTTCTATTGTTGCCATAGTTGTGGAAGAATTCTCCCGATGTTTTTCACACTTTAGTTCCAGCCCTGACATTCTGAAAGTAAAGGGAAAAAAGACACATCTGGATAAAGATACGCTTTGCAGATTATCGGTGTAATATTCTCATCATATATACCAGGGGGTGTCAAACTCACGAGGTCATGTGGTCACGTGACATATCACGACTTTCTCCCCTTTGCTAAACTGGGGGTGGGCATGGCCATGAAGCATCCGGCCCACAGGCCGAAAATTTGACACTCCTGGTATATACAGTGCTGGTGCTGGTCCCTCTCCTTTCCTACCTCAGTAGGGCTTCCTCAGCCTCCCCTTCAGAAGAAAGAGAAACCTCCAAGGTTTCTTGGAGCTCTCAAAATTGGGCCAGTGAGCACCAGATAGCTCCCATAGTTAAGACAGCCCCAAAATTCAGGGTCCTTACACATTTAAAACTTCAACCCAGTAGATCTTCCTCTCCTCTCTCCTCCCCTCCCCCTCCTCCCTTTCCTCCTCTCCCCTCCCCCCCCCGTTCCTTCTCCCTCCCTTATACGTTTCCAGCTGTAAATAACTCTGAACACAAAAATAAAACCACATCAACATGAAATACAACAACAAATATAACTCAGAACATTCACTGTTCTTTGGGAGGGGGAATCCACCATCAGAGGGAACAGTTTCAAAATGTCCCAGAAGAGATGGGTATTCAGCAGGTTCTGGAGAACTGGTAGCGGAAATTTTGAGTAGTTTGGAGAACTGGCAAATACCATCTCTGACTGCCCCTGCCTCCATCTCTTCTCTGCCTCCCGAGTCCCAGCTGATCGACTGGGTCTTCTTTGGTTGCCTTGCATGGGAGAATGGAGCTGGAAAGCAGGTTAGTGGGGTGGGGAGGGAATGGGGATTTTACAGTATCCTTCCCCTGCCATGCCCACCAAGTCACGGCACACCCACCAAGCCATGCCCACAAAGCCGGTAGTAAAAAAAATTGAATCCCACCACTGGTGCCAGGCCTTTGTGGCCTACTGGAATAACCACTTTTAATCCCTTTCCTAAATAGCACCTGGAAATGCTGTCCCACTGAAGGAAGGCAGCAATCGAGAAGGGTCACGTTTGTGATCCATAAACAAGTCATTGTCTGAATGGAAAGATATAAAGGGAGCCCACAGTACCTGATCTTCCTGGCTAGGCAGAATCAGCTGGGAAAAGGAAGTCCCACAAATTTTCATGCTGTCAGACATGAAGAGCTTTAAATCAGCGCCTTGAATTGCACCTGGAAATTAACTGGCAGCATTGCAAGCTCTCCATATTATGGAGATGAAAGTTGATCTTAGCACAAGTGCTTTTTTTAAAATTCACCTTTGAATGTGTGGACAGATTTTTCTAAATTGAATCTAAGAAAAAGGTTAAGACGAAAAACATACCAGGACTACAAAAGCAGGATTTCCTTCCCATCACTGAGAAAGGAAAGGAAAATGGCAGATAGACAGGCTTTGGATTCCCCCAAAAAGAGAAACATTAGCAAGAAAACCCGGGAAAAGGAATGTCTGGGAAAAGGAATGTCTGGGATGAATAGCACCCAGAAGCGATCTTGTCCAAGGCCTCTAAATCCAAGATCATATAAAATTTAATACATCTCAAATAAAATAAAAATTCTGGCAGAATGTAGATCATAGTAATTTATATTATCATGGTTCCTCCAAATTCCCATGTTTCTTTAGCTATTGTCTGCAGGGTGTTTGCTGGAACCAATATCCTACCACTACTGGTAAGATCAAACTTGTTTCCAGCATAGTTCCTATGCCACCCACAAAGATCCTACAACCACAAGTCCATTGAATTAGATTTGATTTGCCTGAGATGATCCATCTGTCATTACATGGATTGCAGATGTCTGTCCAAAAAAATGTATTTCGTTGTCATCCACACTGGGTGTTCCTCACCTTTTAGCCCTGTCCCCTAAAAGACAATGCAGCATTCTTACAGAATTCAGCAATCTTGCCCGTCCATTGAGTTTTATATCTTTCTTTCCTGAACTTCAACACGCACAAGATCTTGAGGAGTTGTGAATCAGCATCATGTGAGGCTGGCTCATAGATTACAAAACAGCTGTATGGGATACCTCAACAATGCCTCTGGAAAGAATTTATTCAGATGCATTATTCCCATATGTTGCGTTGGTAACCTTTTTGGACATTTTAAATCACCATTGCCTGAGCTTGCACAGTGTTTTCCACTATCTAAAAAAATTTAAAAGTTGAGATCTAAAAAAAAAAAAGAGTTAATTCTTATGCAAAGTTTCCACTGAACCCTCCACCACCAAACCTCACACAATAACACAGTAAAAAGTGCTCACATATAATCAGAGATTTCAGCTTTTGAGATGTATTTTTAAATGTTACAAATGGGAATTTTATGAATAAGGGCTCTACATGGGTGGGTCTATGACAACTCGCCTCGGGCTAATTTGATGTGCTCGGCTTGCCAGGACCAACTCACTGCGGGACACCTCGCCACAGAACAAGAGTTACACCAATGTTGAAGAAATCATGGAATAGAATCATTCAAGAAAGGATACCAAAAGAATGAAAAAATGAAATGTGAATGACAAAAATTGAAATATTTTTAAAATAATTTTAAGTCATTAAATTGAATTGTTGAATTGTCCCACAGCAAGTTGTCTAGTGTCGAGTTGCCATGACAAGTCGTCCTGCGGTGAGTTGGTCATGGAGAATTGGCTGTGACAAGTTGACCATGGCTAATTGTCCCACTCCGTACATGGGTAGTGTTCTGTTGCTAACTGCTGTCCTATTTAAAAGTCCATAACCTTGGGAATGGCAGTGGCATGTTTTTAAAGAATGTAAATTCACACTGTCCTGCAGTTTGAGTTGCGGATGCTGTTGCCAATAGCATATTGTCATGCCCCTGTTGGAATCTGATTCTGAGGGGGAGGCCAAGCAGCTGACAGGGAATGGGAGTGTGGCTCCATAGGCTGTGGAAGAAACTGGGGAAGGGCACAGTCCAGCTGGGCAGAGCAAGGGAGAGGTAGAGCAGGGCAGAGGGAATTCAGAGGAAGATCCAGACCCATCCCCTCTTCATCCTAGGGCATGCAGGGAGGAATGGAAAAGGGAGCAACATGAGTTGTGTGGCTTATGAGGGAGGAAAGGGCCCTGATTCCCTTCATTAGCTTCAGCTGGGAGCACAGTGTTTAAAAAGGGAGTTTGCGCACCACAACTTGTTAGAAACAAATTGTATATTATCTTGTTTTGTCAAGGGTTATCTGGGTTCCTGGCGTCTTCCAAACTGTGTGTTTTGTTGGCCTTTGAAGTCTGCAATTCCTTATCGTGCCCTATCCAGTTAATTGCTGCAGCGTAGTTTGTGGATTTTTATTTACAGTTTATATGTACTTTGTTTTTGGACTGAATTTCCTCCACTTAAAGACTGTTCTTTGACTGTTCTCCAGCCGAAGGTAACTGGACATTGGGGGCAAAGTTGGAGGTATTAAAGGGACTTTTCTTACTTATGTGACTGTCTTGCCTTTGTGCCATGCCCCGGGTCATCACACATATGCATCCAAGACAGTCACTCAAACTATGGGGGTCTTCCAGTTGCCCAGATACAACACGAGGGACCTTCATTAGTCAGCAGCACTATAGGAAGTACTCCTCGTCTTATGGCCAGTTGTTTAGCAACCATTTGAAGTTAAAACAACTCAGAAAAGGTTCTTTACAGCACTTCCCGCTGTGGGAAATCATGATGTTGTGTGTCCGCCCTCCCGCCCCGCCCCGCCCCGCCCCGCCCCGCCCTCTCCCGGCAGTCACATAATCAGGATCTGGGTGCTCAGCAACCTGTTTGCGCTTGCAACTGGTTGCCAAGTACCTTGTAATCGTGTGATTGCCATTTGCAATCTTTGCTGATTGCTATGCAGAAAGTCAATGGGAGCTGCAGCCCTCCCCTTCGTGCATGGGAGGGGTGGGGAATCCCTCATCAGACTTCAGAAACAAAGCTTGAATGTTCAGGATCCAATCTTCATTTCTCCAGTCCAACACAGAAATTTGGCAGGTAGCTCTTTCCCTCTGTCTGCTTAATGATCCATGTGACTACTTAACAACTGTCAGAGCTGGGTTTGCAGTCATTGAGTGAAGTAGTCATGTGAGTGTCTCACTTAAGGACCACTTCACTAGAGTCCGATTCCATTATGGTCATAAGTTGAGGACTATCTGTAATTTTTTTATAGTTAAGTGTAGCAATTGTGGTCCAGGTCATAGTATAATACGGAGTGATTTGTTGGTTGGGTCTGGGAATAAACCCATCTTGGTGATAATATTTAAACTTAGGAACAAGTGATATAAACATATTACTAATCTTCCTGAAGCTCTTGGAACACCATGGCGAGAATGTTTTTTCTCTGTTTTAATTATTTGCCCTATTTTAAAATATAATTTAAATAGTTTTGATTGCTACATACCTGATGTTGTGCTATATTTTATATTACAGCCACATGGTAACCCCCAAAGTAACTTTACACCCAGATTTTCTTTCTTCTCCTTCTTCTTACGAGTTCAGTTGAGGCATCTACTTGCTGATTGGAATGCAAAATTCCCCAGCATGTCCATGATTTGCCAAGTAGTAGCTATTTCTCAGTGCTTCACATTGTAAGTCACAGACTTGAGCATTCAACTCCACTGAAGAACACTTTCAAAAGTCGAATTAAATTTTAATGGTGAAAAATGTAATCACTACACTGTTTTATTATGTATGAGTAGTAAAAAATAATTACTTTCAATTTACATAATATCCAACTCTTTTCAAATGCTATTCATTAGCTTGGCACATGGCGAATTAGAATTATTTATCCCACTTTTCTAAATGTTTGCTGTTTCCTAACAGTTTATCACCAGGTTTGCTTTCTCTAACAAGTAGAGATAATTGAGAATTGATTGTTCTGGCCAATAAATGCCTTAGTTCGTTTACTGTGTTAAATCTGCAGACCAAGCATCGCTATATTCATTTCCCCAGAATCAACCAAACTGTGTCTCCAAATCTGCTGGTATTATTTGATTTAAATTTTTACTTATTCTTATTTTGTTGTTTGCCATATTTTGTAGATATTTCATCAGGAAGGCTAATTTCTGTAGTTTTCCAGTCTGGTAATGACCTGATCAAACAAAGATGGAAAGAGTATGCTAACATTTTTCATAGTAAGGTTGTCCACATCCAAGTTACCTTAGAAAATATTCCTTATTTACTGGAAGATCAGCCCTTTGGTCATTACCAGGTTGGAAAGCTACAGAAATTAGCCTTCCTGTAGAAATAAGAATACACACTTTTATATAAAGCAATAGTTAGATGGAAAGATTAGAGGTCAAAAGATGGTATTATTATGTATGTTTAAATTGGCACTAGAATGGCGTATTGAAATATTGAATAACTAAATAATGAATGACTATATCTTAATATAAACATGTGTATTAATACTAGAATTAGTAATGGTGGCCTTAATAGAAGCTAGAATAGAGGTAGAAATAAGAGATGGGGGAACATTAGCATGCATATTTTTTATACAGTAGAATAAAAGCAATAATTAGATGGAAAGAGTAGAGGTTGAAAGATTACTATGTATGCTCAAATAATATTGTGACTGGCATTAAAATGGAACATTGAAATAGTGAATAACTACTTTAAAACAAGGGGGCATGGTGGCTCAGTGGCTAAGACGCTGAGCTTGTCGATCAGAAAGGTCGGCAGTTCAGCGGTTTAAATCCCTAGCACCGTGTAACGGAGTGAGCTCCCATTACTTTTCCCAGCTTCTGCCAACCTAGCAGTTTGAAAGCATGTAAAAAGTGCAAATAGAAAAATAGGGACCACTTTGGTGGGAAGGTAACAGTGTTCTGTCCACCTTCGGCGTTTAGTCATGCTGGCCACATGACCATGGAGATGTCTTTGGACAGCGCTGGCTCTTCGGCTCTGTAACGGAGATGAGCACCGCCTCCTAGAGCCAGAAACGACTAGCACGTATGTGCGAGGGGAACCTTTACCTTTACTTTAAAACAAACACATATATTAATACTAGGATTACATAAGTTTGACTAAGATAACAAATTTAGTTTAGTTTACTTTATTGTCATTGCACCTTGTACAATGAAATCAAACACCATCTTCAGTGCACATCATGACCATGACCATGAAAATAAACACAAACACACATCCTTCACCCTCCACACATTGAACCAAAAACCCTCGACAACGCACCAATACTGCACTATACAGCAGAATTCAAAAGAGCTAATGCCCTGGGATAGAAGCTGTTTTTCAGCCTATTTGTCCTTGTTTTTATTATTCTGTGCTGTCTGCCAGATGGTAATAGTTCAAAAAAAGGGTTCCCAGGATGAGATGGATCTTTGAGAATGTTTTGAACTTTCTTAAGGCAGCAAGAGCTATAAAGCTCCTCCAAAGAGGGGAGAGGGCAACCAATGATCTTCTGGGCAATGACATTAACCCTCTGGAGTGCTTTCCTATCTGCCACTGTGCAATTGGCAAACCCTACAGAGGTGCAGTAAGTTAAAATGCTCTCTATGGTGCAGTGGTAGAAGGTCACCAGCAGTTTTTCATTCAGTTGTTGTTTTCTGAGAAGTCTCAGCTAGTATAAGCTCTGCTGGGCCCTTTTGACCAGGGCTGCAATGTGGGCACCCCAGGTCAGGTCCTCTTTTATGGTAACATCCAGAAACTTAAAACTGGCCACTTGCTCCACTCGGTCTCCGTTGATAAGCAAGGACTGGATGTCTGATCTGTTCCTTCTATAGTCCACTATAAGCTCCTTGGTCTTATTGGTGTTGAGGACCAAGTTATTGTCTCCACATCACGGAAGCAACCAGTCCACCTCATCTCGATAGGTAGACTCATCCCCCCCGGAGATGAGTCCCTCCACTGTTGTATCATCTGCAAATTTAGCAATAGTATTACTAGCATGAGTGGGAATGCAGTCATACACATAAAGTATTCCACACGCAACCCTGTAGTGTACCAGTGTTAAGAATAAGGGCTGAAGAGGTATGATTACCTAATCTGACCCTCTGTGAGCGGCCAGACAGGAAATCCATAATCCAAAGGCAGATTGAATAAGAAAGCCCAAGGTCCAGAAGTTTAGACACTAGTCTATGTGGAAGAATTGTGTTAAATGCAAAACTAAAATCTACAAAAAGCATCCTCACATAGCCCCCCTGCTGTTCTAGATGAGTCAGAGCAGTGTGAAGAGTGATGGCGTCCTCTGTAAATCTATTTCTTCTGTATGCAAACTGGTGTTTATCAAATGTATGCGGAAGACCAGAAATGAAGTGCCAACAGACCAATTTCTCAAAGCACTTCATGATGATAGGAGTGAGTGCCACTGGTCTGTAATCATTGAGGTTATTGATAAGGAACTTCTTTGGCAGCGGAACAATGGTGGAAGCCTTCAAACAAGATGGAATAGTGGACTGGGATAAAGACCAATCGAAGATCCTTCTAAAGACTCCAGCCACCTGATCAACACAGTCTTTAAGCACTTGGCCAGAGATACCGTCAGGACCGGCAGCCTTTCTAGGGTCCACAGCCCTCAGAATGCTCCTCACCTCCTTTTCCTCCACAATGAGGTGGGGGCTACAATTGGCTGGTAGTTGTATTTTATCTGTCTCTGATGTCTCCACTTCAAAGCGAGCAAAGAAATGATTCAGTTCCTCAGCCAATGAAGCATCCCCCTCAGCAGGGATGACATTGGTCGGTTGACATTGGTTTGTAAATATTATTAATATTATTATTGTTATTTGTATCAAAGTGAAGATGCCACACTGTTCATGTATTGATGTTGATGTATATTTAAAAATTTTAACACCCCCCCCCCCCGCCAAAAGAAATTAGCTTCTTGGTGGAGTATCTACAGAAATATGTCAAAGAGGAGGAGGGAGAGGAGGGGGAGGGGGAGGCAAGGCAAGGGTTATACTTATTATCTTGTAAACAATTGGCAAATCAAATAAATAAATAAAAATAAAAATAAAGGGGAGGGACGGAGGAGGAAACATCTCTAATATTCAGAGTTTTAGTATATTCCTTCCATCCTTGTTTGAACTAGTTTGAATTATTACTCTGTCCATGAGTACAGTAGGCTGCAGCAGTACAGAAAGGGTTTACTATTGCCTTCTCTCATGCTATATGAATGGATGCTTTTGCCATTGTCATTAAAGTGATTGTCTGTCTCCAGCCCACCCCCCTACTTAGAAAATGGGAGGAAGAAATTTTTGCCTCTTTGCTTCCTTTCTTTTGAATCTCACACGTGGAAGAACCCCAAATATATTTAAGTGACAGTAACATGTTTTGACGGATTGTATTAAGACTGTAACAAGTCCATACTGAGCTGGGGATTAGTTTAAATCCCAACAACATAAGAGTTGTGAGTGCGTTTGTGTACCAGTGCAATTAATAAATCTAAGTTTGAAACCAGCCATATCAAAAGCTTCAGTGGTTGATAGCCAGCATAAAAATGTTTTTCATTCATCCTTTAGCCTGCCGTACCAACTTTCTTGATTTGTCTTGATCAAATGTTTTGTCTTCAAAGCATTTCAGTGGTAGCTCTCATGCAGCATCAGAATGATTCAGGCTTCCTAAAACTTATGCAGACATACTGAGATAAGGCTATTACCTGGGACCATGCCTTTTCTGGGTTTCTGGATTCTAGGCATAGCAAAGATCAAGCAAATCAGCCAAGGCCAAAATTCGGGCAACTTGATTATTGCTACAAACAGATAGTCCTCACATAGCTTCAGGCAACAGTTTTGGTTCAGTTAAAAAAGTGTCGATTTGCTTAAATAATTTATGTACCACTCCCATACTGAAGGCAACTCAAAGCTCTTGCTTGTATTTCTTTGAAAATACTTACATTAATAAGACACCCCTCCCCATCGCTTAGATCAGGGGTATCAAACTTGATTTCATTGAGGGCCGCATCAGGGTTGTGTTTGACCTTGGAGGGCTGGGGGGGCATGACCAGGGCAATGTGACCAGAGTGGGTGCATGCGGCCCTCCTAGGCTCCATTTTCACAAAGGCACCTCAGACCAGTCCTTCGCTGTTTCCAGGGCAGCCCCGTGGACCAGGTGTAAGCACCCCGCAGGCCAGATCCAGCCCTCAGGCCTTGAGTTTGACACCCCTGTCCTAGATAAAGAGAAAGGGAGGAAGGAAGGAAGGAAGGAAGGAAGGAAGGAAGGAAGGAAGGAAGGAAGGAAGGAAGGAAGGAAGGAAGGAAGGAAGGAAGGAAGGAAGGAAGGAAGGAAGGAAGGAATTCTGCAAACTCTTAACCCCTTTCAGGCAATGTCATAGCTTTTTTAAAAGTACAGTACTCATCAAGATTCCCACGTTGAGTCAATGAGAAGTGATGTAGTTGAAGGACAAAGGTCCTGCAGCAGTGGTGGTATTCAAAATCTTTTACTACCGGTTCTCTGGGCGTGACTTGGTGGGTGTGGCAGGGGAAGGATACTTACTGTAAAATATCCAGTCACAGGTGGTATTTGCCAGTTCTCCAAACTACTCAAAATTCCCGCTACTGGACTGGTTCTCCAGAACTGGTCAAAATCTGCTGAATACCACCTCTGTCCTGCAGACTCCGGCTTAAGAGGTGATCAAGAGAGGAACAGAGGTGGTATTCAGCAAGTTCTGACCAGTTCTGGAGAATCGGTAGCGGAAATTTTGAGTAGTTCAGAGAACCAGCAAATACCACCTCTGACTGGCCCCGCCCCCATCTATTCTCTGCCTCCCGAGTCCCAGCTGATCAGCTGGGTCTTCTTTTGTTGCCCTGCATGGGAGAACAGAACTGGAAAACAGGTTAGCGGGGTGGGGAGGGAATGGGGATTTTAAAATATCCTTCCCCTGCCACGCCCACCAAGCCATGCCCACAGAACCGGTAGTAAAAATTTTTGAATCCCACCACTGGAGAGGATCCTTTATTCCAAACTAGTAGAACTCTTATGTTTTCTTAATTGCAATATATGAATCAAGGATTAGTAGATCAGTGACTTCCTCTGGATCTACTGTAACATAACATTAGTGCTGTTCAGAACATTTCTTCTGCACATTGCTGTTCAGTTTGCTTCTGTTTTGTCTCCCGAAAAATTCTGATTCAAAGCAAAATTCATCCTTTCTTCAATAATGGCATGTTGTTTAGGTCTTAAGACAGCAAAGCATCCCCAAATCCTGATATTGTACCTCCAAGATTCACAGTTGTATAAAAGTCCTTATGTGGAATGCACTGTTGGTTTCTGACAGACATAACAATATCTATATGCTCTGGGGGGCGGGGGAAACCCTACTTTTAACCCTTCCAATGAAAGAATATTTATCCAGAAACCCTGGAAGGTCACCCAGATGCTTTTTGATAAATTGTGTAATGTTTTTCTTAATGAACATTGTCCTCGTTACTCTCTGAGCTTGCTTGTTGGATCCCCCTAAAATTAGATAAGTTCGCTGCCTTGAGTTATTTATAAAAATCGTAAAGAATCATAAAGAAAATTAGGTAGGAAAAGTAGATGGAAAAGTGCAACATGATTTTGGAATGGTTTCCTTGCACCTTGTAAGAGAGGATGCCATGACGTAATAAGCGATGTAAGTGATTTTACAGATTTCATTACTGGATCCTGCTGATTTCAGAAGGAAATCAAGACTTGAAAATTCACCCCAAAGCACAGGTGGTTCTCAACTTACAACCACAACTGAGCCCAACATTTCTGTTGCTAAGTGAGAGTGTTGCTAGGTAAGTGTTGCTCAATTTTACAACTTTTCTTGCCATAGTTGTTACGTGAATCACTGCGGTTGTTAAGTTAGTAACACGATTGTTAAGTGACTCTGGCTTCCTCATTGATTTTTGCTTCTCAGAAGTTTACAAAAGGTGATCATATGACCTTGGAACATTGCAACCGTCATCAATATGAGTCAGTTGCCAAGCAGCTGAATTTTGATCATGTGACCATGGGGATGCTGCAATGGTCATAAATCACTTTTTTCAGTGCTGTTCTAACTTTGAACAGTCACTAAATGAATTGTTGTAAGTTGAAGACTACCTAAATGTGTTTCTGATGTTATTGAGGGCCAAACATATGAGACAGAGAGAGAGGGGGGGGGGATTGGAAAGGGACAGAACTGTAGTTTGAGGCACTGTGAGAATGAAGCTGAAGCTTTTGTTTTAAGGGGAAGATAACTTTTGGGAAACAGAAGATAGCCTTTGGCAGACTATAAAATAGGAAAGATCTCTGGAGGGACAATGTTAAAATTTGCTTAGGAATCAAAGAATGTAAAACAAAATGTTCATTAATAATCATTGTTAAATATTTCAGCAGGCCACACAGTTGTATAATAAAGATACATGTCTCTTTATATATAATTTACACTGTATTTGTTGCTATGCAGAGCATATTTCCTATTCTGGCCTCTTGGACCCTGGAAGGTCTGTCTCTATGGAATTCTTTAATTCTGGGCATTTAATTCCAGCACTATATTCTTATTGGTATAACTGCAGACATTTTGCAAAATTTCTTCTGGGACAGCTCAGCTTCCACATGGGTATCAAATTTCCTTGCTAGAAAAGTATTTTTTTGTCTTTTGCCATAGTCCAACTATTTAACAATCTTTGCTGTCCAGATTATACTGAACCTCAAATCAAAATACATCAGAAAGAAATCTTTGCTGAAACTTTCACTTTAACAGAATTCTTGTAAGAAAACCATTTCC
This sequence comes from Notechis scutatus, assembly GCF_049901735.1. Lineage (NCBI taxonomy): Eukaryota > Metazoa > Chordata > Lepidosauria > Squamata > Elapidae > Notechis > Notechis scutatus. The sequence continues at coordinate 128,647,528 of NC_142010.1, forward strand.
CTCAAGGAAATAACAGATAGCCATGTTGGATAAATCTTTTCACATTATCGACTAGTGCCTCATGCTACTGATGGTGCTGGAATGATTGCCATTTCTCAGGGTGTACAAATGTGAAGCAGGGTCACCCATGTGTTGACTTTATGCAATATCATACTTGGAAAAGAAAACCTAAGGGTGAAATACTAAAATAATCTAAATGTTTCTGTTTTGGGGGAGCAATGGAGTAATTCAGTTAAATAGGAAGGGCTTATCATGTATGGATGAGGCCAGAAATGTCTGAGGGGATTCTAAGTTTTTGGTGGTGTTTTAAAAACTTTTTATAATCACATTGATCCTAATTTAGGGTTTACTTTACACTTTTCCTCTGTTTTCTGCTCAATTTTACAAGAGTTTATCTCACTTATTGCAGCTGGAAAGTTTTGTAGTGGACAGAAAATATTATATGTGGCCTTAGGGTCTCAGGTTGCTTCTGCCTGTTTTAAAAGCAAGACAGATCTTTATGATCATTAGATGCTATTAATCTCATACAAAACTTCTGGGAAAGCCCTTAATTATAGTGATTCTATTGTGCCTGTAATGTACTTTCACTCCAGGATCATACCTGTGAATAAGATAAATATACTGTTGTAAATATGTCAACATAATTAGTTTTCCTGCATAAGCAATGCATTAAATCTCAACTAGCCCTAGTCTGAACCATCCTTCTTTGTTATCAATGTAACATGCCTGGCTAAGATAATTTCATGGAGGTGGTGGGAGTTGTTTTGTACTAAGAGAGACGATTAAAAACAAATGCAAACTAATATAAAGTAAGGAAGAAGAAAGGAAAACAAAGAAATCAAGGAAAAAATGCAAAAAAAAGGAAAAAAAGTTGAATAGAAAAGAGACACATAAAGTGACTTCAGATATTATTCACAGCAGTTACAATTACAATTATATTTTAATTTCTATCTCCAAAGACATATCATAATGAACTTCTTCCTATAATCTAACCATTCCTCCATAGCGTGTCGTCTTTAATCTTTCTATTTCTGTGCATGTAATAATCTTGCCACAATAATCATATACTAAAATAATATTCCATCATTTTTCCTAACGGCTTATCCATCAGTCCTAAAAGAAAAAGTTCTGGTTTCAATTAATCTTTCAAATCCTCTGTATTAATGTATGTATTTTAAACCATATTTTTAGCTTTTTTACATGTCCACCGAGCATGATAGAATGTCCCTTCATGCTGTTCACATTTCCATCATATACTTGAAGTGCCTTTATACTTTCTGAATCATTTTTCTGGTGTCATGTACCAACAATACTTTTCATAAACATTTTCTTTGAGATCATAGCACAATGCAAATTTCAGCCCTTTTGAGCAACATATTTTCACATTGATCAATCTCTCTGTATAGTATAACTAACATTCTTAGCCTGCTTTTTTATATATTCTTTAACCTGTGTTCCTATGTTTCAAATCTCAGCAAAAATTTATATATTTTAGCAATTATATGTTCATCATCAGAGCATAACTATACTTCAAATTCTGTCTTACTTTGTTCCATGCCATAAGTCTTTTTTGTACATTTTGAATCTTTCTGGTAACTGTAAATGAGGAAATCATTGACAACTGAATTGTTATGTTATTAATCGTTCTCTTGATTTAATTTTAAATCCTCCCTTGATGGTTTTCAAATAATTCCTGGTATGTCAACCATTTGCGGTTGTCTGCTGTTTCTCTTCTGTAATATGCTTCTTGAAATATCATACTTCAGTCTGAATACCTGATCAAATTTGTAAAGATGTGTGATTCAGCCATTTGCCACTATCACCTTCAGACTGAATCTTCAGACTGCATCTTTGCACAGTTTTCATGAATAATACTGCAAATTGCCCTAGAGACAGTTTTGCTGGCAGATGGCCAATGATGTCATGAATAAACAAATAAATGAATTGATTGATTAAAAGCAAAAATAGAATATTGTCAGGGAAAGGCACCAACAGATAGGAACTTCTGATAATGAGGAAGCAGTGTAAGATGCTGAATTGGAAATATTCCTGCTTTTTGCAGCCTGAATACTTAATGGCACGATGCTTCATTCTTTCGTCTAAGTAGTTTTGCAGCATTTAAGCTCAGAATACATAGCATCCCTGTTGCCTTCAGAAAGCATCCTGGATTGGAGCCAGATGTCTGACTTTAAACTAGTGTTGAAGTGGTCCAAAATGAGAGAGAAATTAGCCAAGCCTTCCCCAACTTGACACCATCCAGATGTGTTCGGTTTCAACTATCAAGTACCTTAGCCAACTGGGCACCAAGTTGAGAATGGTTGGCTTGGACAATCCTAAGTTATTGACGATATTATAAACAACTTTTCAGGTGTTCTTATAATACCCGAGATAGCTGAGATACAGAAGGCTTGGATAGCCTGTTTGCAGTTTGTAGGCAGTCAGGTCATTTTTCTACCTCAAAATGGAAGACAGAGAGGAAGGGGAAAAAAATACTCCATGAGTACTTTAAGTTGCCTTCAGAGTGAACAATTTGGAAAGGTCCTTGGAACGAGCAGAACTAAATTGGGGAGAGAGATAGAGGAACAAAGAATAGAATATTTGGTTGTCAATAATAATTTGTTAGAAATTAATTTGTAGATGGAATAATCTCTTCCTCCTCTTCCTCCTAGCCCCTCCTCCCCCTCCTCTTTCTCTCTTCCTTTTTCCTGAAGCAAAGTTTCTCCAGTAAAAATTCTTTGGCAGCTGAAAGAAATCTCTGCAATCTTTACTTATTTTCCATTCTTAGAGGCTCACCTTACCAGATAGATACTTTGCTATTCATGGTGATGTCAGAAACAGGGGTGATAGTATGGCATGGCAGATCAGAGTTTATTTTCTCTCCGGGATGAGTCATGAAATAAAGGGTGGGGGGGAGTTAATCTTGATTTTTGAGCCATGTTGTTGGAGTGAATTCTTGAGACTCCGGGAAAATTGAGAACAGGCTTGTGCTGGAAGACCATGTGCTACTTTGCTGAAGATTTAATCTCTCCTTCACCTCCTGTGTAAATTGGGTTTGGGTACTTCAGATGCAGCCAAGGAAATACATCTGGCTCTGTAGCTCTGCCTTGCTTGGAGGAAGACCAGAATGGACAGATTAATCTATCATTTAAGCACTTGCCTTTCAAGTCTTCTGGGAGAGGGAAACAAATGATTTGTTTTTGGTGGTTGGAAGGAGCATGACATTTTATACTAGTTTTATCCTCATTTTTTACACATCTTGATCTGAGATTGTTAAAATCCACCAGGATTACAGGAAAAGCAGTTGATGCAGTCCCATTAAGAATCCTCCAAGTCTTTCAGATAATTTTTCAACTTTTATTTACAGTGAAGGTAACACGAAAGGCTAAGGAGGCAATCCAGCCAAAATGAAACATTTGGAAACCTTACGGTTTTAATCAGAGACTAGCAGGGCTTTCTTGTAAATGTGTCTTAAGGTTGGCATAACTTACTCCCCGATTAATAGGAGAAAATGCAACACTGAACTTCAAGGAGTTTCAAGTGTTCTAGTTGTGTGTTTGACAACTGGCATGTATTTACCCAGGAGAGTGTCAATAGCTCTTGGCAGCTTTCCAAACCCAGCTGCATTCCTCAGTAGGAATGTGGAGCTGTCCTGCCCTGTGATGTCATTTTTCCAAGCTTAATTACTGCCCTTTTTAGCCCTCTGTGGTTTTTTGTAGATGGTGGGCAAGTGGGCTGGTGTTGCAAACTTCTTCTGGTTGCTGCTCAGTAATAATACAGGAGAAATAAGTCCAGTTCCCATTTTAAGGCCCAACCATCCAATCTGCCCTTCCTTAACAATGGCATATCTCTGAATTTTCTGGTGCAGTCCTCCAGTCAAGCATGATAGAAAGAAAGAAAGAAAGAAAGAAAGAAAGAAAGAAAGAAAGAAAGAAAGAAAGAAAGAAAGAAAGAAAGAAAGAGAGAGGGGGGGAGGGATGAAGAAAGAAAGAGGGAGAGAAAGAGAAAGAGAGAGAAAGAGAAAGAGAAAGAGAAAGGGAGGGAGGGAGAGAGAAAGAAAGAGAGAGAAAGAGAAAGAGAAAGAGAAAGAGAAAGGGAGGGAAGGAGGAAGAAAGAGAGAGAAAGTGAAAGAGAAAGAAAGAAAGGGAGAGAGGGAGGAAGAAAGAAAGAGAGAAAGAGAAAGAGAAAGAGAAAGGGAGGGAGGGAGGGAAGAAGAAGGAAAGAAGGAAAGAAAGAAAGAAAGAAAGAAAGAAAGAAAGAAAGAAAGAAAGAAGGAAAGAAAGAAAGAAAGAAAGAAAGAAAGAAAGAAAGAAAGAAAGAAAGAAAGAAAGAAAGAGAAGGGAGAGAGGGAGAGAGGAAGGAAGGAAAACATTCCTGAAATGAGCACAAAGAAGATTTCTAAAAGGAGCTGACAAAATACTTGCAAAAGCCTACATTTTAAGAGAAATGTGTATAAAAATGTGTATCAAACCTACAAACCAATGGCAAAAAAATGAAACTAATTGAGACTAGGTGCTGGTCAGGAGAGAAAAACAGAAGTAAGCCTAACCTTGATAGAGATGTCAGTCTGTTCTGTGACTGTGTTCATATCAAATAATTGACGATAACATCAACTAATTCTACATTGGAAGCACATCTGAAGGTAAGCCTGGAAGATCAGTGTTCATATATTAACTTACCAAGGCGACTTTCTATATAAGAAGAGGAAGTGCTCGATCTTGCACATTTCAGGTGGAGTAGCATCAGATAGTTGTTCTGAGTCATCACAGGTAAAGCCAGTGGCAATGTCATTCCCCACAGGGCTATGGTAATCATATGCAAGCTCCAGCTATGTGGGATGGCAGTGTAGAAAGTGGTTGTGGGTGTGGCTGCATTTTGTGAGCATCAATATGTCAATCCAAGGTGTATCTTCCCATTTCCATGGGGTAGCCTACTCCTCACACGTTCACATTTTTGAAGGCTGGTATAATGTGGCCTGCTTTGGTCTCAGTGAAAGTTTGCTGGAAATCCAGTTCACTGAAATAAAATTCAAACAGCTTGACCTTTACATTTCCTGTTTCTAGCTTGGTTGAGTAAGGGCTCTGTCCGCAATCTATTGCAACAATTAAAGAGAGAAAGAAAACACACTTTCCAGTGGATTTCATAGGATTTGGGCCAGGCCTTCTATAATTTAGAATTGATGCGAATTAAATTGAAGCTGAGATTGTTTGAATATATGCGCATGGAATTTATTTTGAAACTTTCTTGGAATATCATTCAAAAACACAGCTGCAAAGTTATTTGAGTTTTTAGGTCTTTGTGCAGTGATACCCTGCATTAGATCTATACATCAAAAGAGTGGAATGGACTATGTCATTATATGGTTTAGCCACTCAGTAGCAATAGACCTAGTTTTTAATTGGTGTAATTAACTGTTTTGTAATGAAGGACAACAAAGCTTCCTGATCAATGTAACCTCTAACCTCTGCCTGAGATCAGGGCAAAAGTAGCTTTTTGGACATGCCTAATTGAGACTATAGCTGTTGGGAAACTGCCAGCCAGGTTGGAAAGGAGGGGCCAAGCCATGCATTAACCTTGTGTCCTTGTCCAGATGCAAAAGACATAAACTTGACTTTCCCCATCACCCATGAAACCTTATCTGATTGTTCCCAGGAGAAGGCAAGCCGTTTGGGGAAGATTCTTGTAATATAGCTGGAGAACAATCAAGATGCTTGCTTTAGCTATTTAAGAGTGGTTCCGGTTGCTTGCGCATAGCATATGCTTTCCCATCATCCTGTTCTTCCTATCAACTATCAACTGAATCTCCTCAAAGTGCTTGCCTTTCCTTGGGACCAAGCCGATAAGGTTTCATGGGTGTTGAGGAGGGTCAGACTTATGCCTTTTGCATCTGAGCAAATGAGCTTGGTGGCGCAGTGGTTAGGGTGCAGAACTGCAGGCTATTTCTGTTGACTGCCGGCTGCTTGCAATTTGACTGTTCGAATCTCACCAGGCTGAAGGTTGACTCAGCCTTCCATCCTTCCAAGGTCAATAAAATGAGGACCCAGATTGTTGGGGGCAAGAGGCTGGCTCTGAAAAACGCTTAGAGAGGGCTGTAAAGTACTGTGAAGCGGTATATAAATCTAAGTGCTATTGCTATTGCCATCTGGGCAAGGACTCAAGGCTAATGCATGGCTTAACTCTTCCTTCCAACCTGGCTGGCAGTCTCCCAATAGCCGTAGTCTCAATTAGGCATATCCAAAAAGTTACTTCTGCCCTGTCTTCAGACTTAGGTTAGAGGCTAAATTGATCAGGAAGCTTTGTTGTCCTTCATTACAAAGCAGCTAATTAACCCTTTGTGATAGTTTCAGTAGAAGAATGTTCCTCTGTGTGTGTGTGTGTGTGTGTGTGTGTGCCTTGATAATAGGAAACATGTGGAAGAGGTCTTCATCCTGCAGTGGATAATGGCTGAAATGATGATGATGATCAGTGGTGGGATTCAAATTTTTTTACTACCAGTTCTGTGGGTGTGGCTTGATAGGCGTGGCAGGGGAAGGATACTGTAAAATCTCCAGTCAGAGGTGGTATTTGCCGGTTCTCCGAACTACTCAAAATTTCCGCTATGGGTTCTCCAGAACTAGTCAGAACCCGCTGAATACCCACCTCTGATGATGATGATATCCTGCTATGTATACAAGAATTGCTAGATATGAATGTGTACAAGTAGTCCTTGACTTACAAAAGTTCATTTGTGACCATTCAAAGTTACAATGGCATGGAAAAAAAGGGGACTTATGACTGTTTTTCATAGTTACAACCTTTGCAGCATCCCCATAATCACGTGCTCAAAATTCAGATGCTTGGCAACTGGCTCATATTTATGACCGTTGCTGTGTTCCAAGGTCATGTGATTGCATTTGTGACAAGCAAAGTCCATGGGCAACCCTGATTCGCTTAACAACCGTGTTATTAAATGATCAACCACAATGATTCACTTAACAACCGAGGCAAGAAAAGTCATAAAATGGGGCAAAACTCACTTAACAAATATCTTACTTAACAACAGAATTTTGAGCTCGGTTGTAGTTTGTAAGTCAAGGACTACCCATATCTGGGTGTGATGTGTAAGTGTCTCTGTAATGGACTGTGAGAATAACCTTGAGAGGCAGAAGGAAGAGCCACAGGCCAGACAAACAGTCTGATAAGAGAAATCTGAGTTCAAAAGAAGCTTGTGGGTGGAGAAATTAGCTCAGAAAGGGCGCTCCCTAGTTCTTTGGAAAGTAAAGTCAGACTTACAAGATTCTATTACTGTTACTTTGCAGTAACTCTAGAGCTAGTGCTCATGGTTTTGGTTTCCTGTCTGGACTACCTCAAAGGGCTAACGCTTTGCAATGAACTATAGGCATATATCTTCTGGACGAGAATGAATATGGATGTCTTTTGCACGCTTCTGGGTATATATGCATTTCTGTATCTGTGTATCTGAAGAAACAGGGTGTGCAGTACATTTACAATGTGCAGTGGTGGGATTCAATTTTTTTAACTACTGGTTCTGTGGGTGTGGCTTGGTGGGCGTGGCAGGGGAAGGATATTGTAAAATATCCAGTCAGAGGTGGGATTTGCTAGTTCTCTGAACTACTCAAAATTTCCGCTACTGGTTCTCCAGAACTGGTCAGAACCTGCTGAATACCCACCTCTGCACTGTAGCCTTTTGCCCCACTGGCTTACAATCCCTGAAAGGAAATCATGTGTTAATTTAGTCTGGGGGCAAAAAAAAAAAATTGGTTCAATATTGCTATTCCAAACCTTTTATGGTATATAGAAATCAAGCTTAAATTCAGAAATTCCTAAATAGAACAAAATATGTCCGAAAGATATGTCTGCATTGACTCCTTCAGCTTTAAAAACAACTAGGAGTTAAGAAAATATAAATAGGGAAGTCTAAAAGGGTAGAAGTGTGCAGGATTAATCTTAATCTGCTCATGTCTATGTCCACAAAGTTTTGCACATTCTGTTCCAAACTTTTTGGGCATAAAAAAAATCTGGGAAATCCTCATTTCTTACTGTTAAGAACTTTCAACTTACAGAGGTTTATGTTTAAGGGTAATGTTTGCTTTATGATAGCTAGGTTTGTATGCATATTTGGAATGAATTTTGCCTAAGAATATGCTTTTTTTGAGGGTGCATCTTTCATAGTCAATGCTTATTTTTTGCCCATTTTTGGCAAGAGACTGACTGAAAATTGTCAGCAGACTTTTCACTGCTTCCCGTCTTATAGTGATGGAATTCACTTAGGCAGATGGTGCCAATTCGTGCCCATGGCCCTGGGGCATTTTGACCTATCTCATAGACCTATTTCAAGGCATTTTGGCAGGACAGATGGTGGTAGTGTGGTAAACTATCATGTAGAATGGGAAAGATAGCCTTTTTCCAATCAGGGACCATCCTTTATTTGTGTTTATTTGTGGACTTCTTTCTTGATGCTTATGATCATGTTACCTAGCTGGGCCATGCAATGTCTGCAAGCAAACAACCAAGGCCAGAGCGCACAGAGGACTTCACAGTGCCACCTTGAGCTACAAATATTCCCTGCTACAACATTGGAATTTGTCGATTTGTTTTCTTTCCCATGTTGCAAAGCCATCGTGGTGACAAAATGACAGGCCTCAGGGGTGCAGTTCTTGAGATTTTAGGATAGACTTTTGGGTTCAGTAAAATAGAGGCATCAACCCTAACAGAGCTTTAATCATCTTCCTTGCAAAATAGAAAGAGAAAGGCAAAAGTGCCATATGATTTCGGTGGTTTGTCAAATTAATTTTGTCATGTTGATCTTGAAAGATAAGGCGAGCTGCAAAGTAATGCTGGGAACTACATGTAACTCAAGCTGGCATGTGGAGAAAGGGGGGAAAAAGTCATTAGATAGCAAAGCAGCACCACAGACTCGAGCCTCTGGGAATCTGGATCCTTGCAGAGTCTGAGCTGTGGTGCACTATTGTATTCCAGTTTCAGACAACATTGGGGGAGAATTCAAAGGCAATTGATGCTGAATTCTTCAGAATTCACCCGGAAATGAATTGCTAACTGGTTTGCTTCCCAGTATCAAAAGGAGAACTAAACACATGAATCACTGGTATATATTGTGCTGAGTGTTTTGTAAAGAACCACACAATATTTAATCATGCTTTTCGTGAGCAGAAGGCATGCTAGCTGACGTGTGACATATTTATGTTCTAATATTTGAAGTGATGCTTAGCTTGACTTTAAGCTAGTAATTTACAAGAATCAGACCTTTCTCGGCTATATTTAGGTTATGGCACTTGGGAACATGGTAACTCTGGAGTGACAGATTGCCCAATGTTATGGTGGCAGTTACATTATTTAAAAAAAGGTAATTCAAAGTGGGTGTGCATTTTAATGTAGCTTCTGAGAACCTTCCAAGTGTCTTTATCAATCTTGTAGCTACGTGGTTCAAATAAGTGAAATCTAATTGAGTCAAGAAAAGCTTTTTCTGAAGACAGGACTGAAGCAGAGGTGGGTATTCAGCAGATTCTGACCAGTTCTGGAGAACCGGTAGTGGAAAAATTGAGTAGTTTGGAGAACCGGCAAATCCCACCTCTGACTGGAGATTTTACAGTTTCCTTCCCCTGCCATGCCCACCAAGCCACGCCCACAGAACCGGTAGTAAAAAAAAAAAAAAAAGAATCCCACCACTGGACCAAAGCCATATCTCTGTGCGAAGGACCGACTGCTGTCTCCTCTCTAGGAGAAAAACTGGCGCTGCCCTGTGTTTGAAATCACTGCAAGCACCTGCCTCCTTTTCAAGACTATGGCTGAAAGCATCTATCAGCACCTATCATCTATCATGCCTCGAGGTTGTTCTTAGACACTGTTGGAATAAGATGGAAAAGGCCACCCTCATGCCAGTTCAACGAAGGGTAAGTCTTGCCTCTTTCAGGGGCTGGAAACATGGTGAAGGCAACTTCATGGGAACATGGCAGGAAAAACGGGCCGCCAGGGCATGTCACTATGGTTAGGTGCCAGTAGCTCAAAGCCCAATTTCCATTTTGTTTGACTTGTATTCCATAACCTGGATATTTGAATATGCTTGAAAAATCCAGGAATGATAATAGTCATATATCTTTAAAAACCATTGAGACATGGTCAAGGGATTTAAATCTCCCCCTTTCCATCAAGGGATGGGTCAGATTTTTGCCACGATCTGCCTTTGGTTATTTTGTGAAGAATAATTCCCACTTTCTTTGCGTCCCAGTGGGTGGGTGGGATGGGATGGGCAGACCCCAGGCAATATTGCAGGCTCTCATGGGATCTTCCCCTGGCTGCAGTGAGGTTCAGACAAATCAGAAGCAGTGGTGGGATTCACATTTTTTTGACTACCAGTTCTGTGGGTGTGGCTTGGTGGGCGTGGCAGGGGAAGGAGACTGCAAAATCTCCAGTCAGAGGTGGCATTCTTCTAGAATAGCTCTCCTGGAAGAACAAAAGATGGGTGATGGAGTTCACACATGGTGCTAGGATAGTGCCAGAGTAATACACATTAGCATGATGCATGACCTCAACTGGAAATGTTCCCTTCCTCCTCTTTTCTTGAGATAACCACTGGAAAGAACAATCTTCTCCAATCTGATGTTCACATTATGCTGGCTGGCAGGGCTGGGAATTCTAGCCGGATGTATGAAGGATACCAATTTGCTGCAATAAAGCCAGGTCCCAAAGGTGTTGTTTTTTTTCCAGGAGGCAACTGGACTTTCTTGTGTTTTTTTTTCTTTGAAGACATTTCGCTTCTCATCCAAGAAGCTTCTTCAGCTCTGACAGGAGAGTGGGGAATGGAAGGATTTATACTTCTTGCAGACAGCTGGTCTCTACAGACTTTTAGCTATACAATTTGGGTTGAACATCTTTTGAATGGTTGTGGGAATAGGAATGGATTTCCAGAAGAAGAAAAAAACTGCAGACTACAGGAACCAGGAGCACCACTCAAGTGACCCTGAGGATATAGATAAACCTCCAAGTGCTTCAAGGACCCTCTGAAAGGATGCAAATGTCCAGCTGTCTGCAAGGAATATAAATCCTTCCATTCCCCGCTATCCTGTCTGAGGAAAAAGAAAAAACAAGAAAGTCCAGTTGCCTCCTGAAAAAAAAGGGGGGGGAGGGGGGCAACCATGACCTGGATGACTGAAAATCTCTACAAATAAAGCCAGGAGTAAAAGCCACCTGCCTGTTGTCATAAACAAAAGTCATTGAAAGGGCTGCAGAGAGAATGAAACTCTTGTTTTGTAACAAAGAGATGCTTGGTTGCTTTGGAACCAGGTCCTAGTTCAAATCCTTACCCTGGAGAGTCTTTTTGTCTGCCAAAAGCAGCTTTTTACAGCTTTGAAGAGCTATCAGAGACTGAGCACGTTTTAGGCAGGAGCCAGAATTCTCCAAAAGGGTTGCCTAAAATCTGTGTTGTCATCAACTGGCTTGCACGTTGTCAGATATTCTGTACTCATCGTGAGATAAAGAAGATGGTAGGTCGTTGGCATTGCCAGAGTGTCACGTTGTCTGTGCTTATAGTATATTCTCAGAACTTGTTTCATATCTCTGAGCTGAATGCTCCTAAAAGAACTGCTACTAAGTTTGAATGGTTTCCCTTCCTTTCCGGTACAGGGTTTAGTTGTAGAGTACAATGCTTTAAAACACACTTTCAATACATTTGGAATAAAAGACATCTCAAGCTTTAAAAAAAGCAAAACAACAACAAAATAAGACACATTGTGGTGCTGGTATGTCAGCCAAGATGCAGCAGGTAGCTTTGTATGATACCAGATCGATATGTTTACCCCTGAAAATGTTTATTTGAAATGTTTCCCTTTCCATGTCTCGATATGCCATCCGTTCCTTTAGGATTACAGTGGTAATGGCTGGAGGAGAAAGAAGCTCCTAGCCGCTCACTTGAATACAATTTCCTGGGCCTGATACCCTCCAGGTGTGCTGGAACTAGAATTCTTCAATTTTCTCTTTCAGCCGAAGTTTTTTATTTTATTTTATTTATTTATTTGATTTGTCAATCGCTTACAAGGTAATAGGTATAAGTATATACATACTTATGAATACATGAAATGGGTACATATAAGAAAAATAAAAGAAACAATAGGACAGGGACGGTAGGCACGTTGGTGTGCTTATGCACGCCCCCTACAGAAAGGGGTGAGGTCAATAGTAGACACAAGCTTTCTCCAGCTGGTAAGTAGACTGACCTATAATTTTCAGAATTCTCTCAATAGCATGTCCCCTGTGCACCTAGTACAGGGGTGTCAAACACACGTTGTCACGACTGCATCATGTGACGTATCAGGTCTTTCCCCCCCTTTGCTAAACTGGGCGTGGGCGGGGCCAGCACATGACGCATTTGGCCCGCAAGTTTGACAGTCCTGACCCTTGGGATATACTTAGAAAAGGTGATTCTGTTTTCCTTTTCATGCCACTTCTGCCTGCCTGCCTGCTTGCCTTCCCTGTACGTTATGCTATACAGGTAGTCCTCAACTTAAGACCACAGTGGAGCCCAAAATTTATGTTGTTAAGTGAGGCATTTGTTAAGTGAATTTTACAACATTTATCGCCACAGTTCAGTGGTGGGATTCAATTGTTTTTTACTACCAGTTCTGTGGGCGTGGCTTGGTGGACATGGTATGGCTTGGTGGGTGTGGCAGGGGAAGGATACTGCAAAATTGCCATTCCCTCCCCACCCCACTAACGTGCTTTCCCACTCCGTTCTCCCGTGCAGGGGAACAAAAGAAGACCCAGCCGATCAACTGGGACTTAGGAGGCAGAGAATAGAAGGGGCGAGGCAAGTCAGAGGTGGTATTAGACCATTCTCTGAACTACTCAGATTTTCTGCTACCGGTTCTCCAGAACTGGTCAGAACCTACTGAATACCACCTCTGCCACAGTTGTTTATGTGAATCCCTGCAGTGGATAAGTTAATAACCTGGTTGTTAAGTGAATCTGGCCTCCCCATTGACTTTGCTTGTCAGAAGGTTGCAAAAGGGGATCACGGGAGTCCAGGACGCTGCAACGCTCATAGCATAGCTATGATCAAAGCATGTACAACATGCTGCTAATGTTGTAACTGTGAAACACAGTCATAAATCACTTTTTTCAGTGTCATTGTAACTTTGAATGGCCACTAAATGAACTATTGTAAGTTGAGGACCCCCTTGTGTAAGTTGTGAATACTGATATAAATAACCCATTGACAGCGATGGGATCCAACCGACACAACTACCGGTTCTGTTGCTCTGTGTTGCGTGCACATGCGTGAGTCGCGTGAGTCGCACGAGTGCAATTTACGACCTGAGCAGCGCTGCGTGTGGGTGCGCAGCGGTTGGAAAAGCTCTTTTTTCCTGCTTTTTCAACCGCAGCTATGCCGTGCAAAGCAGCTGCGGTTGAAAAAACAGGAAATAAAGGTCAGGTAAGAGCCCAGGTGGGTGGGTGGGCCAGAACAGCAGCAGACGTAGAACCGGTTCTATGTATGCTCTCTGTTTGCTGCTCTTCAGAGCAACCGGTTCTACAGAGGTGGACAGAACCGGTAGAATCCCACCCCTGCCCATTGATAGCTACCATCTGTCACTGAGATAGCAGGATCGTCTGAGTGATCATAGACACATGGCAAGCTATTATAATGTTGGTTATGATGATAGTTATTATTGCAATTAGCCATCCTGAAGCATGCTTTCACCCACCGTCTGACTGCACAGAGCAATGTTTCTCAACCTTGGCAACTGTAACATATGTGGAATTAAACTCCCAGAGATTCGCCAGCCAGCATATTTCCTGGCAAATTCTAGGAGCTGGACTCCATGCATCTTAAAGCTACTAAAGCTGAGAAACAATAGCAAAGAAGGAAGACAGGCGTTCATTGGCCTGAAACCTAACTTAATCACAGGCATTTGTAGGTTAACTTCAGATTTTCATTTGTTCCTACAGTAGGCCTGCATGGAAATTTTTTATTATTAGCAGGGAAAAATGCCCAAATTTATCCGCTGAATCAAGGTCCAACAGGGATCCATTAGAGTATACAGATATACTTCATCCAATTTTCTGTTTAGAAATCATATAACTTCCCCAGAGTGCTGCTAAAACTCTACCAAGATAGCAAAGCTTAAAGTGATGCATATCAGGTATCTTTCTTCTCCTTGGATTCTCTTTACCTTAATTTTGTGTTTAATTCCCAGAAGTTCTCTTTTGAACTCAAAAGCATTGAAAGAAACATTTTAGGAAAATCTTTACAAGGCTATTTCTAAACCACCACAAGAGAGAGAGAGAGAGAGAGAGAGAGATGTTTGAAATCTGGAGCTATGTTTGCCCCACAAAATCCCCAGTCTCCAAATTTTCACATGTTGCTTGGCGTGTCAGCCTGGGTGTGTTATTAAGTGCTGATATATTTTTTAAGTATGTTCTCCCACTGTGCCAAGCACAGCTCTCTCTCCTAGTTCCAGTTGGGTCTATTTAATAAATAACTAGCACACAATTTCCTGTACTAATAAGGGTAAGAATGTATACTGCAGTAATTAAAATGGTGTGTTCTAAATATTTGTCTGTGGTTAAAGGAAAATATGTAATTTTACAGCCCAAGAATATGCTAGAACAACTGCTTCAGCATAGATCATGCTTAGCATCCAAGAAAAATACATGGTTAAAGAGCCACACTCCAATAAAACGCATGCAGACACTTAATTGGCAGTTCAGGAAAATTTCCCAGCTGCAGCCATTACTGTATGATGTTGTACAATCACTGGGGCCGAATTCTTATAATCTTGAGACTTCTTAATGAAGCCTGATCAGATTACAGGTAGGCCTCAATGTACAACCACAACTGAGCCCAAAATTTATGTTGCTAAGTGAGAAATCTGTTGAGGGAGTTTTTAGCCCAATTCTACGACTTTTCTGGCCACATTTGTTAAGTGAATCACTGAAGCTGTTAAGTGAGTAACCCGGTTGTTAAGTGAATCTGGCTTCTCCATTGACTTTGCTTGTCCGAAGGTCGCAAAAAGGGATCACGTGACCTTGGGACACTGTAACCGTTATAAATGCGAGACCGTTGTGAAGCATCCAAATGTAAATCACGTGACCATGGGGATGATGCAACAGTCATAAGTGTGAAAAATTGACAGAAATCACTTTTTTCAGCACAGCTGTAACTTCAAACAGTCAATAAGTGAACTGATTTCAGAAGGATCTCACAACATTTTTGTTGATATGGGATGGCAGGCCTTATCTGTAGCTGCTTTTTGATGCCAGTATTGATTTCATTGGCATATAGTGGAAACATTTCAGATAGCTAGTACCCACTGAGGAACACCACAAGCGCCCAAAGTGATATGCAAGGGATATATTACCTATTGCTCTAAAGCTATTAAATGTCACAAAAAAAAGGGGAAGTCACAAAAGTATGCAGCTCTCATTGCAGGAGTTATTCCTGATAAGGAGACAAGTTGATTGCTTCAGGAGAGGAGAGGAGATGACAAGGGAAGAGACGACAAGAGAAGAAGAGAGGAGAGGGGAGGGGAGGGGAGATGGGAAGGGAAATAGGAGGGGAGGGGAAGGGAGGGAGAGGAGACATGATGTTGTGGTTAGCCTCCAGCAGCTGCGGAAGGCTGAGGAGAGCGAGGACTCAGATGAGGGGCCAGGACCATTAGGGAGTGGACTGCTGCCTTCTGAGATTGTGGGGGCTGGCAGCAGCGATGAGGAGGTTCCCGAGGAGCCTGTGCCAAATGCGCGTGCGTGCAGGGCTGCTCGCAGGAAAGAGCAGCTGCAGCAGCACGGGCGACTCGGGAGTAAGGCTGCAAGGTAATGGCCCCTCCTTCAAGAAGATAAAAGCCAGCTGTGAATCAGACGCTCTTTGCAGGAAGCTAAGACGTTTTGAAACTCCAGCCTCGTGGACATTGCAGTATCTTAAGTTGGTATTTGAACACTCTTGTGTTGTAAAATATTTCTTATCTATTATTCTTGGCAGCCTCACACAGTTTTGGCGAGGCTTGTGCTTATCAAAGTTAATTAGTTTGCAGCAGCCTTTTAACTGGGGATTCGTAGGAATCATTAAAAGGTTTCTGTTCCCTTTGGTTTGTGTTTGTTTTATTGGAAAAGGGTTTGGGTCAGAACAGATGATGAGAGAAGAGAAAAGAAAAAGAAAAAGAAAAAAATGTTGTGAGACAGTGGTGGTGTACAAGAGGAAATAATGAAAGATGGAAAAGATAAATGATGGCAATTGCTGAGAAAGAAGGGAGAAAGAAAATATATATTGATAATGGGGAAAGGGGCAGAGAGTTGATGATACCACCCTTCCCCGTTGTACCTTTCTTCACCTTAACCTTTAACCTACCCCAAGGGATACAGCCTTCCCACGACATCACCAATGGATGTTCCCTGTTCCAATTATTTCTCCTCTGGTACCAGAATACAGATTCCCATGTTACAGTCTTGTCCAAGTTATAAGATCTGCAACCACACTTGCCAGTTATCCAAGATACATCCCAAAACAGTGTCACAGCTTTACTTAGGTTACTTGCCTGCAATCGTGTCAGCCGAGGGTGCACATAGAATTTTATCACAATGGAAAGAATCCAAAGAATTCATAACTGAAATCTCCATATCCAGTTTGATCTCATAGTGTAAGTTAAACCTGATGGTTAAGGAAGTTGATCTGCCAATACAGCAATTTCTAATTTTTGGGCCCCAAACCAAATGTTCCTTTTTTAGGCCCAGAATCATTTGGACAGTTTTGCAGCTATACTTTTCCCATCTATCCTGCAAAATTAAAAATGGGTTTCTGAAATGTACATTTCTGAATCTACATCCAAATATCTAACTTGAATCTACTGTCAAAGATCTGTGTCTGCTATAAGCCAAGCAAAACATTTTGATGCAGCATTTGTCTATATTTAAAAGTCACTGGAATTTTGAATATGTATGTTTTCTAAGCCGGTGTGCTTGCATTTTTCTATAAAACTGACACACATCGTAGGGAAATGTGCCTGTGCTGAACAAAGGGACTTAGAAATTGAGCACTATAAGGCTGCCAAACTTTTCGGGAGACCCATTAGAGAAAGAGGTTCCTCGGCCCTCAAACATCTCCTTGCTGCACTGACAGACATTTTCCACTGTCATTGTTTTCCTAGTGTCAGGCAGAGAAATGCTCCTGCATTTTTCTTCCCCTTCTAGTTCTCAGTCCATATGATGAAAGAAAATTTCCTTTTGAATTTTTCCCCCCCAAAGACACATTTGCATGGATGGATCATGGTGTTGAGCACTTCCAGATGCTAATGTTTCACTGCTTTACGGGCTGCAAGCAGCCTGTCAATCAGATGTAGGCTGCATCCCAGTTTTGCTGTGAAGCCAATTTCTCAGACTTTGGAAAAGCTGGTTGCATTTCCTTTGCTTCAGGAACCAATGAAACTAGCAATCCCAGAAATATATCAGGGGCTTGGCTATCCCATTGGGGGGCGGGGGGAGAGACTCATTTCCTCAGTGCTAGCATTTTAACAACAGTAGGAGATGTTCAAGGAATACTGTAGATCAGGAAAGGTTTTGGATTCCTTAGATCAAAAGTCCTGTTCTTCTTTTGGACTTGTCCCCAAATGGGGGAAGGAGTCAAGTCAAATCTCTTTATTTTGAACATGTACCAGCAAAGAGAAAAGAGTCAGAAGATATGACTAGCGGTAATCAGTGGGAAGGAAAATAAATGACAAAATAAGTAAGCAGAAAGGAAAGCAGTTAACAATGGGATTCGGTATTGGTTTCCTTGCCATGGACCCTTTTGCTGCTTTCCTGTTAGAATTATTCTTTAAAAACTTTCATACATTGGCAAAGGATCTAGGCAGTTTGATGGTCCAAAGTAGGTTTGTTGTTCTGTTCTGTGGGAAGAAATATCCACCTGGTTCAGTCCAACCTGGGAGAAAGGCACTGGAGACAAAATGGAGGCTGGAGGCTGATTGGAAAGATGGTTTAATGATGAAGCAGAAGCACATGGGTGGTTCTGGGCAACTGACCGCATGGAGTGTGGGTGGCTTTTACACCTTCTTTTGGGCTTTGCACTTGAGCTTCCTGTTCCTGTATTCTACTGGCTGTTGTCAGACTCCCATGGGGCCATGTAGGGGTCATAGCTGGCTCTATAGGTTGTCTGAGCTCCCAGGTTTGATTGAAGTTTGAACTGCTGAGATGATGCAATGAAGAGGCTTATGTTCTTTAAGGATGTTGGGCAATTCCTATTGTGGCTGAGGGCTAATCCTACCTTTGTTGGATCTCGGGTGAGGGTATTTACTTATGAATAGAGCTAGCTATCTCTTTATCTCTTAAGTGCTGACATCTGCTGTGGGCTATTAAGGAAGGTGGGAGCTGCTTTCTCCCTCTAAAAACATGTTTCCATTTCTCCCTTTGGGAAATATAATATGCTGCCTTTTTAATATTTCTTAAAATATTTCATTCTTCTTGGAGAGGAGCGGGTGCTGACTTTCTACAGTTCCTTTCATTGATTGAGCCCTGCATTCCTATCCAGGAAATTTTCTAAAAGGCTGCACTGACAATATGGCCCCACAACTCCTGTCTGCACCCTTAAGCATCACCCCATCCCACCACCCCTTGCCAACATTCCTCAGGTATGTATCTCTTAGAAGTGGTGGGATTTTGGATGATGATGGTGGGGAGAGCTATATAGCTATGCTATCCACCTACCATATTAAGCAACCTCAAATACAGTTTCCAACTCAGTGTTAATGGTTGGCCAATAATCCATCAGATTCAGATAAAACATAATGGAACTCTCGTACAGATAGAGGTTGTTCTATTGCTTCTGTTCCATAAAGGGGGATTTCTTTATTTTGGATTAATTTAATAGGGTTAGAGTAGGTTTTGTTTTGGGGGCCCTATTTTGAATCTGAGATTACTATATTTTGGGAAGGAGAGAACTGAATTTTGACTGCATAATTTGATTTACGTGTGAACTTTCAAAAGGCTGCCAATTGCTGTGGATCGATTAGGAAGCATAACTTCTTTTATTCACGTGTGTGTATATGTGTGCGTGCACGCGTTGAGAGGGAGTGGTGAGTTATATTAAAAGATTTTTATATTTAATCAAAGAGACAGTTGGATAATTAAAGCTATTAAAATTGATAGGGCACTAGGCCTAGATAAATTACATCCTGGCTCTTAAGCAGTTAGGATGGCCTCTGGCAATGATTAGGGTGGGAAGAGAAGGTCTATGACATGATTTGGAGGAGAGATAAGAGGCAAGATACATGTTCTTAGTGGTTAATTTATTGGGGGTGGGGGTTAAGAGAAAGAAAGGAGAGAATTCCTTCCCTCAAAGGAAGACAAAAGATATAAAGACAAAAAAATGAGCATTGTAATTGCCATCATTCCCTGCTGGTTCAAACAGTGTTTATTATTCATGTAGGACTCCAAGTATTCATAGTGTTTGGGATTAAAATAAGGGCCAAATATAGTTTCCCATCTGAAGGAGATACCATCTTAATTTGACCAAGAAAGACATGGCAGAGAAAGGAAGAAAGAACAAAGAGAGGATATAGTTTGTACAGATGCCAACCTTTCATTAAATGTAGGCTTAGTGGTTTAGTTACAATGTCAGGTTGCCTTATTTTATTTATATTTAATGCAAAACTAAACAGAATATAGGCTCATAATCCCCCAATTTCCCATACTTCCCTGATCTTTCCACACTCCAGTGCTTTAAGATGGGTGGTCTACCTTTGTTGATGGGGGCATGTTTAATAACGGAGGCGGTAAAAGGTGCAGAAGGTAGGACAGTGATGCCAAGTGGGTGGGGCTTTGTGCCAAAGTTAGAGGTTTGTTTTACCAAACTTTGAGATGGGAGGGGTATTTGTGAGGGCCTGTCTTAGGCTTCTTTAAGCCTGTATTTTACATTTTAGTGTTTATACCATACTTTCATTTTTCCCCCTTACTTTAGAACAGCACTTCAGTATGCCAGCCCTTTTTAGCAAAGTAGAGAGGGCTACCACAAAATGGGCCCTGGCCCACGCATTGCCCTGTGTTCCTCCAATTCTCCAAACCAGCTTTAAAATGTGTTTTTGTAGCTGGACTTAGCTTCAGGATGAAGGTAGTTCTGATAAAAAAAAATGCCTTAAAGCAGCAGCAAAGATTTAGAATGAGGAAAGGAATGAGATGATCTGTGCTCCTTTCTCTTTATGCCTCTTGTTGTTGAACTCTTGACAAACAGATGCTTTATTGGACAAGAATGAAAACTGGTGGGGCAAAAAGTTAATAAACGATTGCTTTTTGAACTTATAAGGTAAAGGTAAAGGTTCCCCTTGCATATACGTGCTAGTCATTTCTGGCCCTAGGGGACGGTGCTCATCTCCGTTACAAAGCCAAAGAGCCAACGCTGTCTGAAGACGTCTCTGTGATCATGCGGCCAGCATGACTAAACGCCAAAGGTGCACAGAACACTGTTACCTTCCCACCAAAGTGGTCCCTATTTTTCTACTTGCACTTTTTACATGCTTTCAAACTGCTAGGTTGGCAGAAGCTGGGACAAGTAATGGGAGCTCACTCCGTTACACGGTGCTAGGGATTTAAACCGCTGAACTGCCGACCTTTCTGATTGACAAGCTCAGTGTCTTAACCACTGAGCTACCACATCCCCTAAACCTATTTGAACTTATACTATCATTATATTATTTTATATTATATTACTTCTATAAAGTTCAACATAGCATAGATGCCCCACAATGTTAATTAAACATTTCCTGCTTTTGGTTCTTCTCTTTGCTTTTATCAACCCTCCTTGCTAATCATAGGTAAGGGATTAGTGATGGTTGACTAATTTATTTATTTATTCATTTTTTTAATCCCACCTTTACTATTCTTATAACTCAAGGCGGCAAACATACCTAATACTGCTTCCTCCTATTTTCCACCACAGCAACAGCCCTGTGAGGTGGGTTAGGCTGAGAGGGATTGATTGGGCCAACGTCATCCAGCTGGTTTTCATATCTAAGCGCGAAACTAGAACTCACAGTCTCCTGGCTTATAAAGGGCTTTTCTGCCCTGCAATCTTAAACTGCTTAACGCCTGTGTGTAAACTCTCCAGAATGTGTACACAATGGCCACTAATGGCTGGACCCACCTATTTATCTATCTCTCCCACAAATGCCAGCAGAGCAAGCCCTTTGCCACGCACAGGTCTTTGAGAACTTGTGGTTTCCATTGGCTCAATGTTTCATATGAGCTACATTCATTGGCTTGCCCTTGTGCTTGTAACCTTTCCATTTGGGGTCTCCACTAACGAAATAGGAAAAGAATGAAAAGAAAGTTCCATTTCATTCTGGCAGGAAGTAGAAATTGATAGCACTCTTCTTTTAAATTTTTTTTTTTTTTTAAAAAACAAACATACACATACAAAACATAAAAACATAAAAACATAAAACCATCTCCCATTTTATATACATACAGTGTGTCAGTTGGTTACATATCTTTTGTGCTATCCTTTTGTAGTCATTTACTCACAATTTATATCAGTCTTCACATTGTTGAACTAACATATGCTTATATACTGTATTTATCAGTTATTAATCATCCATGACTAAACTATTTATTCCATCATTTTATACGAGATGTTCCAAGTTTTATCTTAAAATTTGTGTTATACTTTCAACCAGTGGTTATACTGTATATATCTATATTATGTTTTATATCAGTCTATTAAATTTCTATCATAAAATTATCTAGTCTATTACATTACCATACCTTTTTATCCAACCATTGATAAAACAAAATCCCATATCATATAAAATTGCTTGTCTTCTTGTTCTCTAACTTCAAATGTCAGTTTACACATTTCAGCACAGTCCATAATTTTTTGATAACTTCCTCCTGCATAGGTATTTTGTCATTTTTCCAGTTCTTCGCAAATACAATTCTAGCTGCTGTTAAAACATTTACAATCAAATATTTCAGTTCTTTATTGTATATGTCTGGTATGACTCCCAATAAAAAGATCTCTGGTTTAAAGTCCATATGTTGTTTTATCATTTTTTCCAACCATGTGTGGATTTTTGTCCAATATTTCTTTGGGTCCGAACATGTCCACCACATATGATAATACGAACCAGGTATCTGATGACATTTCCAGCATTTATCCGATTTATTCTTAAACATTCTCACAAGTCTCGTCGGGGGTAAGTGCCACCTGTAAAACATCTTATACAAATTTTCTTTATATGCAGTTGCCATTGTCATTTTATAATTTTGAGACCACAATTTTTGCCATTTTTCTAAATCAATCCCATATCCAAAAATTTTCTCCCAAGCAATCATCGTTTCTTCGACTTGTTCCTCCTCCAATTTAAATTCTAATAGATGTCCATAAGGTTTTTTAATTACCTTTTCATCAGTACCCATCAAAATTTTATCTAAATCAGTCAACTTGTCGTAAATACCTTCTGCCTTAGAGTCTTTATCAAACCTAGATTGTATTTGCAAATATGAAAACCAATTCATTTTTATACCTTGTTCTTCCAACACTTGCATAGATTTAAGTTCACCCTTTTCATTCAATATCTCCCCGTATCTAATTGTTTGTTTCTTTTTTATATATTATTGGATAAGAAAACGTTTCAATAGTTGATATTCATGTTGGAATTTTTAAGTAATATTGTCTTTTTATCTTCTCGCAGTTCAAAAACAATGCCTCACAAATATAATGTCTTCTGAAATACCCCTGTGTTTTAGTTCTCTTATACCAGAGAAAGGCATGCCATCCCAGCAGCAAGTCATGGTCTTCTAAAGTCAATAATCTACTGTTCCTTAGTGTTATCCATTCCTTTACCCACATCAAACTTGTTGCCTGGTAATATAGCTCCCAATTGGGCAAGGCAAACCCTCCTCTTGTTCTTGCATCTTGTAATAGTTTTAATTTTATTCTTGCTTTTTTACCCTGCCAAATATATTTCAACACAATTCTATTTAAATCTTCAAAAAACTCTTTCCCTAATCGAATAGGAATTGTCTGGAATAAATATAAAACTCTAGGCAATATATTCATCTTAATTGTGGATATTTTCCCAATCAATGGTGGTTGCAGTTTTTCCCATTTCATCAAATCTGTCGCAATCTGCTGTTTGAGTTTAACATAGTTATCTTCCTTCAGCGTACTACATCTTGGTGTAATATGAATCCCTAAATATTTAACCTTGTTTGTGACCTGTATTTTTAAAATTTCTTCCAACTCTTTCTTTCGTCTTGCTAACATGTTCTTTGTTAATATCTTTGTTTTGTCTTTGTTTATTCTCAACCCTGCTACTTTTCCATATTCTTCTATTTTTTCTATTAATTTGGGTGTTGTTTCCAATGGGTCTTCTAATATAAATACCAGGTCATCTGCAAAAGCTTGCAATTTATACTCCTCCTTTTTAATTTTCATTCCATTTATTTCTTTTTCTTCTCTGATTTTCCTATTCAAGGCTTCCAATGTTAACACAAACAGCAGAGGCGACAATGGACAGCCTTGCCTTGTCCCTTTTCTTATATCTATGGATTCTGTTAATTCTCCATTCACCATCACCTTTGTAGTTTGTTCATGGTATATTGTTTCAATGGATAAATTTCTTACCAAAGCCCATTTGTATCAATTGCAGTAAAATAAATCGCCAACTCACATTGTCAAAGGCTCTTTGAGCATCTAGAAACATCAAGGCCATTTGTTTCTCAGGGTGTGCTTCATAATATTCCAGAGTATCCAAAATGATTCTCACATTGTCTTTAATTTGTCTGGCAGAAATCCATTTTGATCAGTATGAATAAAATTATTTAAGTATCTTTTTAGTTTTTCTGCCAAAATTGAAGCAAAGATTTTATAGTCTGAGTTCAATAAAGATATAGGTCTATAATTTTTAACTTGCTGTAGGTCTGTACCTTCCTTCGGTATAAGTGTAATGTATGCTTCTGACCATGTTTTTGGTATTCTTTTTAACATAACTTCATTCATAACTTCTAAAAGATGAAAATTCAATATTTCCTGAAAAGTCTTGTAAAATTCTGCTGGCAAACCATCTGGACCTGGTGCTTTCCCAGCATTCTGTTTTTTTAAGGCTTCTGTTAATTCCATCATTGTTATACTTCCTTCTAACATTGTTTCAATGTTTTTGGGTATATGAGGTAGGTTCACTTTCTGAAGGTATTGTTTAACTTTTTCTTCTTGAATATTCTCTTGAAAGTACAGTTTTCTGTAGTAGTCTTGTATAATTTTTTTCTTCTCCTCATTTCCATAGCAAACCTGTCCTTCTTTATTTATCAATTGACTAATTCTTCTTGCTTCTCTTTCCTTTCTCAGTTTATAAGCTAGCCATCTGCCTGGTTTATTTGCATCTTCAAAGTGATTCTGTTTAGCATTTTTAATTTCCTCTTTTTCCATTAGTCCCATTTTATGTTTAATTATATCCATTTTATTTTTAATATCTTTTTTATGGGAACATCTGTAAATCTTTTTCCAGTCTTTTATAGTCATTCTCTAATGTCTTAAATGTCTTTTTCTGTTTTATGTTTCTTCTCCTAGTATAATCTATTATCAAGCCTCTTGTATAGGCCTTCATTGTGTCCCAGAGATTCTGTAAAGATGTATCCTCTTTCTCTATTTTCTGTTTAAAGTCTTTTTCTTTCAGTATCATATTATTTAAAGTTCATCTATATCTCCTCTTGTGTCCTTTCCAAATAATTGACACTGGATTATGATCTGCCCAAGTGCTTGTTTCTATTTCAATCTGTCGTACATTAGTCAATAATTCTGCTGACATCCATATCATATCTGTTCTAGACCAGGATGTGTGCCTGTTTGAATAAAAAGTATATTGCTTACTTTCCACATTTCTCTCTCTCCATGCATCTTTTAAAATAAATTCTTCTGTTATTCGAAGGAAGGATTTTGGTCGTATCTTTCTAACTTTATTTGTTGTTTTCTGTTTTATAGTCCAATCAGTCATTAATTATTCCATTAAAATCTCCCATCATACAAATATTAACATAGTCCAATTCAATTATTTTTGTATGTAATTTTCCATAGAATTCTTCTTGTTTATCATTCAGGGCATAAATTGCAATTAAAGGTGTTTTAACGCTATCTGTTATTTCCACCATCAAAATCCTTCCATCATCATCTGTGTAAATTAGTTCTTCCAAAATTGTTTCTTTAATATATAATACCACATCTCTTTTTTTAGATTGTGCCAGTGACGTAAATAATTGCCCTAGTTTTCCTTGTTTTAGTATATATTCATGTTGTTTTTTAATATGTACCTCTTGTAAGCAGATTATATCAAATTTTAATTTTTCTAATTTATGAAATACCTTCCTTCTTTTAGTAGCCAAATTAAATCCATTTATGTTAATCGTAATCAATTTTCTTTCATCCATGTTAAGCTTTATAAAAGGGTTTTATTGCTCTAGTACAGTGGTTCCCAACCTTTTTTTCGCCCCGCGCCCCTAAAGAAATTTCACTCGAACCTCGCACCCCCTGAAATAAATAATAAATAAAAATGCCAACATATAGCCAATATCCTATTATTTACCTGGACTTTTCTCGCACCCCCTGGAATATCGTCTCGCAACCCCAAGGGGTGCGAGCACCCCAGGTTGGGAACCCCTGCTCTAGTAGATCTCAATTCTCGTTGTTCTCTGGGTTCAGCGCCTACTGCACCTTCTTCTTTTTCTTTTTCAATTACTGCTATACACTCCTCTTGGAACTCAATTAGTGACTCTTCCTTTCTTTCTTCTTCCTCCTTTTCTCTAAAGTATTCTAAGTAGAATAGCTCAGCTTTTCCAACTGTGTCAATTCTGTGTCTTTCTTCCTGCCAAGTGAACAAGAGGCCTTCTGGCATCAGCCATCTGTAGTTTACTCCTCTTTTAAGTAACTCTTTAGTCAATAATAAATATTCTCTTCTCATCTCTCTTACTCTTCTTGGTATCTGTTTCAGCACCACAATTTCTTTATCTTTATATTTTAGTGTTTTCTCTCTCACCACCTGGAGTATCTGTGTCTTAATAATCTTCTTAGTAAATCTAATGTGAACTTCTCTTGGTAATCTATTCCTTGTGGCATATCTTGTGTAGACACGAAACACTTCTTCCATCCCATCCATCATCTTTTCTTTGGTTATTTCCAGTGCTTCTGCCAATATTTCTGCCATTATTTCAGCAAGATTTTCACCTTTTCCTTCTTCTATATTTTGAAATCTTAAATAAAATTCTGATTTGTCTATTTCCCATCCTAATGGTTCACATCTGTCCTTCTCGACATTGCTGAAATGAATATCAATATCTCCAATTTTCTTATCTCTTTGTATATCTTGTTCTTCAATTTTTTTTGAATCTGTCTTCATATTTCATCATCATCTGTTGAATATTTTCCACTTTTTCATCTGTCTTTTCAATTTTTTGCTCAATTTTCTGAATTCCTTGCATAATCATCTGTAATGTCACTTCCTTCTCTTTCTCTTTTTCCTGTTGTAATATTGTCTGTATAGATCGTTGTCCTCCAGATGGTGAGGGAGTTGGTATTGAAGAAGCTGGGGCTGTTGTCTTTCTACTCATCTTGTAATGCTTATCTTAATCCAATTAGTTGCAATGGTAGATGTAAAAAAGAAAAAAGAAAAAAAGAAAAATATTCTATATGTTCTTCTTAATAAACAAAAAGAAAACCAAAATAAAAGGATTACATTCTAGCTCCTGGTTTAAAAAGTTAAAATCCAATTAAAGAGAAAAAAAGAGCCCCACTAGTGGCAGGGGGGGGGTTTAGAAAGGGACGCAAAAGGTAAAAAGCAAGTCTAATATAAAACAAGCCTCTGCCGCCAAATATCCGAGGCTCTTTGATAAATCAGCTCAGAATTTTTCAAGGTCACTTCAATCTTCTTTCTTTCAACTTCAACTCCAGACTCCAGCTATCTGTACAAATGAGCACCTGAATAAACAAACTGCCATGCTCATCCCTATCTTTTCCAATACAAAGCTCAGAGTCCTTGACTGTAACACAAGCTAGTGAGAGAGAGAGAGAGAGAGAGAGAGAGAGAGAGAGAGAGAGAGAGAGAGAGAGAAAAGAAACAATGTATCCAAGCCTCTGGGTGGCAGTGCTACTTATTTTCCTTAACTTTGACTTCCCCCTCCTCAATCTACAACCAGGAACTAAAAAAAAAGTAAAGTCTTTTCCTTTTTTTTTTTTTAAAGGAGAAAAATAAATCTTAAGTCAAGCAGAATAATCTTAATCAAAAAGGGATTTTCAAAAGGGTTGTTAAAAAAGGGAGAAAGAAATACAAACAAAAATAAAAAGATTAAAAAGTACCAGTCCAACTTAAAGTGAAACAGCTTTGCCAAATTCAAAGTTGCAATAAAAGGGGAAAAAAGAAAACAACTTTCACTTTGACAATTAATCACGCCGCTTAAATTCTTTTCTCTTCACTTTTAGTCCACTTTAATTTTTTCAGGATGTTTTCTCCAAGAAATAATAAGTAAAAGTTCATCTCACCAAACTGACACACTTTCTTCCAGTCTCTTACATTCCGGAGCTGTCCCAGCTTCAGCAGCTTGGAAGGCTGCCTCTCTGCCGCTGGCAAAAAGGGCTTTTCCTGGACCAACCAGGGACTTTGCGATGTCCCTGGGATCGACAGGATGTGCCCTCCTCAATCACCGTCTCTACGGGACGGTTTAGGTCCAGTGGGACCGTCCTGCAATGGAGAAATCAGCGGTGATCTCGGAGCTTCAAGATCGCATGCTGTACCGCTGAGACCTTGATAGCACTCTTGTCAAGCTTCCCCCAGTTAAACAGTCTACTGTTTCACACACCCCCTTAATGAACTTGTAAAAAAAAATGGGGGGGGGGGGGTAAAAAATTTGTAAAATAAAAACCCAGGATTTCACCCTCTTCCCCTTAGGCTCCCAGGCTGCGATTCTTTTTGAAGGGTAGATAGCCCAAGAAGACGGCCATGGAGAACAATCACTGGTGACCAGAGAAGAAGGGCCATTCCTGGCACAGTAGCCAGAGGTCAAGGAGGGTCTTGCCTACAATGTGATCAAGTACAGGTAGACCTCAACTTACAACAGTTCATTTAGTGACCATTCAAAGTTATGACGGCACTGAAAAAAGTGACCATTATGACCACTTTCCACACTTATGACTGTTGTCGCATCCTCATGGTCACATGATTTACATTTGGATGCCTGACAACTGACTCACATTTATGCAATGTCCCCAGGATCATGTGATCATCTTTGGCGACCTTCTGACAAACAAAGTCAATGGAGAAACCAGATTCACTTAACAAACGGGTTACTAATTGAACAATTGCAGTGGTTCGTTTAACAAATCTGGGGCAAAACTCACTTAACAAATTTCTCACTTAGCAACATAAATTCTGGGCTCAATTGTGGCTGTAAGTCAAGGACTACCTGTGAAGCAGGCTAGCCAAACTGTGCCACTTCAGCCAACACAAGTTATCAGAACTTTTGATACGTCATAGAAGACAGAGCTTGTCTTCCCTGTGGGATGAGTCTGGATTGACGGTGAAGTTTTCTGTTCCTGCCCACAAGAATTACCCATATTTTTTGGGCAATTCATTTCAATCAAGCTGATGAGCCCACAATTTCTCTCCAGTCAGGATGGGATAAATGATGGGTTTATCCCTGTGTCAACCTTCATTATTCAAATAAAGGCCTGGTTGTTTTAAAATTAAAAAATTAAAATAAACATTCATATGCAGAAACACGGACAATAGTTTTGGAATGTAATTTCTCACCACAAAGTACAATTTATGGAATACCTTTGTAAATCCAGTCAGTGATAACATACCCATTCTAAAACACAGCCTGATATACTTAGAAGCTGAGATTCCGATCAGAAACATGGAAGAAATGCAAAGTCAAATGAAGAATTGCATTCTGATCTGCCCAGGAATTCTGAGATGCAACTCAACCTACCGTAGTTTGCCCTGAAATTCATACAATTCAACCTCTCTCAGTATTGTCAGTGGAGAAATAAAAGCAGCGGGGAGGAAGCATTAGTCTCACTGAACAAAATGACTGATTCTGTGGCCTGTGGCTCTGAGAAAGGGAGAGAAGAGAATCTCCCTTGAGCCACTATAACCTTGAATAAAGTCCCTTGCCATCTTCATACCCCACCAGGCAGTAGAGGTCGCTCCTCCTGGCCCACTGCTAAGATGTATTGTGGATTCAGCTTGAAAGAAGCAACAAGTTCCTGGACTTTAGCTTCTGGCCAGAACGTATTTTTAGATGACAATCAATCAAAAGCGATGGGTGATGTTTATGTTTAGGCAAGTCACAGAGCAACCACGAGGATGTTGACATGCCTGGCTGACTTGGCACAGAAGAGGCAACCCTTGGTCAAGTGCTCCAGGCTGGCAAACTCTGAGGGAGAGGGATTGCGAGAATATTAACAGTCCGAGGATAGTCACGGGGTCTGTTGAGAATTCCTTCACTGTTCTGACTTCTGGAGGAGATGAGAGCAAGGATTTTAGAAGCACCCATTTTACGTTGCTTTGCCAAGCTTTTGTGTGTGTGGTTTTTTTAAATGAAACTTCCTTTGCGACATAAATGAAGTCTTTTTCAAAGTGCTGACTCCACTTCTTAAGCAACTGGTATCATCAAAAAAAATCATATTAGAAAGAAATCAACTTAGTTGTTCAACTCTCAAGAGTCCCCTATTCCAGGTATAATTTCCTCCTCCTTTCCCCTCTCCCACAAGTAGCTGGTTGCATCTGTTGTGTAAAAAAGATAGTTAAACACTTACTGATTACTGGGGAAAGATGTCACAGGGAAACCTGTTCCTCTAATGGCATTCTGCCAAATTCCACCCTCTCGCCTTGAGAGGCCCGAGG
The DNA here is from genome assembly GCF_049901735.1 of Notechis scutatus. NCBI lineage: Eukaryota > Metazoa > Chordata > Lepidosauria > Squamata > Elapidae > Notechis > Notechis scutatus. The sequence continues at coordinate 128,677,407 of NC_142010.1, forward strand.
CTGCAAAGCGGTGGAGAAAGTCCAATTTGCTAAGCGGAATGGCTAAATGGGGCAATACTAGCTGGTCCTTGACATACTACTTTTGTATAACAAATGACTTATCCAGTCTCAATAGTAGGTGGTGATGTTCATCTATAAATGCCACCACATGCTTAGGACTTCATAACTTTTTTAAAAAAATCAACCCACGTCTTATGCATTCTGATGGGCTCGGAAGGCTTTCTTCAATTCAGCAATGTGGTGGCTAGTAGCAAGACTTCTTGGTGGCAACTTCCTTTTTATGGGAGTCTTTCTGAAAAGAAGTCTGTCGGTCCCCCTCGCAGCCTATATCTAGGTGGCCAATGAATAATTGTCTGTTGTCAAGTATTTGAACTGCAGTTCAAAGAAACTGCTTTGATCTGTTCAAGGAGTTATTCCAGTTCCTTACGCCTGACGGGAACTGCAGTTCAAATACTGCCGTTCCTGCCAGGCATACGGAACTAGAATAACTCTTTGAACAGACCAAAGCAGTTTCTCAATCGCTGAGCACCTATTTTACAAGAATCTCACCAGATTGACTGTTCTCCCTTGGAAAATGGTAGATAACAGCTTCACTAATCCAGACCATGTCATTTCCTCCCACAGTGGGTCTCCGTGCTGGAACCCCTCTTTATTCCTCCCTCTCCTTTGATTGCTGACTCCACCCCGCCACCACTGGTCCAGGATTAAATTAGAGGTCAGACAGTCTTTTAAATGATGTTTTCAATATGTGGGTATTCCTGTATGGTTTTGTTTTAAGATGTGCTTAACTAAGTGGCCACGCCATCTGACCTTGGCTGATCCGGAAGAGCTAAAAGCAGGGTGAGGTTTAGAAGGAAGATCACTAGGAAATGCTGAGGCTGTAGGCTAGATTGAAAAGTTGTAAATAAACATTTTTTTTTAAAAAAATGGGAATAAGAAGAAAGGCAAAATTATCCCATGACGTGATCATAGGACACGATCTGTAGTCACTAGAAGTAGAATTCAGCTCAAAGAAGATGTTCTCTCTTACCAGAAGCATGTGGTTCGTTGTTGACTTATTTATTTTTACTGAATTTTTCTTTTTATTGGTCTGCCCTGAACTCCTTTGGGATCAAGAACAAGAAATAAAATTCAGTAAAGTTGCAGGTTTGATGGATGGGACTGTGATGTTCCTTTTCTCCTGGCTGTTCTTGGTTTTTAAAGCTGTTTTCCAGCTGTTTTAAACCTTAATCCTCTCCTTCCTTTCCCCAAAATGCACTGATCTCTAGCTCCTTGTAAACAAAGGATGCCCTGAGAGCTACAAAGGAAAAAAGCAATTGGGCTACAGAGCCTATGAGCAACTTTGCAGCCAGTTTACTCACTTCAGCACTTTGCTCCTTTTAAAGGTTTAGCATACATTTTCTCAGTCGCTTGGCTTCAGAAAGTGGCCTGATAGAACCTGAGTGAGTGCATTCTTCTCCCAAGTTGAACATCCAGACACAGCAGGAAAGGAGGTTTCTTACATGAGAAAGAAGGAGGCTGGTAGGAATTAGGTTAGGGTTAAAGGACTTGGCTAGAAACCAGGAGACTGTGAGTTCAAAGGCATGAAAGTCAGCTGAGTGACTTTAGGCCAGTCGCTCTTCCTCAGCCCAACTCACCTCACAGGGTTGTGTTTGTGGGAAAAAATAGGAGGAATATTACATATGCTCACTGTAATAATAAAGCAGGATATAAGTAATAAAATAAAATAAAAATTAGATACCAATAAAGGAGACTATTTGTAGTTCAGGGTTGAAATGAGAGGGTCCTTGTTACTCTCTGAGCTCGGTTGTTTTCTCACAGACGTTTCATTACCCAAATTAGGTAACATCATCAATGCCAGTCCTGACTAGCACTGATGATGTTATCTAGTTTGGGTAGTGAAACATCTGCAAGAAAACAACCAAGCTCAGAGAGCACCAAGGATCCCCCTAAAATTACATATGTTCACTGCCTTGAGTTATTTATAAAAATAGTAAAGGTGGTATAAGGAAAATTAGGCAGAAAAACAAGATGGAAAAGAGCAACATGATTTTGGAATGGTTTCCTGGCACCTTGTAACAGAGGATGCCATGACGTAATAAGCGATGTAAGTGAATTTACAGATTTCATTACTGGATCCTGTTGATTTCAGAAGGAAATCAGACTTGAAAATTCACCCCAAAGCACAGGTGGTCCTCAGCTTACAACCACAACTGAGCCCAAAATTTCTATTGCTAAGTGAAACATTTGTTAAGTGAGTTCTGTCCCGTTTTACAACCTTTCTTGCCACAGTTCGTAAGTGAATCACTGCAGTAGTTAAGTTAGTAACATGGCTGTTAAATGAACCTGGCTTCTCCATTGACTTTGCTTGCCAGAAGGTCAGAAAAGCTGATCAAATGACCCCAGGACACAGCAACCATCATAAATACAGTTGCCAAGATCCGAATTTTGATCATGTGACCATGGGGAAGCTGCAACAATTGTTAAACTGTGAAAAAAGACCATAAGTCACTTTTTTCAATGCCGTTGTACCTTTGAACATTCATTAAACAAATAGTTGTAAGTCAAGGACTACTTGTATGACTTCACACATTTGGCAACCCTCAAACCACCCTTCCAAATTTTAAGGGCAGCCTTGGCCAGTGAAAAGTTGCCCGCTTCTGCCCTGATAATTTGGTTTGTTTTGGCTAATCATGATATGTTCATCAAACCATGGTTTACAGTGATGTGCATCCTGGGTGTTCTCTACATGTCTAAGAAGTGACAGGCACATTGATTTGAGATTCAGTGAAGAGGCTGACTGGTGTTTGATCTGTGTGAATCCTAGTTTGGCATTCTGCATTTGGAGAATGAAGACAATTTAAGATGGTCGTTCCACTCAGCCGAATGAGATGTCATGAGGGCATCACACAGGAAAGAGTCTGCCATGGCATGTTTGTACCAGCATTAAGTGCATGCAGGGAAAGTTTCCAGGCCCAAAATTATCTCATCCATTTGGCATCTTGTTGACAACTTTTTTTTTCAGTGCTTGGGTTTTTTCAGCTGTTTATACCAATTTTCCAGAACTGAGGTTTCTAAGCATTTCTTTGTTGCAACATGAACACAAGGAATAAGAACACAGTACGGACTGGCCTCAAAGGTGAGTGGAGAGGTAGAACAAAACAACAATGAAGTTCATGTCAGTTTCACCAATACTGTATACCAGGGGTGTCCAACCTTGGCACCTTTAAGACTGGGGGACTTCAATTCCCAGAATTCTCTGGCTAGGGAATTCTGGGAGTTGAAGTCCACACATCTTAAAGTTGTCACATTCTACACTCAGTTCTTCTCATTGGATTTGCTAGTGGCTCATGATTACGAAATGGAATAAAATTTCCCTGGAAACCTCCTTCCCTCAAGACTTTTCCCTTGAAAATTTAATAATCTGTTGTTAGTCAGGCTGTCCAGTTTGGGAATTCACAGCTATTCTACCTACAACATCTCCTTTCAGTTCAGTTGAGGGAAAACGGAAAGGAGCTTTGGATTCTCCTATCCAGAATCTATCCAGACCAGACAATGAAATCTGAAACACAAGAAGTAGCAGTGCAACCGTTCAGTCTTGCTTGTGGGAAAGGTTTAAATGAGAAAGGATTAAACACACCTAGAGGATTAAACACACCTTTCTCTATATAAATCCATTAAAATGTAGAATAGTTAATAGTTGTATATTTTGTTTTCAGAAGCAGGTGGGCCCTCTCCAATTTATCCCCACCAAAGCCTTGTGAGATAAATTGAACTGAGCGAGGATGACTGGCCCAAAGCTTACTTCAAGATAGGTTTGTATTTTGGCCTCCTCAATTCTGCTCCAGCTTCCTTAACACCGTTTCATCTGAGATCTATAAAGACATTTATTGGGAATACCAGAAAGTAAAGGAAACAACAATCACAAGATTTGCCTCGTGGCGAGATGAGCGGCAAATAAATGTAATAATACATTTTTAAAAACCCCAAAGAATTCAAAGTAAAACCGATAGTCAGCATGGTTAAACTAGTTATTTATTATCTCTGTCTCTGTGCTTTAGGTTTCAACATGCCCAGGGTTCATTCCAGAGATGATGGTTGAAGAGAGAATATCTTGGCCTCCTTTATGGATATTGTTAGGCAGTCCTCCATTCTCCTTTCTTCCTCTTTTTCTTCTAGTCCCATTCTCAAGAATGCAGAGGACAAGGGGAAGTCAGGAACTGACTATTGCTTTGACTCACTTAGCCAAATGCTCTGATATTCTGAACTTAGCTAACACCTAAATCTCAGCTTCCCACTTGGAGAAATTCTAAACATGTGTTGTGAAATGGGGTGATATAAATGGGATTGCATCGAAGAGGCCTCTTTTATTAGGATCTGGGGAAAAGCCAAAGCAGACTCCCATTTATTCGAACCTGTTGGCTTGGGGTCAGTTTAACTGATGTTTAGGGGGCTCTGATACTAAAAGCCTTATCAGTTACTGGGATGTCTTAAAGTATCCAGTTCTTCTCTTAACTAAACAGGATTTATTCAAGGCTATGTGCATAAGCAAAAGGTCTCCTTGTAACATTGTCCTATTCGTGGTGGTGCAGTGGTTAGAATGCAGTAGTGCAACTTACTTCTGCTGACTACTGGCTGCAGTTTGGCAGTTCAGTTCTCCCCAGCTCAAGGCTGACTCAGCCTTCCATCCTTCTGGGATGGGTAAAACGAATACCCAGATTGTTGAGAGCAACATGCTGACTGTAAACTTCTTAGAGAGGGCTGTAAAGCACTGCAAAGTGGTATATAAGTTTAAGCTATTGCTGCTATTGCTCTTCTATTGCTATTCAGATTAGCTTCCTCTTGTAGTTTCATTATTCATGCAAACACACTGATGGTTTACTCATTTCATCCAGTCATCTGGGTCCACCCCACTCATGAAGTCCCTAAGTTGCTAACCTCGTTTTAACCTTGTATATTATGCAAACCCAGCAGCCAATATGTGTTTTTTGGACAGTTGCTGTATCGGCTTCAGAATACTTAAGCTTGGATGGATTTCCTCCTTGTTTTAGAGCTAAAGTAGGCTTTACACAGCAGGCACATCAACATATTCCCAGTTCCCTCTCTTTAATGAAATTCAGCTACCGGAAAGTACAGTCGCTGGGAAAGAGTAGCAAGTTTCCAGCCCATTCTGTAGGGTTGTCTTTAGTTCTTTCCTTCAGATTTTTTGAGCTGTTCTTTTTTTAAGATGTGAGGAGAAGGATGGGTTAAACAGTCCTGGTTTCTTTCTCATTTCTTTCTTGATCGCCCTTTGAGTTGGTTTCCACGTTTGCATGTCAAAATGTACAAAGGGGACATTTTAAATCTGGTAGTATTTTCAACATTTAGCAATGCCAGAGGTCTTTTGAAAGCACACCACGAACTGGGGAAGATTTATCTCTGTGTGTCTTCATGGGTGTATCTTACACATTATTCAATTAACACGTAGAGCTTCTGGATTACGTGATTGATCGATCATGTGCCATCAAATCATTGTCAACTCTTAAAAGATTCCATATATAAATCTTCTCCAAGGCAATCTGTCCCTAAGCTGATCTTTCAGGTCTTCCAACGGTGCAGCCCATCGCCGCTGTAACTGAATCGATCCATCTTTGCTGCTGGTTGTCCTCTCCTATGTTCTATGCAGGCATCTGCTTCTTCTGCCTCTACTTGCCTGTTTCCCTACCTTCTCAAGCTTCCCCTTTTTTTCTCTGCCCTAGAGCTGATGCTTCTGTGCCTGTAACCTTCCTTTGCAGCTGCTTGTGTGCTGCCAGTGCCAGCTGGAGAGCCCGTGATTTTAAAAAAAAATAAAAAAAAATTTTTTTGCTGACACATCAGAAATAAATGTGTTAGGAGCCTTTCACTATTATTATCTCATTATAACTTTTTTTTCTGGCTCTCTCGCAGGATGGTAAACAATAGCTGTGTTTATTGGAGGTCATGAATTCATAAATATGCACCTCTGTGTGTGGTCTGCCAACAACTCTGATTTTGTGTTGAAGGAGGGAGGGAGAGAGAGAAAGAGAAAGAGAGAAAGATATTGAGAAAGGAGTTTAAAAAGGCACAAGCTGAGGTTTTTTTTTAACATCATCTTTTGTTGACAAACCCTGTTTGCCTCATTTCCTAAAATGACATATCAGCATGCAGTAACTAAACATATGAAGCCAGATTGTTAATTGATTTAGGTCAGTTTGATGGAATGTGGTTGTTTTTTCCTTCTCCACAGAGGAAAGCATGCAGAGAACATAATTGCAGAAGGGGAAATTGGTACGTATATTCTGGGAAACACCAACCAGCTGGAGTCATATCTCCAGCCAGTTTGTACTCATGGACACTCTTTGAAAAAGCCGTGAACGAAATTCCTCCATTCTGACAAACAGCACTGCGGAGTCATCAATACGTTTTCTTCTGCAGGGCAAATGTGCTCTTGGATAGGAATTCTCAAACTTCGGTTCAGGATCTTCCAGGGAGCTACTAGCATCTTGGGAGGCAGTGACCTGATTTTTCTTTCAACCTGATTCCACTTTCATTAGCCCAGAGGAACATGGTTAAAATAGGCTCCAGAGGGCAGTTGGACAATCCAGAGTTTGAGATCTATGATCAGAGATGGTATTCAGCAGGTTCTGACCAGTTCTAGAGAACTGGTAGCGGAAAATTTGATTGGTTCAGAGAACTGGCAAATCCCACCTCTGACTGGATATTTTACAATATCCTTCCCCTGCCACGCCCACCAAGCCACGCCCACAGATCCGGTAGTAAAAAAACATTGAATCCCACCACTGTCTGTGATATAACCTGTAGATTAAAATTTAAATATTAAAATTGTAAAAAAAAAATTACATTGCCCAATCCAAATCGCAAACACACATTTGTTTTATTATTGAGAAATCACACAAAATCATTCATCTTTCTGAGTCACTGTACCAGAAAATTTGAGAGCCTCTGCTATACGACAATGCTCCCCTTGGAAATGTAGATACAAGTTTAACAGAACAACAGAGTTGGATGGGACCTTGGAGGTCTTCTAGTCCAACCCCCTGCTCAAGCAGGAGGCCCTATACCACTCCGGATAAATGGCTGTGCAGTCTCTTCATAAAAACATTCACAACTTCTGGAGGCAAGTTGTTCCACTGATTAATTGTTTTAACTGTCAGAAAATTTCTCCTTATTTCTAGGTTGCTTCTGTCCTTGATTAGTTTCCACCCATTGCTTCTTGTCCTGGCTTCAGGTGATTTGGATAATAGCTTGATTCCCTTTTCTTTGTGGCAGCCCCTGAGATATTGGCACACTGCTCTCATGTCACCCCTAGTCCTTCTTTTCATTAAACTAGACATATCCAGTTCCAGCAACCATTCTTTGTATGCATGACTGTAAAGACTAGAAAGTAGTTTCACAGAGGAATAATATTAGGGATGGAATGGGAAGAAGTTTCTAACTCCCACTTGAAAGTCAAGACAGCCATTTTTTTCCAAATTGTGCAAGCACTTTGCCAACAAGAAAACAGCAGTATAAAGGAAGGCTGCCCCCACATATTTATGAGAAATATCTGCAAAAATCCATTACATTTGCAAAAACTAGGTGCATTAAATAAAACTGCAAACCAAAATATGGATGCTTAGAGGAACACGCACAGAAATACTGACATATTTTACTGTACATTTTCATGAAAGCATCTCAAGTGTGTGGGATGAAACCACATTTAAAAAGTAGAAACATTGGGGAGGGGGGAAAATCCAAAGTGAGCAGATTCATTCATTCAAAAGGTAAAAAGAGCTATACAGGTAATCGTCAGCTTATGACCATAGTTTGAAACAGAACTTCTGTCGCTAAGTGATGCAGTCATTAAGTGAGTCACACCTGAGTTTATGACCTATTTGCTGTAGCTGCTAAGTGAATCTCACAGTTGTTGAGAGAATCTGGCTTCCCCCATTGGCTTTGCTTGTTGGAAACCCACGGGGAAGGTGGCAAATGGCTATCATATGACTCCAAGGACACTGCAACAGTTGTAAATTCATGCAGAGGGTGATCAAATGACCACAGGAGCTCTGTGATGGTTGTAAGTCCTTTTTTCAGTGTCGTTGTAACTCTGAATTGTCATTAAAGGAATTATTGTAAATGAGGACTCCCTGTATAAATCAAAAATAAATTGGCTTTGTCTGCTGAAGATAGCAATAGCACCTAGGCTTGCATACCTCTTCACAGTGCTTTACAGCCCTCTCTAAGCAGTTTTCAGAGTCAACATAATTGCCCCCCACCAACAATCTGGGTCCTCATTTTACCAACCTCGGAAGGATGGAAGGCTGAGTCAAACTTCAGCTGTCAGGATCGAACTGCTGACAATCGGCAGTTAGCAAGAATTAGCTTGCAATACTCCATTCTAACCACTGCACCACCACGGCTCTTATTTGGTAAGAAGGATCGCCATATCATCAAAAAAAGGGACAAAAGAGGATGTGGAGCCACACAAAGCTGACAAAACTGCAAGATAAGACAAGGGGATTGAGTGCTTCCTTGCTCTGCTGTCCAGGCCTTTGGATTCTTCCTTTTACAGAAATCTCTTTGAAGAGAAGTCAACATAAAATACTGTACTTTTCAAATGGGCACTTCTGGCACTAGAAAAGAGCAATGATTTCCCTAAAAAATGGAAAATGTTTAATCTTGAAAGAGAAGTTATGCAAGTGCACCTGTGCAGTTCTTGCAATAGGCTGAGACAGTAGCATTCCAGTCTGGGTTAGGAGCTAAATCTTGATGGATGGACAGTCTGTTTACTCCAGCGTTTAGCTGTGTTTTCAAAGGGACCTGGGAGTAGAACTGGGCTGTCATCCTTGCAGTTCTGACATGCTTACTTGATTTCCTCTATTTTTATTTATTTTTCCTCTCACAGCAATAACAGTTTAGTCTGCAGAGCCAAGCTAAACAATCAGGCTTGAAAAAGCTTAAAACATACCCTCTGTAATATTTTGTAGGATATGTTCACGGTCACGTGTGCATCCATGTTTTTAGTGGATGGAACGTGGACCTTCCCCCTAGCTGAGATCTTAAGTGACAAAGAAAAAGTTGCATGCCAGCCTATCTGGATTCTGTCTTGATCAATTGACCTGCAATTCTGAAAATTCTGAGGCTACGCTGGTTAGGAATTTTAGAACCGTAATTTCATCAACTCTGTGAAAACTCCAGATTAGAAAAGGCTCTAGGCGTTCTTCTCATTCCATTTTCCCGCTTGGCTTTCTTCTTTCAGTGCCTAATTATGGAGAACAGAAAGATTTCAGATGGAGAACTAGATATTATATGGCAGTCATCGCCCACAATACTACTGGCTGCCATTCTTACTCCTTTTGTATATCGTCAGTATGAGTAAAATGGAAGAAGAGGACATACTTGTGTAAGTAGCTGTGTGAAAGAAATTCCACTCCCAGGAAGTGTGGTCTAAAGCATGTGGAAATCTGCCATTTTGATCCAAGATATACTTTTCAACTCTGATGATGCTCCTCAGGAGAAGATCTTTTAACATTTCTGGGACTGCCAAATAATTCCAGCCAGTCTCTGTTGAGTTTAGGTTTCTCTCCCCTCCCCCCATTCCACAGGGGTGCCACAGTAGCAACCCCAGGGCACGGGCTGCAAGTAGGAGCAGGAAGAATCCTTGAGAAAGACAGGAATGATCGCCAAGACGGATGGTTCAGGAAGACAGATATTTGCCCAAACAGGAGATGTCTGGATTCTTTTCATTACCACACCTGCTTCATTTCTCTTGTGTTTGATTGGGATGAGGAAGCTATTGTGGCTTGAGCTAAAAATTAGCAGGATAATATTCCTTGCACCTTGCTTCTTTATTGCATTTACACCTCCCCTGCAGAGGATTCTGTCCTCCAGTCTTAATCCCCCAACAAACAAGTTTAGGAGGTTGCTTGAGCTGAGAGGGAAAGAGAGACTGATCAATAATGATCATGGTTTCCACAACTCAGGGGAATCTCCCAAGTCCTTGGTTCGACACCTTAAATGTTACACTATGTTGGCTATCTAGTTTAAAGCTGGCTATATGGCTGATTCTCAAGCGCTACGGGGGATTGGAGGACTACGTGGGAATTACAGGGCCATAGTCCAAAGTGATATCTGAAAGAAAAAAAAGATTATAGGAATGCAGTCATGGGGAGAGGAGTATGAGTTCAGGCCATTTCCCCCTTTTCTTGCAAGTAATGCCACCAAAGTGAGATACAGGTAGTCCTTGATTTACAACTACAATTGGGAGCAGAATTTCCATTGCTAAGCAAGGCAGTGGTTAAGTGAGTGGTGGCTTGATTTTCTACCCTTTTCCCCACTGCTGTTAAGTGTATCACTGCAGTTGCTAAGTGAATCACGTGGTTGTTAAGTGAATCCAGCTTCCCCAAAGACTTTGCTTATTAGAGGTCAGCTGGGAAGGTTGAAAATGGCAATCACATGGCCCCAGGATACTGCAGTGCAACCATCAAAAATACACGCTGGTTGCCAAGCACCAAAATTTTGATCCTGGAAGGCTGCAGGTATTGTAAATGCAAGTACTGGTTGTAAGTAAACTTCTTCAATGCTGCTGTAGCTTTGAACTGTAGCTAAATGCATGAGGTGTCAGGGTTCCAAGTAATACATTTATGGCAAGCAAGACTCTGAGGCAATTGAATTCCTCAAAGAATGTTTCTATTGGAATTATCAAATTGGCACATATCTGGTGAAAACCGACTCTGAAAACTCCTGTGGTTTTCACCTAATTAAAATTAAAACATTTTCTACTTTCTCAAAGCAGTCACATGGTCCAATCACTATGCAGTCTAACAACCAGGTAGCATCACTCTGCTTTCTCCGACTAGGTGTGAGAATGTCTGTCATGCCCCTGTCGGAATCTGACTCGGAGGGGGAAGCCAAACAGCTGATAGGGAGTGGGAGTGTGGCTCTGTTGGCTGTGGAAGAAACTGAGGAAGGGCAAAGTCTGGCTGGGCAGAGCAGGGGAGAGGTAGAAGAAGGTAGAGGGAATTTGGAGGAAGACCCAGGCCCACCCCCTCTTCATCCTAGGGCACACAGGGAAGAACAGGGAAGGGAGCAATGTGAGTTGTGTGGCTTACGGGGCAGGAAAGGGCCCTGATTCCCTTCATTACCTGCAGCTGGGAACACAGTGTTTTAAAAGGGAAGCTGCATGCTGCAAGCTGTTGGGAGCAAATGTGAATTTATCTTGTATCATCGTGCCTTATCTGTGTTCCTGGCATCTTCCCAACTGTGTGAGTTTTGTCATGCTTTCAAGTCTGAAATTCCTTCTCCTGCCCTGTCAAACTAATTACTTCAGCTTGGTTTGTTTGGATTTTTAGTTACAGTTTGTATGTACCTTGTTTTGGACTGAATTTTCTACAGTCAATGGCTGTTCCTGGGAGAGTTTTTCTCCAGCTGAAGGTAACCTGGGCATTGGGGACAAAGTTGGAGATAATAAAGGGACCCTTATTGCTTATTTGACTGTGTTGCCTTTGGGCCACGCCCCGAGTCATCACAATGTCCTTGGTTCCCAAGAGAAAGTATTTTGTTTTGGCTACAAAATCCCCTCTTTCTCACAACCCTCCTCTTCACAATCCCTCAACTCCAAGGTGGAAACATTGAAGCAATCAAAATGGCTTCGGTCAAGCCAGCTTCAGGGTTGACACAAGGTCTACCTCCACATTACTTTGTTCATTGTCCTTTAGCCATTTCATCCCTGGATTCTGCTTTATTTTTAAAATGAAACCAGTTTTTGGCATGCCTAGTTATATGCATAATTAATGTACATATAGTAAAAGTGTCATTTATTATGCTAGGTTCCGCCCCCCTCCAACAGCTTCTTCCCCACTCTGAAATGAAAACAGCAGCGATCTCTATTTAATGATTGCATGAAGTTGGTTAAAAACAGCAGCTCTTTTAAAGGGTTGGGATGGAGCGTAATCCAGTCATAATACTTTCAGCACATGGAGGTATTTCTTGGAAGGGCTATCAAAAGATTTCAGTTTTGCCCTTGGCAGTGCCAGAAACAATTTTTAAAAGAATGTGTGTGTGTGTGTGTGTCTGTATACTCTACCTTGGAAGAGGCACAACAAATAAACAATTGCTAAGGAAAAAGGGGCTGTAAAACGTGGTCCTTCACATTTCTTTTCTTCCTTTTTCCCCTTGCCCCACCCATCGGCCCTTTGGAAGCCAAACGTTCCTTTGAAAGAACTTTTAGCTCAGTACATTTCACTGATGGATTTTATTATTATTATTATTATTTCCCTGCTTGGAAAGTTGTTTAATTGCTATTCAGGCTTCATTTTTTTTCCTGGATGTTCAGAGCATTTCTGCTTTGCTTGGTTTTTGTTCTAAATGGGAAAGCATGGGGAAATCTCTTGGGAGAGAAACACCGCCCTTTTTCTTCTTCTTTTATTGCTAAAATAACCACTGAGATATTTCTTGCACCCCGATATGGGCAGAAAAAAAAGGAGAATCTTTGCAAACAATTCATTAGGATTGGCTTGGCCCCCAAATCTCCCCAATAAAAGGGACGGGCAATGTTCCTCGCATTTGCATAACATGTTTTGTTACTTCCCTCCTTTAAAGCTCTTAACAGCTGAATTTCCTCTCTTCCAAGAAAGCTCAAGTCATCAAGATTGCTTGGCTCCTGCCTTACAGGGCATTGCTGTGGAGCTTGAGGGACAATTGTAATGCAGAGATAGAGAATTTAATCAAGTAGGATGGACAAAACAACTGTAACAAAATTAATATTGTACCAATAATATGAATTTAGTAATATCCTGGTATGTATGGCAGAGTAATGCCAGAATGGTTGCACTGTGTGTTTGATATTTATATTTGTAAACAATTTATATAAATATAATTCAGTTGTTGGATTTCACCATATATATGCGGAAAAAACACTGAACATACATACGACTTAGAATATATATATATATATATATATATATATATATATATATATATATATATATATATATATATATATGTGTGTGTGTGTGCGTGTGCGTGTGCATGTGCATATGTATATGTATATATGTAATGCAGAGAACTCTTTGATTAGGAATGGTGGCTTATTTTCACCAGTGCTGTGTTGAGGAAATGTGTTTAGCATCAGTTTCCAAGAATTTCCAGGAGTTAAGCCATTGCAAAGTATCAGTTTACCTGTCTTTGGTAGACTTATTCTCTTGGATCAACATGGTCAACAGGTGGGTGGGTTCAGACTTGAAGGTCATCTATTGCTGAGGGCTGGATGGACCACCACAGCTGAGTGATGTAATTTAGATGTCTGTGAGTTGGCACCCTCTCACAGTGAGGCATGATGGTGGCTGCTAGCAATATACAAACGCATTGGCCAAAGACTACTTTGAACCCAAAGGAGACGTCCATCTGGAGGAAAGTGCCAGCTGCTTTGCTATATGAAGCAAGGCTCTAGTTTCAGGCTCTGCTGGGTAAGAAGTATTTGCTTTGCACCTCTGCTCAAAGTTTGATGAGGTCATCCCATTTCTCCCAACTCAAGATGCACAGAAGGATTACCCACCCTTGGACGAGGCTGCCAATGGCATTCCCGTATAAGTCAATTTTGGCTTCCTTCTGATCAGGAACCATACTAAGAATGGTGACTCATGCCGAAATACAGGCAGGTGGTCTCCTCTGAGGATGTGAGTAAGTCTTGTTCTTTGTTTGCTAAAAATAAGTCGGAGGAGCATTAGGAGCCCTGTGGTCCTCCAATTTTAAACCAGAAATTTTTGTGTGTGTGCCTATTCAACCTTAGGCTGAGTCAGATCAGCCTGTATGTGGTTGCAGTCTAAACTTTAAATCTAAACTTTAAGCTAGCCACCTGAAATATACTGAGAGAGGTTGCTATACTTTTTCCAGCTAAACACTTGTTCAAGATTGGATTCATTTGTGCAAAGGGCATAGAGATCAGGCTAGGTACCACTGGGAAATACTTCTTTAAGTGGTAAATACGATATTAAATTTGCAGGAAAGAGCCCATGTAATACCATCAATGTTTCTTTGCACGCATCAATAGCTGTGAAAGCATATTTATATGGTGCACGTTAACGAAGCTCATCACTAACAAATTGCCTCTCAGGCATCTGGAAGCTTTCATTACTAATTGGTTTTTAGAATGTGGCTTAAAGGACATCATTAACGTACAGATCCTCATCCTGTAATGAGCTAGAGAAAGGGAGATGAAGGAGGTAGTTAACAATCCCACTTCACTTTTACTTGTTGCTATGGGATTCCTCCTCCTTCATTGTTCAGTCTAACAGATTTTGTGGATTTTTCCTCATGCTGAAAATCAGGATCAGGCAAATGGCCAACAGCCTTCCTGAATCTGGCACCCTCGCCCTACATTGCAATGTCAGCTTCTAGAATTCCCAGCCAGCATCTGGAGAATGCCAGGACAGAGAGCTACAAGAGCATTTGCATTCAGAGGGTGTGACTGGTTAGCATTAGCGAGAATCCAATGGGGCATCCGGACAGAGGATTCTTTGTGTTACCAGTCAAAAGTCAGGGTGCAATTATATCTTCCTCCTTCTTCCAATCTCCATACTTGGAAAAAGAGGAGAGGAAAGGCAGTGAGAAAACACAACTCGAAATGAAAGTAGACAAGGGGCACACACACATTCTCACTGCTTAAAAGCAGCATGAAGGTAACGTGCCATTGATTTCACTGAAGCCTCTTCAGACACTACAAGAACAAGAAACAACATGGCGGGGCCAGTCTTGAGCTGCCCACAGGTTGAATCTTAGAATCATAGAGTTGGATGGGACTTGAAGGTCTTGGAGGAATTCTAAAACCATCCCAGACAAATAGCCGTCCAATCTTCGGTTTGATAACCTCCAAAAATAGAGCATCCATGACTCCAGGAGGCAGGCTTTTCCACTGTTTTAACAGCTGTCAAGGTCAAGAAATTACTCTTTATTTCCAGTTTGGGTCTTTCTCTATAAAGCTTCTACCCATTGGTTTTGTCCTAAGCCCAGGCACTATTCATGCCCTTTTCCCTGGGACAGCTGTTCAAGTATTGGAAAGCTGCTATCATGTTTCCCCTTAGCTTTCTCTTTTTTAAGTTAAACATATGCAGTTCTTTTCACAGTTCTTCATATGAGCTACGGTGGCGCAGTGGTTAGAGTGCAGTACTGCAGGATACTTCTGCTGCCTGCCTGCAATTTGGCAGTTCAAATCTCACCAGGCTCAAGGTTGACTCAGCCTTCCATCTTTCCAAGATTGGTAAAATGAGGACCCAGATTGTTGGGGGCAATAGGCTGACTCTTGTAAACTGCTTAGAGAGGGCTTTAAAAGCACTGTAAAGTGGTATATAAGCCTGTCTATTGCTATTTAGCTTCCCAGGCTCCCGTCATCTTGGTTATTCTTTTCTTCACTCTTTCCAATTTCTCAGAAACCTTCTTGCAGGTATGTATGCATGCATGTATGTGTTTATTTATTACATTTATATGCCCTCTATCTCACTGTCAAGTGATTCTGTAGCGACCAAACCTGGACATAGAATTCCAAATACAGTCTGACCAACTCAGCGAAAGGGAATGATCATTTCTTGTGATTTCAACATTGTCTCAGATAACAGATAATAGATAATCAGAGTTGGAAGGGACCTTGTAGGTCATCTAGTCCAACCCCCCGCCCAAGCGGGAGACCCTACACCATTTCTGACAGATGGCAGTCCAATCTCTTCTTGAAAGTCTCAAGTGATGGAGCTCCAACAACTTCTGAGGGCAAGCTGTTCCATTGGCTGATTGTTCTCACTGTCAGAAAGTTCCTCCTTATTTCCAGGCTAAATCTCTCCTTGTTCAGTTTCCATCCATTATTCCTTGTCTGGCCTACAGGCACTTTAGAAAATAGCTTGACCCCCTTCCTCTCCGTGGCAGTCCCTCAAATATTGGAAGACCACTATCATGTCTTCCCTGGTCCTTCTCTTCACTAGACTAGCCAAGCCCAGTTCCTGTAACTGTTCTTCATATGTTTTAGTCTCCAGTCCCTTAATCATCATAGTTGCTCTTCTCTGTACTTTTTTTAGTGTCTCAACATCTTTTTTGTAATGTGGTGAACAAAACTGGATGCAGTACTCTAGGTGTGGTCTTACTAAGGCTTTATAGAGTGGTATTAGTACCTCCCTTGATCTTGACTGTATCCCTCTGTTAATACAACTTAGGATTGCATTAGCTTTTTTGGCTGCTGCTGCACACTGCTGGCTCATAATTAGCTGGTTGTCCACTAAGACTCCAAGATCCCTCTCACAGTTACTGCTATTGAGCCTGGTTTCACCCAATCTATATGTGTACTTTTGGTTTTTCTTGCCTAAGTGTAGGACTTTACTTTCCTCTACTGAGTATCACTGTTGCCGCAACCTAACATTGCCTCAACAAGGATGATTCTGATTCTTTTGGCAGCTAAAGCACTCAGTTGCCTCATGCATAAATCACCTAAGACACCCAGATTCTTCAGAAAAGTAGTACTGCTACTTACCTTCTTCCTGCACATCAGGTTTTTCCTATTTTAGTCCACGTCCTGACACAACAAGGAACACCTTGTTCCCATTCCATGTAAAACAGAATTAAATAAAACACTTTGTATGCCATATTGATGTTGGTACTTTGTGTTGCATTCTGGCTTTCCAGGGAGGAAAAAATCCCAATGGTTTTAATGAGAGAAAGCTGAAGAGCATTATGCATTGTTTGTTTTAAGGAGCTGGGAATTTGGTTGAAGGTGAGGCGGGGAAAGAGGAGTTTGTTAAAATAGTGAGCCATTTTGGTGTAGGGGTTAAGGCATCAGGATAAAAGCCAGGAGTTCTGATCCTGCCTTAGGTACAAAGATAGCTAGGGCCAGCCATTCTGTGCCAGCCCTAGGAGGACAATGGCAAGCCACTTCTGAAATCTTAAGAAAAAAACAAACCAAAATCTATAGGGGTTCATCCAGCAGTCACCAGAGGAGAACAGCTTACTCACCACTAGCTCCAGAGTTGCAATGCCTCTTACACACTGAGGCTGAACTACTAGAAACGATGCAGATTTGATTCTGGAAATTCACGCATACTATGCTTGGAGGTGCTCAATATCTGATTTCTCTTGATTCTCTGTGGTTTTCTCCTGTTGAGGCACAGTCATCATATAATCACAGCCACTCCAGAGCTTAGCGCTCTCTCCACCGCACACACAGAAAGAATTGTCCAGTAAAATGAAAAGCAGTTGAAATGTGCCTATTTCTTTCAGTTTGATAATGGTGAGGGGGAGGATAAGTGTGATTAAGATGCTGACAGAAACTTGAAATGAGAATTGTCTACTTTAGGCAAGTAATAGACTGCTCTTCATTAGATGATTAGATTATCATTACCATGACTCCATTGCCTTTGGGGGTGTAAATTAAAAGCAGGATTATGACTACATCTCAGTGGTGCATTGCTTGATTTTGGGACAATCTGGTAAAAGGTTGCTTGCACTCTCTAGCAACAGAGATGCTGCCATGAGTAACATCCTGGAGCAACAGGGAGTTTTGTAGAGGAAAAATATCAGAAATATTGTAACAGGGTTTAGATTTGGCAATGCATTAAAAAAAAAAATCAAACACTTTGGGCTACTTGCCAATGGCTCCAAATGGACCATCTATTACTAAGGGACCATCCCTTTTTACTTCAGTTAGTCCAGAACAGGGTTCATATTGATATGCAATCCTAAAAGCAGAGTAATCCTAGGAGAAAAGGGGAGAGAACTGTGTAATGACTTGGCCCTTGTCAGGTGTGAACAAGCAGACATACACGTGAAGAGTTTAAACTAGCTGGGAATCTTCCCAGACTGGCAGTTTGCCCGTAGGAAAAACTAGATAAGGTTCAACAGCTTTCAAGGGGGTTCCAGACCTTGCCCTCTTATGTCTATGTAATGATTCCAGGCTAATTCCTCACCTGACCCCTCCTCCCGACTGGGACAGTCTCTTTCCAACAGCCCCACAGTTAAACATCCACATTGCCCTGTCACCAGTAATGAATTAAACCAGGGGTCTCCAAATTTGGCAACTCTAAGATTTCAACTCCCAGAATTCCTCAGCTAGTCATGTTGGCTGGGCAATTCTGGGAGTTGGTCCACAAGTCTTAAAGTTGCCCAAGTTTGGAGACTCCTGCTTAAATCATCTGCAAGATGCTCTCTAGACTTCCATCACCCCCTGCCAGCGCACCCTAAAATTACCATGATTTTCCTGGTTTGAATGAAAACCCCAAAGCACATGAATTTTTCTCTTATACAGTATGTGTCTTCCTTTTCAAGGTCAACACTCTGCTCTTGGACAACTGGAACACAGGACCAAAGGCCAGAGGGCTGCAGCATTCAAGGTGCCTCGCTCTGAATTTAGTTAGTACTAGCGACTACTTATTAGCTGGGATGTCATGAGCCTCAGCTTAATTACAGCTCTAAAACTTGTCAAACTAGCTTTTGTAGTGATCTCTCCTCCCCCCCCCGCCCCCATCCCTCCACTGTGCTTCCTGGGGAGCTAAATGAGAAAGTACAGGTGTCCAAAGGAGCCCAATGTAAATCACAACTGAGTAACGTCAGCTCTATATCGGTCTGAGGTTTTGCTGGCCCTCATCACATATTTAGGACAACATTGCCTCCAAATAATGTTTCTGTAGTGGCTTATTTTGCATTGGGAGGAGAAATAGTCCCTGAGCACACAGGGGTCTTGTGTAAATGTCTAGAAGAGCCCTTTTCTGCTGTGGCTCCTCCCCTTTGGAAGATTGTATTCCCTCAAGGAGAGATCCTCACTCCTGGCTTTCTGTAGGGCCTGAAGATCTGACTCAGCCAGTTGGCCTGGGACCTCAATGAGAGTGCATCATGTTGGATTAAGGAAACTTCTGTATTTTATGCTCCAATCCATTTTTAATGGTAAATTGTTACTGGTATTTATTGTTTTAATGTTTGCCCATTTTTAATGTTTGTAAACTACCAATAGTTGCCTCTGGACGAGGTAGGCAATGCACATATTTAATAAATAAATGAAAATAAATAGATGCAGTGGAAGCAATGCTCCGGATCCTTCTTTATCATACAAGTGCTGAGTGGATTATAACACGGAGAAGAACATCTGGACCTACAGTAGTTTACAACCACAGGGACCAAACCCTATAACACGGGTGGGCTTGTTAGAGTCCACCCCATCAGCCTCAAGTCATTGGTTTGGGATGATTAGAGATATATTATTGTATTTTAGGGTTGCTGTTTCTCATTTTGTGGTTTTAAATGTGCACCAACCTGAGTCACCTTTTGAGGGAAAGCTTCATCATTGCCTGATTGGATAAATAAGGTGGAGTTGGCAGCTTCAAGGTGGCCACATCCGGCTCATTTTTCTTAAGACAGACCAATAAATTGGGACTCTGAGCTCAGCCAGACTGGCAGAGGCCTGTGAGCTGAGGAACAGCTTGCATATGGTTGGTTTGGTGCCTTGTTTCAAAAGCCAAGGATAAGACCAACATTTTGAAGTCGACATTCAGTCCTAAAAGCAACACAGAGCTGCTTTGTGCTTCCAACAGTAGTGGAGATGGCCATTTACACCACCATTTCTCACTTGGAGAAAAGTTACAACTCTCAAGGATTGGCCAAAGTTATAGAAGCTGAAGAGTTGGCCCATTTGCCTTCCTGAAAGTGAGCAAAAATGCATCTCTTTCTCTCTCCCCCCTCCCCCCTTTCTCTCACACACACATTTACTTTGATTCAGAATGGACTTTCTCTTCCCTCTTCTCCTCCCTCTTCTTCTTCCTAGCTGGTAAGAGGAAAAGCTGCCCAAATCTGACACCGTTCGATGGAGTGAATAATATTTCCCATGCCAAGGCATATGCATATATATCTTTATATATATATATAAAGAGAGAGAGAAAGAGAGAGAAAGAGAGAGAGAGAGAGAGAGAGAGAGAGAGAGAGAGAGAGAGAGAGAGAGAGAGAGAGAGAGAGTCAGTCCTCCAATACTACAAATTCCCTCCTCGTGACACCACAAATTTGACAACTGTGTTCTTATTTCCTCAGGAAATTTCAAATGGCTTTGGGACTGAAGTAGAATGGGCACGATCCAGCTTCTCAGATGGCCACTACATGTGTGTAAGAGATGGATTCCCACTGGACTTAATAAAGCCATGGGGCCTTGGCTGGATAGCCAAAATATACATAAAAAGGGGTCCTGGCTCAGCACGCTGACTAGAAATATTGGCTTGTCTGCCCGGTTTCAGAGATAAAGTTGATCTTTGCAATGCTTCCATTTCCCAAGGACTTTAAAAAAAATTGATAGAATTCCAGGGCCTGTTTTTTGAGGAAGAGAGAAATGTGCAGTTTCAGCAAGTTCAACTTAAAAAAAAATCATTTGTTTATTTAATATATTTTATCATGCCATGCCCCACAAGCACTTGTAGCCCTGTATAAATAACATAAAAAACAAAACAGCAGATCAAATGTATTGATCAACCAATATACCCACAGCCTCAGCCTGTAAAATCGCAACTTAAACAGGATAAAGTACAACTAAGTGTAATTAAATACACCCGTTTATTTTTTGTTTTAAAGTTTTCTTCAGTTCTGGAATACTGATTCATGCATCTCTGAGTTCAACTCATGATGAATTAAGCAATGAAGAACTTTCAGTAGATTTATTAAAGTCAAGTCAGCCAAGACAAAACAGAGCAGGACATAAATATTTCAGAACACATAGCATTAGGCAATACCAAAAAAATAATGAATTGTAAATATTCAACATTGCTTAACTACTAACAATGTGTCAAAAATATTCATGCAGTGCTAATTAATTCACTAACGAAGAAAGGAATTCTATCAATTGATCTGGTTACAATATATGAAGAAACCTGGATATTCTTGAATTCAAAGCTGGATGCAGCATTATTTTTCAATGGCTCTTGTCGTTAACAACACTAGCTCTGTGATGAATGCTGTTAAATCAGATCTTCAATACATTTCCAGACTGATCCTATGCATCTGGACTCCAGGTTTACTCCTTTGGCATTCAGTGTATGCTGAGTGATGGGTGCTGTGATCCAACCTATCTGCAAGGACCTATTTGGGAAGGCCCAGACAGGGATGAGAGCAGGGATGCAGGTAGTTCTCGACTTACAGCCATTTGTTTAGTGACGGTTTGAAATTACAATGGAACTGACTTATGACCATTTTTCACACCACCATTGCAGCATCCCCATGGTCATGTGATCAAGATTCGGAGGCTTGGCAACTGGCATGTACTTATGATGGTTGCAGTGTCCTGGGGTCATGTGATCAACTTTTGCATCCTTCCGACACGCAAAGTCAATGGGGAAGAAGCCAGATTCAGTTAACAACCATGTTACTAACTTAACAACCACAGTGATTCACTTAACAGTGGCAAGAAAGGGCAGAAAATGGGGCAAAACTCACATAACAACTGTCTGGCTTGGCAATGGAAATGTTGGGCTCAATTGTGGTTGCTAGTCAAGGCCCACCTAACCTTGACTTGCTTGACAATTTTTGAGGCAGTGTCCTCTGCTAAGGACAGTTCACCCTTTACCTTCTAAGATAGCAATTCCAGTCAACTGTGCTAAAAAAGGCTAGAAATTTGAGCCCCCTCTTCTCCATCAGTAGATAACACTGGGTTCCTGGCAAGTCTATGTATACTCTGTGTCCTAAAACTCAATTTAAAAAGTGTGCTCTATCCCACCATCGGGTCTATGGGGTCAACCTGTACTCTTACACCATGTCCAGAATCGGAAACTCCCAACTTCCAAGTTGTACCCCTGATTTTGGACTACCTGTAGCTAGAAGGTGCTGCATCGGCTTGATCATGTTGCTACCTTTGCTATAAATATCTAACTATAACAACCCTCTTGGGTCCCTATGAATAATTCTCACACCCTCCCTGTTACTTTGCTGAAATCAGAGGTGGTGATACTTATGTGGTCCTTCGTCTCAAAGAAAACTTTAATACAGCGTGGTGCATCTCAGGAGCTGGCTAAGACGGCAAGTGGTGCTAGTGGCATTTCCTTTTGCTGTAGCTACATTACCAGCCCATTAAAAAAGAAAAACAATAGAAAAATTAGTTTTTGGACATATGCAGCAGCTAAATGCTGTAGAGAAAAGGGCCTTTGAGATGTTATCGGATGGTGAAGGAAAAAATGCTTCAGAGTCACAGTGTTTCACTGAAGTCGGATAAGCTGGTTTGGGGGGGCAGGGTTCTCTCTCCACTTTTTTTTTTTTAAACAAGTTTTATTAATTTTTTCAAAACACACAAGTCGTCATTATCCATTACATATTTAAACCTTTTTCCATTATAAATTTAACAAGTCAGATAAACTATAATTCTGTTTTAAACCATTTCCATATAAACATACAAAAACCTCTTATCCATTTTCTCTTTCTTTCTCTTTACTCTTATTCCATTTTATTATTATTATTTCATCTATTTCTTTCTGACTTAGTTACCATTATTCTCATTCTATATTTCTGCAAGATTTCATAGTTCTCTCTCCACTTTTATGATATCATCGTCATTATGACCGTCATCCTTTTTTACTAGCCTTTCCTTGCCAGATTGATCTACTACAAGATTGTGTTTGCTTTTCTTTATAAAAGTCACATTTTTTTTTCTTTTTCACATTCCATTTCTCCCTCCCCAGATTAAAAAAAATGATACATCTGAAAGAAATACCACAGCACACAGTGGGCCGGTCCCAGCATTGGCAATTTCCTTCAGACTGAAATGTTATCGCCTGGCTGAGTACATTATTGTGCGAGATAGCTGAGCTTTCCCAAATGTCAAAATTCAAGTCAGAGATGCCTCAGTGCTTGTTATCAAAATGCTTTTGTTTTACTTGAAAGCCCTGAGAAAAGATAGAGGGAAATTCTCCACAAAGAATCAGAGACGTGGCAAACTCATGAGGAAATTCACCTTAGGAATGAATAAATCTGTTCATTTGAGAACTATATGTCTTTCAGAGGTTCCTACTCCTGACTGTCTTATGAGACTTTTAAAAATTCTCCCCAAAATATCCCTGATGAAGAGGGGGAGGGGTTGTCAACCTATTCTCCAAAGCACCTGAGGGTAGAAAAAGAAGCAATGGATGGAATCTAATCAAGGAGAGAAGCAACTTAGAACTAAGGAGAAATTTCCAGACAGAACAATTAATCAGTGGAACAACTTGCTTCCAGAACTTGTGGGTGTTCCAACACTGGAAGCTTTTAAGAAGAGATTGGACAACCATTTGCCTTAAATGGTATAGGGTTTCCTGCCAGAGCAAGGGGTTGGGCTAGAAGACCTCCAGGTTCCCTTCCAACTCTGTTTCTCTGTTATTTATTTTTGTAAAAAAATCCCTTCCAATATATATATGGATTGTGTAGAGAATGTTGATGCCTTTCAGTTGCCAAGAATTGCATCACAATTTTTAGGGGAAAGTGAAATTTGATGGATAACGAATCTTTGGTCAACACAGGAACGTAAGAAGAACAGATGAATGTTAATATAGGAAAACTCACAAAGATTGGATGGCTATGACAGTCCGATTTGACATGTACCCTGAACAGGAGTTTCTGTGGCTTCTCTACAATCCAGAACATACTTTGCTGGCTTGAATAGGATGTCAGCTCAGTCTGAGGGCTTCTACAGGATTAATGCCACACTTTCCCTCATTTTTCTAAAGGCTTAGGTAACCTTCACCCCAGGTTGCAATCAATAAATACTGACTGTATGTCTATTTCTGCAGAATGGGATGTTTTTGTAAAAAAATTCATAGGGTGCAGCCTATCAAATTTCAAATAAATAACACCACGCTTTTGTATTTAAAAAAAGACAATAAATAGGCCACAGGGTGCCTGTAAGCAAACATGTGTTTGCAAGTTCTTCTCATCATCCTCTGTCCCACTTCATTTCGTGTTTTAAAGTGCTTTTGATTAAAACAATATTCAGTGGCAAGTTAAAATGCTACAAAGCAAAACCCAAGCCGATGAAATCATTTTTATTAACCAGAATGCATCGGGCTCCAAAGGCGTTCTTAGAAAAATGAAAAGGATAGGTTAAAGGGGTTTATTTTGCTTGGTTTGGGATGCTTACCTGCTTAGAAAAAGGTAGGGATCAACAGAGGAATACTAGGAAGAACCTAGAGAAAGAGTGCAAAGAAGAGCAACAAAGATGATTAGGGGACTGGAGACTAAAACATATAAAGAATGGTTGCAGGAACTGGATATGTCTAGTCTGATGAAAAGAAGGACTAGGGGACACATGATAGCAGTGTGCCAATATCTCAGGGGCTTCCACAAAGAAGAGGGAGTCAAGCTATTCTCCAAAGCACCTGAGGGTAGGACAAGAAGCAATGGGTAGAAACTAATCAAGGAGAGAAGCAACTTAGAACTAAGGAGAAATTTCCTGACAGATAGAATAATTAATCAGTAGAACAACTTGCCTCCAGAGGTTGTAAATGCTCCAACACTGGATGTTTTTAAGAAGAGATTGGTCTGAAATGGTGCAGAGCAGGGGGTTGGACTAGAAGACCTCCAAGGTCCCTTCCAACTCTGTTATTCTATAGACAATTTGGGATGAACCCCCTTGGAATGGGGTGGGAATAGGAATGGGAAAAAACCACAACTGTTTGCCTTTTGATCCATTTCTTTTTAAAAAAGTTTTTAAGAGTTGTTAAGAAGAGATTGAACAATCATTTGTCTGGAATGGTATACGGTTTCCTGCCTGAGCAGTGGGTTGGACTAGAAGACCTTCAAGGTCCCTTCCAATTCTGTTATTTGGTTCTGTTATTCTTTTCGTTTTCGAGGAGCTTGATCCAGTATAGCAACCATTTTGTGCCTAGTGGCTTCCTCTCTGGGCAGCCATTTTGGGAGAGGCTTATCTTTGTAATTCTCAAATTCCTACCCACCCTTTGCTTCTTGCTTGCTGCAGATGAGCTGCCTCACCTTCATATTTCTAGCGCTGTTTAACCGAATACATTTTAAAGTGTACAGCCACCCACTGGCAATTGCCCATGGAAAAGAAGGCAAACTGAGCTGGTGCGAAATGCCACTTTGGGGGCATCGCAAGAGATTCTCAGAGTGAGGGCTATAGGAAAAAAGGCTGGCCTTTTTGGGCATGAGTTCACACTCAAACATTAGGGTCTGTTTTCAGTAACCAGGCATCCTTGGTGGCCTTCAGAATGTCATATTTGCAAGACAAGGACTTTAGTTCAGTGACAAACGAGCATATATCATGGAGATTGATTGTCAGCACCTCCGTATATATTTAGGGATTGTTAGCAAGCAGGAAACAATATCCTCCCATTGTAACTGCGTGTCACACATTCCCAAAGTATAACAAATCTGGGAAGACAAAGGCATGGCTGGAGACAGTCCAGGGAATCACCATAATTTAGAGCTGGAGATCTCTCTGCTCTCACAGCAACCCTTCTCTCGTTATTTGCATTTCTACACAGGCTCCTACCATAAAAGTGCTTTAAAAGTGTGCCTATCATATGACAGAATTTGAATATGGTGGGTTGCTTTTTGAAAAGAAGTTCCCAATCCCGCCGAACTTAATCCTTGGTTCTTCATCCCCTCTTCATGCCCACACTCTAACCTTACAAGCACATCTTAATACTAAATGGGTGAAATGTTCTTTACAAATGGAAGCCAAATTACAGTTAAGTAACGATATGACAAATTGTCATCCATAATGTTCACAAGTGACAAGAAGAAAACCTTCAGCTGCCCATGCTTCATTTCTAGGCATTGTTAAAACATCATAGCAACTGGAGGAGAAGTACTAGTTAATTAGCCAATTATTTTTTAAAAAACTTTCTTCCTAGTCAATTTAAAGGGATTAACAAAGCTGAAAGTGACCTTGGAGGTCTTCTAGTCCAACCCCCTGCTTAGGCAGGAAACCCTACACCATTTCAGACAAATGGTTATCCAATCTCTTCTTAAAAACTTCCAGTGTTGGAGCATTTACAACTTCTGGAGGCAAGTTTTTCACTGAATAATTGTTCTAGCTGTCAGAAAATTTCTCCTTAGTTCTAGGTTGCTTCTCTCCTTGATCCAGTTTCCATCCATTGCTTCTTGTCCTGCCCTCAGGTGCTTTGGAGAATAGGTTAACTCCCTCTTCTTTGAGGCAACCCCTGAGATCTTGGAACACTGCTATCATTGATAGGGTAAAAAAAATCAAGATGGTGGTTTCAACTGTATAGTAGAAGTTCTGTCTGTTTTTTATGTATATTACATTCTCAAAGGGGACAGATCTTCAGTCATATGGCCCTGGACTCTTCCGACACTACAACTTGGTGGATGCCTGTGGATATACAAGTAGACCTCAGATTACAATCAACGGAATTGGTACTGGAATTTCTGTTGCTAACCAATGCTTAAATGAGCCGTGCCTGATTTTATGACCCCTTTTGCCCTAGTTGTTAAGTGAATCACTGCAATTGTTAAGTAAATCATACAGTTGTTAAGTGAATTCAGCTTTAACCATGGACTTGCTTTGTTAGAAGCCAAGTGGGAAGGTTGGCTTCCTCCCCAGGATTCTGCATCTGTTGTAAATACATGCTGATAGCCAAGAACCCAAATTTTGATCATGTGACTGTGGGGATACTGCAGTGGACATAAGCATGGGGATTGATCAGAGGTCACTTTTTTCAGTGCTGTTGTATCTTTGAATGGTCACTAAACAAATAGTCTCAAGTATTCCTGTTTTTTCACTGCCTTCACCCACTCCTCAAAACCACCACTTCAATCTTTTCAGACAGTAAACTCAAGTTTAGCCAATTTGCTTTCTGGGTCAGTCAGGGCTCCATTTTGATTTGTAAAAGGGAAGGGCAAGTTTCAATAACACCATCAAGCAGCTGGGATTTCATCCTTTTCCCACAAGGAGATTAAGCGTTAAAACTGCTCATAACTTTATCTTATGGGATTGCCTGCTTTTTCATAAAAAGCCTCATTGAAAAAGTAGCTATTGCTGTGAAATTTTAATATTTCCTGTCAAGTCATTGGATTAATTAAACATCATGTATCATGGGGAACATTTTCTACTCCTGGGTAAATAATATTTTCACTGCGTCCATCCGTTGAGGATCAAGCTCCTGAAGAAGTCACTGGCCTTCGTACACACAGCAGGGAAGGGCAGTTCAAATCAACATTGTACTGTTGTTAAGCCCTTCAGGCCATGAATCCCCTTGAGATGGGGTGATTCCTATGGAGACTGTCAGTTCTCTGGGTCATGGTAGTCCCAATGGTACTTTTTTTCAGAGGCAACTGGACTTTCTGGTTTTTCTTTGAAGACATTTCACTTCTCATCCATGAAGCTTCTTGGATGAAAAGTGAAATGAAGAAGCTTCTTGGATGAGAAGAAAAACGTCTTCAAAGAAAAACCAGAAAGTCCAGTTGCCTCTGGAAAAAGGCACCAATGGGATCTGAGATTGATTGATCCATCGACTGATTAAATAAATAAATAAATAAATAAATAAATAAATAAATGCTTTCCTTTCTTGATATAATGGATGAATGGTTCGCTCCGTTCTCCCTCCCTCTCCATTACCTCCTTTTCTTTAAATAAAATAATGGAAGATTGATGGTCAGTGAAAGTTCTTAGAACTTCCAATGTTTCCGGTGATACGTTTTAGAGGTATGTGAAAAAAAACCTAGGCCCGTTAGGAGTTCTAGAGTTGGTAGACAGAGGGAATGGCTGTGAATGGGGCTGAAGATCTTCTAATGCTTTGGGGATTGTTGGATTTGAAAATTTTGTTTAGATCATAATGACTGGTGCTTCTGGAGGCTAATATGAGTTTACTCAAATGTGCCACCAATCACCTACTTGACATTAAGATTGTAGAGTGGCAGCAGTGATGGTGAGTGTCTCTTTGTGAACAGCCGCAGTTGCTTCTCTGGTCAATTCAGTGGTACTAGTTATGGGATCCTGAGTATGCAAGGTTTTGGTGTGCTGCTGTGCCGTAGTGACTGGGTTGTGCCACTGGGATCACAAGAAAGCTGTCTGCTCCCAGTGCTCTTTGTGCCTTCGCAATGAGTGTTTGAGTGTCGGCCAAAGGTGTGACAGTTAGGCCTGAGATCTGTGTTTTCCAGTTTTGAAAGGTTGTAATGGATGGCTGTCTTGGACTGGGGACAACTGATCAGAAATTTGTTTTATTTTCCCTCTGGGTGTGAGACTGAAGGGCAACATATCCTTCTTACCTTCTCAGATAACACCAGGCTGTAATTGGGTTAGACTGGGTTGTTTTCATGCCCTGATTAGTCATGTTGAAAGCAGTCACAGGATTGGACGTAGCAGTCTGGGTATGTAGCAGTCTGGTGGTGGGGACAGCTGACTTGTTTAGGCCTGAAGTCTTCTATGTACACAAACAGACACAACAGAAGGAGACTTAAGGTTCTGACAAGTCATCTAGTCTGGAAGTAGTTGGGGATACCTGGATGTTGGATGAAATCCATAGAGCTAGCGGCATAAATAGCAGGGTGGGTTCAGTTCCAGGAAAGGGCAGTGTGACATCTCTGGTGTGAAGAGCAGAAGAAAGGATGAAGAGATAGTGGGAGAAGGCTGATCTCGGGGAAAGTATACTGGTAGTTCTCAACTTACAACAGTTCATTTAGTGAGTGTTTGAAGTTACAATGGCACTGGAAAGGTGACTTATGACCATTTTTCACATAACTGTTGCAGCATTCATGTAATCAGAATTCAAACGCTTAGCAACTCTCATATTTATGACAGTTGCAGTGTCCTAGGGTCATGTGATCACCTTCTACGACCATCTGACAAGCAAAATCAGAGGAAGCGGCATTCACTTCCACAACCGTGTTATTAACTTAACAACTGCAGTGATCCACTTGACAACTGTGGCAACAAGGTCATAAATGGGGGAAAACTCACTTAATGACTGTCTTGCTTAGCAATGGAAATTTGGGGCTCAATTATGGTGATAAATCAACTACCTGTATTTGGAATCTAGTATAGATGATGCCTTCTGGGCTCAACCCCAATGTCTGATCCTCAAATTCTCAGAGATCTTGTATTCAGTTGTTGCTGTTCAATGTCAGGTAGGCCTGCAATAAGACTAGAAAACTCAGGAATGTGAACCATTCAATTTTTTTGGTGGAAAAAAACCATTTATGGTAACAGAATCTTGAAAACCTGTTAAAGCTATTTTCCAGATCAACCTATATCTAGCATAATTAAGGTAGAGTTACTCTATGTCTCTTTCTCACAAAAGTCTTCTAAAATAAGGATATTTTTTCTGTGACAATTCAGTTTCCTCCCATAATACCTTGCTCCCTCTTTCATGTTCCTCAGGTCTGGTGTGGATATTCCATCACATTATTTCATCCAAGTTATTATGGATGTGGGGGCTGACTTGACATGCATTATCAAGATCTGGATGGGCACTTTGAAAGAGGTTTCTCTCTTGGAAATATGTTCACTTGGATTGAACACAGCACAGTTGTGGAGAGTGTATGGAGATCTTTTGTGGGTTTCAGTGTCATTGTTCCACGCAAAATTGAATATGAGTTCCTGTTTGTGAAGTTAGGCTCTAGGACAGCGGTCCCCACCCTTTCTGTCTAGATGGCCCAGCAGGGGCGGTGGGAGAGGGAATATAGTTCCCTGTGAGTGTCAGGCGAGTGTGCATGAGGGCAAGCAGCTGCCACTCATGTGAGGGAAGCTTCATGCGCGAGCACAAGCGGCATGCGCAGATGAAGCTTTGCTTGCTCGCCTGCTGCTTGTGTGGTCTGGTTCCTAACAGGCCACAAACCAATATCTGCCTGCAGCTTGGGGGTTACGACCCCTGCCTTAAACCAATTTCTCGTAGCTTGATGCCCTCCAGAGGTTTTAGAACTTGAATGTCCAGGAATTGTTAAATTAAATTAAGGAAATTATAGTCTCAATATGTGAGGGTGGAGGTTTTCAGATTGGGAGCAGGTGATGGATGAGTCTAATGCAAGTATTTCAGCACTCAGATCACTGCTTTTATTTTTCACCATGAACAGAAAGAGAAAAAAAAATCAGAAATGATTAAATCAGTACTCAGCTTTAGAAATATCTGCATACAGATTCATACACTCCCTCATTTCACATGATGCTCTAAACATTTACGACACACACCCCGCACTATTAAATCAACAACGATGAGCAAAAGCTGTGTGCAATTTATAGACAAGCTTATACAATGTGCTGCTTAATATTAAAAGCCGCCTGTTGCAAATTATGATTTATTAGAGGCTGCAACTTTCTTATCGCCAAGGGGATATGTTTCAACTAGTTCTACACAAGACAGGGATTTCAAAAGCACAAGCATGCACACATCCACCATTTGCTATCGTTCATACCAATCCTATAAACATACATACTTCAGGGGTGTGGCTATATCCAAGGTTTAATATTTCTACTATAATTCATCCCACTAGTTAATAGAGGGATGAATTATAGTAGAAATATTAAACCTTGGACATATTCTAGTCATTTGTCCATCTGTTAAAGCAATAAAGACCTGGATTCCCCCCCCCCAACACCCCCAGTACCGAGGTCAGCATGTTGATATAGCTGATATTGGGTGATTGGTGGGGACCTCAACATTGTTTATTTCTTTAAATGGTTGCTGCATTGTATTGTGATTTTATGTTATTCCCCTCTTCCCAAGTTCCTTCTGGTAGATGGGTGACAATCTAAACTCTTTTAATAAATAAATAAATTACCACCAAAAAGTTCTGCTCTGGTCTAGTGATTTATTGTGAATAAATTGTCAAATTAACAGCAGCGGCTGCTTTTTACATTAATAGGAGGAAACATATTGACAGGAGCCTCCAACTTTTCCTTATAGCAACTCCCTGACAACGTGAGTTAGGATGGCTGCCTCCAGTAAAAAAAAAATCATAAGAATATTTTAATGAATAATGAAGCAATAAATCCATTTTTTTTAAAAAAAGTTAAGCATCAATTAGTAAATTAAAGCTTTACGTTAATAAATCAATTAACATTTAATTTAAACTTTCAGCAGATTTGAAAATTACGGAAGTTGCTTGGGGAATGGCTGCTTCAGTTCAGTTTCCTTGCAGTATAGCAAAGAGGATATAAAATATTTAATTAATATTTATTAAATTTAAAAGAGGAAAGCAAAAGAAAATGAGAGAAAACACCTAACAGGAGATGAATTTCTCTCAATTGAATTCTATCCTAGATCTCCTTGATTATTTCTGAATGGCAACTTTATTGATGTTCTGCTATAACAGATTAACACCCAACCAATGAATTAATTGATCAATCTGTCAACAAGTTGATGATTAATCTGCTGAATGTTCTCTAATCAGTTGGTAGCTTTACACAAGCATTGCATTGGAAATGTATGGAACGTGCAACATTTTTGCCACTTCCTGTTCTACTACCAGTGAAATCACTGCAAGGAAAAATACTTACCTGAAACGACTAACCTGTGAATAAGGTTCTTTCAGGCCTGCAGTAATATGTAGCTCAACCCAGCCTCTGATCAGACTTGGTTGTATTGTTGAGGACTGGCAACTCGTATTTAGTATGAAGTGTCTACTTGTGTAAAGAATCTGCCTCCAGACCTTTGCTTGATGCTGATCCAGAATAACCTTCAGTCTTGGAGAAGGCTGGCAGATACACAAAAGTCTGAAGGAAGATGTTCTCAGGGTAAGATGGTGGATACCAGAGGCCTATCAACCCTTGTCTTGATACCCAGCAGGTGCTCGCTCCTATTGAACAGTTGGAGTGATTTAATAAAAAAGGGGGTGCTACATGCTATAAAACTACTGCAGTCTAGAGACAGCTTAGAGAATGTGCCCACCTGTCTAGAAACTCTAAACCAGGGGTGACCAATCTTCTCAACTTTAAGACTTGTAGACTTCAACTCCTAGAATTCCTCAGCCAGCCATGGTGGTTAGGGAATTATGAGGGTTGAAATCCACAAATCTTAAAGTTGCCAAGTTTGGAGACCCTGATTTAAACCATGGTTCATTAACATGGTAAAGAGCCTCTCAGGAGGTCTAAGAGCAAGGATTTTCAAACTTGGCAAGTTTAAGATTTGTGGATTTCAACTCCCAGAATTCCTGAGCTAACATGACTGGAGGAGGAATTCTGGGAGTTGAAGTCCACAAATCTTAAAGCTGTCAAGTTTGAAGACCCCTGGTCTAGAGGTGGTGAAGGAAAAGCTTTTCTCACTTTGCTATCTGGTAAATAGACTGTCTGTCTGTCATCTATCATTTGTCTATCATCTATCATTTGTCTGTCTATCTATCAATCATCTATCTATCTATCTATCTATTATCTATCTATCTATCTATCTATCTATCTATCTATCTATCTATCATCTATACTATCCGTCCGTCCTTCCACCACCCATCCATCTCTCTCTCTCTCTCCCCCTCCCTCTCTCCCTCCCTCCCTCTCTCTCTCTCTCTCTCGTCTATCTAATCTACCTATCGTCTATCTATTATCTATTACATTTTTGAATCTCCCATCCTCCTTCCAGAGGAACTCTGGGCGAGGGACAGTCCAAAATGCACTCTTAATATTCCAGGTGGGTCCATCAGCCCAGCCCCCCCCGCCAAAAAAGTTGGAAAACTCTGACCTCTCAACTAAGCAATTAAATTAAGTGGGCCTGGTAAAGAAAAACACAGTAGAGAACTCATTTAATGCACTGGGAGAAAAATCGGTACAGCAAAATACAATTGCCCCCTCCCAAAGTACTTAAAACATCCAGGTGTGGGGAAAAACAAGATTCCGCCCCCCCTGCAATTGACACCAGAGATTATGCTGGTTTCCAAGAGGAACTGTGCTGTCTAGCTGTGGAGGGGAGGCCATTGGCATTCCTCCTCGTCTTAACAGCCACCCATGATTTATGATCCAAAGGAAGCTGAAGAAAATTATTCCCACATAAGGAACAACAAGCGATCATTTCCTTTTCCAGACAAAGGGTCATCACTGGCTTTACGGTGCCTTGCAACGAGAGGATAAATATGATACGACAAAGAGAAAGCAAAGGGCAGAAAGGAAAGCATCCCCAAACATCCATAGCCACGGCAGGCCTTTTCCTGTTTGGAATGCTAAAAATACGTGAGAGTAATGGCTTTCTGGTCTGCAGCCTGATGCACAGTGAGCTAATGCTCCCTCTGCTGTGTTCAACACAACTTAAACACAGATAAAGCTAATCACATCCACAGGTGGTGCCAACAAAAACAGACGGACCCTTCCTTCTCACCTCTGTACCAATAGGACACATTTTCCAGACCATAGGTGGGGGAAAAAAATTCTAGTGGGAACATTTGCTTAAAGAGGCAACGTGTTAAAGAGATGACGTGGCTCGGTTGGGAGGGGCACCCCAAAATTTGAAGATGCAGATTTTATTTGTCTAGGCTTAGCTGTCACTCCCGCACGACTGAGTGACTGCAACTTGACATGGACCCTTAGCTGCTGAGAATAAAGGAAACACTGCCTTGAAGACTCTGCTCTAGAAGCATTCACAACTGTTGAGGATTGCAAACTTATACGAGTCTGCATGGGCTAACAGCTATGAAACTCCAGAGATTTTCTGGTGGACAAAAATAACTAAAGGTACAAATAGACATTTTTGAGATGTTTTCCTCCACCCTGCTTATGCTTCCATTTTGCTTTATTTCACTGCTCATTCCTTCCTTGTCAAAATTCAGATTGTAATTTTCTTGGGACAGAGCTCATTTGGAAAGCCCATGAGATCCAACAACTTGTTTCCAAATGTCTGGTTCTACTAAATATCTGGGGGAAGTTCTCAACCAGGTATTTGTTTAACCAGAATTTTTTTTTTTGGGGGAGGGGGGGGAATTGTTCAATCAATCAGAGGCCCACAGACTTATTGAGAGTCAGTCATACTTAAAATTAGATTGTTTATAAATTTGAGATCCAACCAGCCAGGGCAGATCTTGAAAAGCTAACCTGTTAGTCATAGGATGAGAGACCAAGCAGGACATTTAAGGCTATTGACATGACTGGAATTTTTTTTAAAAAATTAAATAAGTCCCGAAAGGCACCACTAGCAAACTATGTTGCCAAGGGTGAACATTATCAGGAAATTAAGTTAACTTGAAAGACTTTTCTTTCTTTACAAGTATTGACCAGGATCTTATCCCCATTTGTACCTCCACTCTTTAAAACCTCTAAACCAGCCTTCCACAAGATATATGGAATCTTGAAAACCTGATGCTACTGATGAGGAATAAATTGGTTACAGTTCTAGATTATATACAGATTACAATGAAACATCGTCATTCTCTATTGAAACAGCTGTCTAAAACTTTATATACATATTGGTATAAGAAGCCTTTTTATTGAAAAATATAAACTTAATTATACATTGCATCAATTACTTTCTACTATGAATTTATTACAATTCCATCTCTTGGGGTATGTCTGAATATAGCAGGGTTACAGCTTTCCCTCCATCCACTTTTTAGAAACCTTGTAGTCATACTCGGCTCAGTGGATCCCCACCAAAATTGCAAAACACACACAAAACTTCTCCCTCAAAAGAAACAAAACCCCCACCAATGCCTTTATCTTTGCTTACCAAAATATTGATTACCTGAAGACATCATTGGGGCTAGGTGTGATTACTCTCCGTGTCATGACACGTAATATTTAGTATGTATCCAAGAAGAAAGCAATTAGTAAATAACATCCAAGACTGAACAACTTGGAAACAACCAATTTTATTTTACTTAATCTTCACCAGATCTTTTCAGAGGACTGGATACTGTCCAGAGAATAAGCATCTGTCATTAATATCCAAATATCTTTTCCTTTCTCTATTCCGTCCTTTACAGCAGGGGTCTCCAACCTTGGCAACTTTAAGACTTGTGGACTTCAACTCCCAGAATTCCTCAGCCAGCAAAGCTGGCTGAGGAATTCTGGGAGTTGAAGTCCACAAGTCTTAAAGTTGCCAAGGTTGGAGACCCCTGCGTTTACAGCACATCTAGTCAGAAAGAAAGAAGAAACACTGAAATACCCACCCACCCCTTTTTATTCTTCATATGTTGCTAGATTTCATCTGGAAGCTTGGATCCAAATCTTGGTTTAGCTTTAATTCTCACTGCTCAAAAAAAAGAGCATGCTTTATAGGGGCAAAATGAAATGATTTCTTACTGGTTTCAGTGAGTTTCCTGGAGAACAGTAATAGAGGGCAAACACAATGAACTTAGGAATCCCAAGCATTTATTGTAAGTTCCGTTTATTTTCAAAGCATTTGATATACAATGCGGCATTTTGCACATTAGAATAGCCAGCAGCAATTACTTTGATATAATTTGGAAAAGCATGTACCCTTCTAGAAAGGTAAAGGCTTCGCCGGACCAGTCATGTCCAACTCTAAGGAGAGGTGCTCATCTCCATTTCGTAGCAGAGGGAGCCAACATTGTCCAAAGACAATGGTCACATGACCACCATGGCTATATGCCAAGGCTCACGAAATACTGTTACCTTCCCACCGAAGTGGTACCTATTTACTGGCATGTGTATGCTTTCAAAATGCTAGGAGGGCAGGGGCAAGTAACAGAAGCTCACTCCGCCATGTGGCGCTCGGGTCTCAAACCCGGGCTGCTGACTTTACAGCCAGCAAGTCCAGCGTCTTAACCCCTGAGCCATTGCGCTCCTCGTGTAAAATAAAATAAAACATTAGTTGCACCAGTATGTCCTTCCTTAAAACAGGCAATTGATCCAGGGTCTAGAGCTGCACAGGAATAGCCTAACCAATTGGCTAGGTGGGCATAAGGAGGCCAAATGGTCTTTTGGGGGCAACTTTTCCTTTAGTCAACAGTTGAACAGCTGCTTTTCTGCTTACCTGTTTTAAGGTGTTGATGAAGATGGAGATAGTTATTGAAAGTACCCCCATTCATACTGGGTTAGAGACCAGCTTCTGTAAAGCTCTTCAGGGTGAGTTCATCTTTGTAGGCAACCTTGTCCCAGTTGGTGCCTTCCAAATGGACTACATGTCCCACCATTCCCAATTGCGAGTCAGAGATGAGGTAGACTATAGTTGATGTCATCTAGGAGGCTTCAAGGTTAAAGAAGATCATTTCCAGCTAATCGAAAGGTGTCAAATCTTCCAACCTCATCCACCTAATACAGCTAGTCCCTGCCTTATGGGAAGAGAATTTCCATCGCTAAGCAAGGTGGTTGTTAAGTGAATTGTGCCCACTTTACAACCTTTTTTTTTTACCAGTGAAAAAAAATGTGAAAAAAATCTACCTGAGAAATTCCCCATCTTTGTACCAGATTGGGAATAGCACCAAGTCTTGAAAGCAGTTGAGAAATTTAGTATAAAAGATTGCCCTTGCACAATTGAAACTTTGCAGCAGGGACACAAGTTGCAATGTTCTGTATAGTTGTCACTCAAGAAATGCTTCTTGGAAGCAGAGCCCTACAGACCAAAAAAAGAAAAAAAGAAAAGGATAAAATAGATTAGTTGCCAGAAGAAATCTAGGATAGGAAAATTCACCTCTTCAAACACAGATGTTACCATCCCTTTGCAGACTAAAGGAATTTAGAAATAGATCTAGGATGCTTCCAATACTTCATAAGAAGTATCTTCCGAGTTGCAGCAGCCCATCAGAAAAATGCAAGAAAGGATACAGTATTTGAAATTTTAGCAATCAGGTTTTAAGCACTTTCTGCAGCAAGGCCGTTTGGAAATATACGGACAGTGATGCGAGAGGAAGCTGGGTGTGATTCTTAGCGGTTAGGAGAAAGACTTGACTACTTCATGTTGTCCTGCCTTAAGACTAGCTGAAGCCAAGAGCTAGCTAGCAAGCAAAAATAATTGTTTTTTTTTTAAATCAGATGTGCATATGCAAAAATTTTCAGTCTTTTCCTAAGAGAGAGAGAGAGAGAGAGAGAGGTAGGGAGGGAGGGAGAGAAAAATGCAGCTTTTCTTGGCACGATCTTAATAGTCTTGGCAGAGAATATTTGCACAACCTTGTTCAGAGAAACATACCTCAGCTCAAGCTCATAAAAATGAAACCAGCTGAGATATAAACTGTTGTACAGTAGCTCTCAGGCAGAAAAGGCCTTCTGGTGTGTATGTTGGACTTGATGGAATCAGGTCAAAGAACTCCGTGGGGCTGTCTCTGACACTGGCTAACCTCTTCTGGGGAACACCATATGTGCCTCAAAACCCCATGTGCAAGGAAAAGACATTTGTTCAGCAGGGCACTTGGCAAACTTGGTCTATAGTATAAAAATTTCAGAATGTACTCTTAAGGCAGCTGCCAAAGTTTGAGCAAGCCCAATATGGTAGTTACCTAAGAGATCTGGCCTGCTCTGTATCTACAATATACCCATAATGTTGGTATAATACTTGATGTTGCAATATGTCTTTCTTCTTCTTTTTCCTTATCGCATGGTCCTTCACTTCTTTTACTTACTGTGCCTTACTTCTTTTCTGCACTTTGCCTAGCGCCGCTTACTACAAACGGGAACAGCATGATCTGTATGCGTGCATATTTACATTCAGCGCAGGGGAAAACTTGCGACACTCTTTAATAAATATTGTATCTCTCTGTTCAACAGAAGTGTGTTGCGGGGAGGAAGGGCCTGTCATGAACAACACCACAAAAAAGCACAAATAAGTCAACCTCTGTTCGATGCTGCTAAAGATTGGAAGAGTTTGCAACTCTTCTTTGACTGCAACGGAAGATCTTTACACCGTCGGATGGAAACCGAACTGTTGCCCCATGGAAACTCACCTTTGAAAATCTTTCTTGACTGCAGAGCATAGTTGAACATTGCAAGGAACAATAAGGATTTTTAGGGGCATTATGACTGGGTTAGTAAAACACAGCTGCCCCTGAAAGTCCCTCATTTTTCTTGCTGTCTCACACCGTCTTCCTTTGGGGTCCCCGGAAACAAGAGTGGTGAACTCCATTTTGCACAGATCAGCATACTTGACAAAAATCAACACAGACCTCTTTCTCTTTTTTTTTTTAACCACCCTTCTATCATTTTGAACAATCAGCTGCAATATGGTGAAAGCAAGCAAGTGTAGAGATGTTTTTATTTGCCCTTTCAGATCCCACCGAAAGAAATCCACATGTGTCATTTTTGTTCTTCCAAGTGAGCAAACAACCACAGATAATATCAAAGACTGTTAAGTTCTGCAGCATATAGAAGCTCTTGGGAGATGGATTGTCAATTGCTCTTGAATAATTGAAGCCAATTTAACATCCTTCAAGCTCAGACTAGTGCCGCTAAACCACCTTTCTAAAACCCGGTGTCCTTCAATTATGGGCCACACTGGCCAGAAAGGACATGAATTTGGCTTGATTGAGGAAGACACGTTGAGTGGTCAAACCTTGCTGCAAAATAAGAATTCTTTATATCCAATACTTCCATTTCACTATATGATATACAGCAGTGTCAACCCAACCTTTTTGGCATTAGGGACTGGTTTCATGGGGGAGGGGAAGGTTCTGTTTTTGCTCACTTGCCCACCACTCATCTGTAGTTTTGTGGACCGGTTCCTAACAAGCCATGGATTGCCATGGCCTGGGGGTTGGGGACCTCTGACATACAGTATAGTAGCATTTATCCATGTGATTTGCCACTAGTGGTAGCTCTCTCCCTCCCTCCATCTCTCTCATTCTATCCTATCCTATCCTATCCTATCTCTATTCCAGTCCAGTCCAGTCCATGCATCCTCTCCTGGCTTTACTATTTTTATAAATAACTCAAGGTGGCAAACATAGGTAATATTTCTTCTTTCTCCTATTTTCCCCACAATAACAACCCCGTGAGATGACTTGGGCAGAGAGAGAGTGACTTGCCCAAAGTCACCCAGCTGGCTTTCATGCCTAACACAGAACTAGAACTCCCTGGTTTTTCAACTACTGCACCAAACTGTTTCTATATTTTTAAATGCCACGACAGAGAAAGAAACCTGCAAGTACTACCAACTTGGTGGGGATGATCTGCTCATTTTATTTCAGGAGGACATTCTACCCCCACCCCCAAGTCAGGGCACAACTGAAAAACATGGGGACTATAATGCTTCAGATAATTATGGAAGGAAGGTCCAGTCATGGGTAACAATGACTCGACCTCAATCCCCTTCTAAAAAGTGGAAGTAACTTCAGTGGTAAGTAGAAGACCTATTCAAATTGTCTCCAGCCATGAGAGAGATGGTTGCTAGCTTCATGGCAAGGTCACTTGTGGAAGGGAACATGGTCTGGTTCCTCCTACTCCTGTCAAAAGAAGAGTATAAGGAGGAAGAGAAGGAATTAAAAAGTGCCTTATCTTTCCAAATATTTCAGACCCTAAGCTCTCCATTCCTTTGAATCATCTTTCATAGCCAAGGGAGGGGGGCGGGCTGCATACAGGTAGTCCTTGACTTACAACAGTTCATTTAGTGATTGTTCAAAGTTACAACAGCTCTGAAAAAAGGGACTTATGACCATTTTTCACACTTATGACCGCTGTGGCATCCCTATGGTCATGTGATCAAAATTCAGTTATTTGGTAAATGGTTCATATTTATTGACGGTTGCAGTGTCCCGCGTCACACAATCACCTTTTCCAACAAGCAAAGACAATGGGGAAGCCAGATTCACTTTACAACCATGTCACTAACTCGACAACTGCAGTGATTCACTTAACAAACGTGACAAGACAGGTCGTAAAATAGAACAAAATTCACTTAACCAATGTCTCATTTAGCAGCAGAAATTGTGATTGTAAGTCAAGGACTATATATATATTTGGTTCAGGGCTAGCATATGGGTTGCTCTCTGCTTTCCATTAGAGACACCAGGCTGACGTCAGCATCCTCAGAAACTCTATGACCACTGCTCAACAAAAGCAGATACTTTGCTAATCATCTATTAGAAGAAGAAAGAAACTAAGAAAGAGACTAGGAATGACAAGGCCAGAGCAGGACAATTCTCAGCTGATAGGCAACTTGTGATCCTCTGACTTCCCCAAGGGTACCACCGAAACCACAGATTTTCAGCAGGGCCACAAGAAGGGGGGGGGGAGAATAATTAAGGACTTGCCATGTATTCCGCTTGCTAAAATGGCCACTGATAGATTTAAGGGGAACTGTTCTAGAAGCGTCTCAACTTCTGGAGTGCATATTAAAAATGATTTAAGACAACAAAGTCTGCTGTTCATTAGACACCATATTAAACATTTTTACAGAAATATTTATAAAGAATTCCAAATGGTTTTTGCCATCTTAGAAGTTATTCCCTCTTCTCTTTCACATTAGGCGTGTATGTGTCTACTAAAGTGTTTTATTTTAAATGACAAGAATTACCTTTACTGGCTCACAAATGCAGGTTTTTACCTCTTTGCAAATACAGTAAGACTCATACTCCATCAAAGAGCAGAGACATCCACTTCCTGG
Organism: Notechis scutatus; assembly: GCF_049901735.1. Taxonomy (NCBI): domain Eukaryota; kingdom Metazoa; phylum Chordata; class Lepidosauria; order Squamata; family Elapidae; genus Notechis; species Notechis scutatus. The sequence goes on from NC_142010.1 coordinate 128,717,810, forward strand.
AGGAAGGACTAGGGCAGATAAACCAGAGGCAGAAACCAGAGGAAGGCTTGAGATTTATTGCCTTCTCATTCCCTCGTTGGTTTCCTCATGACTTCTCTTCCCGCTAATTCTAATACCTCTTGAACTACAAATTCCAAAATCTTTGCTGTCGTCTCTACTGCCTGGAGTGACAAGAACTGTAGTTGAGCTCTGTAGCTGTCACAGAACATTGAAAATGGAAGTATGGAGATTTGCGTCATCCTCTTGGAGAAACTCCTCATAATGTATTAACCTCTTTGGAGAGTAAGCCTTACTGCTTGATCTCTGATCAAAAGGACCCACTCTTTAGACCTAAGATACAACCACAAAGATTAGAATTGCAACCTAAAACCTACAGGCATCAATCCATTCAAAGCCTTGAACTGGGCTGCGGCCCTAATTTTAATAAATGTAAGAATTTCAATAGATGAATTCTTTCTTGTCCACAACTTTGCTCCTCCCATCCAACCATCTTTCCCTAATGACTATCATTCCTTAACGGATGGTTCACAAACTAAATGGGACACCTGTCCAAAGTTTCCTTAATGGGAAGCTGCCAGGAAGCCATCTGCAAATGGCTCTGAATTACTCGGAAGTGGAAAAAAATCAGGGTACAAATAGAACAATAATATGATTCATGACTGTCAAGGAAAAGTTGCAAAAAAAAAGGTATGTTAAAAAACATCCATAAATTCATAGCAAGGCAAACAGCTGAGCCACACTTATTTTTTTAAAAAAAGGGGGGGAAGACATGCTTTTCTCAAGAGGGAGAGAAAAAAATTGCCTGAGGTATCTCTGGGAGGCTGATTCTTTTAAAAGCTACTGTTCTGGCCTCCCCATTGAAACACAACGTTCAAGACAAAGCAACAAGAGATGTCAACTACGCTTAGACCCAACAGCTGTTTCATTCGTTAAAAAAAAAGAGGAGGAATCCATCTCGATGTAATGAATGTGAAGTGGATATTCACACTCCTCAATTTTGATTACATTGCTTCTATGGTGTTCATGTTTTAGTGTTCAGTTGGATGGCATTGTCTTTTCCCCCCTCCTTTTGTTATAGCTGTCACAGATGATAGAAGGATGTATCATCTTTTTTTTTTTTAAAAAAAAGAAAAATAAGCAACTTTCTGGGGGGGGGGGAGAGAATTGTTTGGAGGTTAGGCACTTTGATTCCTTTAGATTTGGTTTCAGAATAAGAGAGGGAGGGGGATCAAAAAGGACTTGAAGCTGCTCCATTTTTATTATTGGAAGAAGAAAGGGAATCGATGAGTTTTACTCACCTGAGGGCAGTTCCTACACTTTGATGAAATAGCAATAACCTTATATACCGCTTCACAGGCCTCTTGAAATAATTTTACATTACAGCAAGCGATTCCAAGTTTCCCTGCACACAATTTTTCTATGAATATAAATTCCCAATGTTCTTTTTCTTCTGCCAAGAGATAATGTGAGAATTCCACCAGACTGGAAAATCTAATTAAGTTGGACTGGCGAGTAATTGTTGGGGGTCTTTCTCGTACATGTCTCCGTTTAGCTATGTAAATATCACGAGCATTTATTTGCCAGTGAAGAAAGGCCTGGTATAAGTCAAATACTGACTTATAGTAGTCCTGACTTACGACCAGAGTTTAATTTCCATTGCTAAGCAAGTGTGGCTATTAAATAAATTGCACCCTGTTTTACAAATGTTTTTGCCATGGTTGTTAAGCAAATCACTGCAGATGTTAAGTGAATCACATGGTTATTAAGTGAATCTGACTTCTTCCATTAACTTTGCTTGTCAGGAGCCAGCTGGGAAAGCCACAAATAGCAAACAGAGAACCTTGGGACGTTACAATTGTCATAAATACATGCACCCACATTTTGATTATGTGACCATGGGTAAATGCAAAAAATCCTCATAAGTCACTTTTTTTCAGAACTGTTGTAATTTCAGATGGTCAGAACATGGTTGTAAGTTGAGGACTATAGTGGAACCTCGGGTCACGAACGCTCCTGTTTGCAACCAAATCGGGTGGTAAACAAAAAATCCACCCCATTTTTGAACCAGGTCATGATTCAAAAATCGGGTGGCGAATGAAATTTCCCCTTCGGCGCCATTTTTCTTTACTGCACGCATGCGCAGTTGGTCGTGCTTCCGGACACAACCAAATTGGGTCACGACTGGAGTCTGGGAACGGATTACACTTGCGACCTGAGGCTCCACTGTACCTATAATAAGTAAATACAAGAGGCTACCACTGGTCCTAATTAAGGAAGCACAATCTATCAGCACCAAAACTCATTGTGTTTACCAATTTGTTTGTAATTGCGGAGACAATTACATCTGCAGAACTGATAGATGTTTGCCTTTCAGAATAAAGGAGCATCTTCCAAAATGGTTCCAAACAGCCTTGAGTAATCCAACAGCAGCAGCAAATCATGGCCATAAAATGCCTTCTTCGGCCATTGCGAGACACTTACTATCTACAGGTCACCTAGTGGATCCAAACTCTGCGTTTTAAAGTTCTACTATGCCACCAGAAGTCTTGTTTCATCCGGTTTGCTGAGGTGGTTGCCATTAATCCTTTGAAGCCCTCCTCCCACTTGTGAGTGCTTGGCTTTATGTCAATCTATGCCTCCCGTGGGAGTAAGGCTAGCTATTGGTTGCTTTCTTGCATATGTTTTAGGCTTAATTAATTAATGCTTTTGATAGATCTTATATCAGAGGCTGATTTTAACCGTGTTATTGTAATGTAGGTACTGATGAGTCAATGTGAAATGCTTATATCTACCTCTATTTCGTCTTTTGATTGTATTTTTTAAATACAAAAGAGTACATCCAGTATGTACCCTGATAATGATTGTGTTCAGGACAGCTAACATATTAGGGAAATTGAGGAACTGATTAAAGGGAGGGTGGGGAATAAGGCCATAAGGTCAGGGGTGGGATGCAGCCAGTTCAGACCGGTTTGGGCAAACCGGATGTTAAATTTACATCTGGTTCGCCAAACCGATAGTAGAACCAATTGGCTGGCCCCATCCACCCCTCCCCTGAGTTTCCACGCAGCCTGTTTTGGATGCAGCGCAGGGTTTGCGCGGGGGCTCTAGGAGGGCGAAAAACAGCCCTCCCGGAAATTCTGGAAGTCTGGAAACGGGCCTGTTTCCTGCTTCCAGACGGCCTCCAGAGCACTGGGGAGACTGTTTTCCCCTTCCCAGAGGCTTGAGGGAAGTCTTCAAACTCTGGGGAAGGCGAAAAACATCCTTCCGGAAGTTCCAGTAGGCCACGCCCACCATGGCCACACCCACCCAGCAACTGGTCAGAGATCCGGTATCTTCCTGATCCACACTGGTGGATCTACCATTGGTTTGATCAGGACTTAAGAGTGAAATTAGTCTCCAATTTCCATCTTTGCTAACTGAATGCTTAAGTTTGATTCTCTTAAGACAGGTGAAAGTCTTGGACAGATTATTACAAGTATTGTGCAATCCAGCAGTGGTGGTTTTCCAGCTGCATCAACCAGAAAGGAGGCAGCTGGCAATATCATGAACATTCACAGTAAGCCATAAATCAAGTTTAGTACATCGTATAAAATGTTGTATATATCTTTTTTTTCCTTTAAACTTTCTCAAACTCTTTTCCTTCTTTTTGGAAAATCACCCAAACGTCTTGATGTGATTAGAATTTAAAAAATAAAATAAAAATAAATTTCCTGCCTGAAAATTCTTTCCTCCCAGGAGAATTTAAAGCAAAGTGCCAGTTCTTCTTTTAAGAATTTGGAGCAAACTGCCAGTTCTTCTTTTAAAGATTAACTGTTTGTTGGCTCTGCCAACAGTGTATATTCCCCTATAGCTGGTAGGCTCTGTCCCAATCTTTGGTATGTGACCAGATTTTAAAACTACACCCACCAAGAAACATTATAATCATGGAAAAGCGAAGCCATAATCACTCAAGAAACTTCCAAACCTGAATGTGCAGAAAAAATGGAATACTAACCGTAAACAAGATTCAGGAGAAAAGGATGAAATTTTGTTGTGTGCTTAGATGGCATATTGACAAGATAATTTGGGCAGATAGGCCCAGAGTGGTTTTTGTTGATCATCTTTTGAGTCCATCTTTCTTGAATAGGCACAAGACAGCATATGGATAAGGTTGGGATTATGTGTGGAAGTACACATACTAATATACAGGTAGTCCTTGACTTACATCCATTTGTTTAGTGATTGTTCGAAGTTACAACAGCACTGAAAAAAAGGGACTTAGGATTGTTTGTCATACTTATGACCATTGCAGCATCCCCATGGTCACATGATCAAAACTGTATTTATGAGGTTGTGGTGTCCTGGGTTCATGTGATCACTTTTGCAACCTTCTAACAAGCAAAGTCAATGGGGAAGCCAGATTCACTTAAGAACAGTGTTACTGATTTATCAACTGCAGTGAGTCATTTAACAATTGCGGCAAGAAAGGTCGTAAAATGGAGCAAAATCACTTAAGAACTGCCTTTCTTAGCAATGGAAACGTTGGGCTCAATTGTGGTTGTAAGTCGAGGACTACCTGTAATTCAGTTTGCAGTTTCAGTGAGAATCAAAAGGGATGATATTTGTCTCCAGATTTGACCCTTACATGAACTATAGTGCTGGAGGGAAAAAACATAGAATCTCCATAACAAAATGGATGTTTCTTATGTAGAATTATGTGCTCTCCCATTGGTAGCCTCTTTGTTTTATTAGATGGAAATTTTGAAAGTTCAACACATCTGTAGGATGCTACATTTGGAGAGATAATAGAAGGACTCTGAGTCAATTTCCCACACCTCCCTTTAATATAAGACGGAGAAACAAATGGCTCCCCAGGTGCTGCTAACGGATACATTCAGAGCAGGCTCAATCATGTGAACGATGCTGGGAATGGTTATTGAGCAACGTCTGAAGAGTCATGTATTCCCTATCTCTGATCCAAGGAATTTGGACATTCTGCTTTCTTGAAGACCCATAGCCCAAGAAAACAAGAATAGCTGGACCAATGCTATAATTCTGAATAACACCACATCAAGTGATCATGTAAAAACACCCTTGTAAAAATACCCCTTTCAGTATTCTATATCAAACCAGTCTTTAGTATTTAGGATCATGAACTTGATCAACATGCACTTGATTTTAAATATAAATACCGGTATTTATCTGAATATATCAAGGGAGTACATATGTCCTGTGTAACAGAAACTGAGCAAACACAATATTATTCTGGGGCAGTTACCTTTCAAACAACCCTCTTAAATAGATGGCTTCTCGATAATCAACTGAAATAAAACTTCTTCATAGCCACTCAGTGCTCAGGCTATCCAAATCCATGCCCGATTCATTATCTGCCTCATCTTAAAGCAGAACGTTAGACCTTGTAAAATTAGTTTCAGAATAGTTCCATGGTCAGGATCTGCTTCTTAACCGACATTGTACTTGGTCACAGATAACTATCAGCATTTTGGAATCACATGCAGGAAGGCCCAGCCTAATCTTTACCTAGCAATTACTTTAGAAAGCAGGTACCATCAAGAGTAGTGGTAGCTTTCTATTCCTTGGCAGACAGAGTGCTGTGTTGCTATGTGACTCCTAAACTAATCTGATGCCGCAGAAAACAGTATTTCGTCACCAACAGTGAAAAGAAAATGCAACTGCATTTCCACTTTATTGTTCTTCACCTCAGGCAAAAAATAGCTTAGGCCAGGGGTGTCCAACCTTGGCAACTTTAAGACTTGTGGACTTCAACTCCCAGAATTCCTCAGCCAGCTTTGCTGGCTGAGGAATTCTGGGAGTTGAAGTCCACAAGTCTTAAAGTTGCCAAGGTTGGACACCCCTGGCTTAGGCCATCCTTGAACTTGTATCTGGGGAAAAACACCCTCTTTCCCTAGTATTTCATTGGAGCACCTCCAAATTACCATAGAAAATTAGCATCCATGAGTGCAGACCAACAATTTACACTTAGCAATAGACTGATCCAATTATAAAGCAGATGTATGAAGAGCAGAGAAAAATCTGTGCACATAAACACGCAGGTATTGTATATAGGCAAGGAAGACATTCCTCCTGCTGAGACATCTTAGACAGCTTCTGAAGGGTCCTGGAGAGGCAGACTATCCGTTAGCTATGCGAGTTCTCTTGAGGAAGCACAAATGGCCTTTTATGAAGAGAGCCTTGTGTCATGTTTACACTTAAAAAAAACAACAACCAAGCTGATCATTCTCTTCAAAAGTACCTCAAAAGAAGCTTTCTCTAGCCTGCATTCATCACGTCTATGGAGACACCAGGAGAGCTGCATCAAATGCACTATGAAAGGCGAAGGGACCAATTCTTCGGCTGATATATATTTGGCGGCAGGGGGAAGGGAGCAGGAGGGTGGCTGTGGCACTTGTACAAATAGAAATGGAAATTTTATTTCATATTAAGCAACGGAGTAATGAGTTGCCAGTTGGCTTAGCAGCAGACCAGATGTTTGGTTTCGTTCGGATATTAGAATTTTAAAGTAAAATTATTGATTCATTTTCTCTCCCGACAGGGTCCACATCTAGGTTGCCAACCAGTACAGGCAGTCCAAGACTTACAACCACAATTGAGGCGCAAATTTCCATTGCCAACAAGACAGTGGCTAAGTGGCCTCACATACTGTAACAACCGGTTTGCCTAGTGCAGAACCAAAAATGTGAGCGCGCGTGTGTGCACGTATGCTTCATGCACACGCACCATCTGCCCTTGCACATGGCTGCAAAAACACAGGATTTTCTGCGCACGGCAGCCGCGGTGAGTAGAGTGGGTGAGGTGCGAAAATCAGCTGGGCTACATGAGCGGGGCGAGTGAGCCAGATATGTAGGATGGGATAGCACTGGGGCGGGTAGACGGGCCCAGCTGGTGGTCAGAACAACTAGTGCGGGCGAGCTAGTCCGAACCGGTGGCAGCCCACCACTGGGTTAAGTGAATTCTGCCTCAGTTTACAACCTTTCTTGCCACAGTTACATGAATTACTAAAGTTGTTGGTTGTTAACTGACTCTGGCTTCCTCATTGACTTTACTTGTCAGAAAGTCGCACGTGACCCAGGGAGACTGCAACCGTCATAAGTACATGCCAGTTGCCAAGCACCTGAATTTTGTTCACGGGACCTTGAGGATGTGTGAAAAATTGTCATAAATCACTTTTTTTTCAGTGCCATTTTAAACTTTGAATAATCACTAAGTAAATGGTTTCAAGCTGAGGACTACCTATACAAGACACCACATGCTACGCGCATAAGAGACTTCACAATACAGGCATGGCCTTCTTCTGTAACACCATCTTCCCACACACTAGCACGAAGCTAAACATTAATAAATATTGCTAAATGTACAAATTCCCCAACGTAATATCTCATCTTCTCTCATTCTTGCAGTGTCCTGCTTCATGGGACATTCATTCCAAAATGGTAGCTTCCGTGCTGTAAACCACAAAAGTATATCAACTGACTTCATTCTAATATATTTTCCTACATAACTGTGCCATGCATTGTAGAATTTCTATAAATCACAGTGATTAATATAGAAATAACAGAAATTATGGGGCCTAAGATTGGATCAATGAGGATTCATGTCTGAAAGAACATGCTGTGATTGCAGGATGGTGCCAGCGTTACAAAGGCTGTCACAGCAAATCTAGTAATGGAAGGCAAGAGTGAAATTCTCATGACTCGAGAAGACTCCTCACAAATTGGCCAATACTTTTTACATTCCCTCACATATTTTTTATGTTTGTTTGTTTTTGTCTTTCTCCATAAATGAAACACTGAGTGGCTTTGCTGGATCCAAACTTAAGTCACGCTTGGAGATGACCTATTAAAATCAGTGAAGTGTGTTAATAATCATTGTCCACTTATCCAATTGTTTAAAAAAATATGATCTACATTGGTGGGGGGAGGGGGGGGCGTTTTCCATGGCTCAAAAAGTATTTTTTGGATCTTCTTGGTACAGAGAGAAACTTCTAATATAGAAAACAGGAATATGAAAATAGAAGAGAAAGGGAAATTGATTGAGGTTTATAGGTGATCTGCTATTTTATAACAGGTGTTCTTGGTGAAACACCAAGTTATTAATGTTACAGGTGTTGATGAACATTTTCCATCATGAAATGTGTGTGTGTGTGTGTGTGTATGTGTTTATATTCTTAGTGAAAGTTGCCTAAAATTTTTATTTGATGTGTGCTGGTCCATGACTATAATAAAAAGTCTTTGGGACTAGCTCTAAAACATTTTAAGAGGAGGGGAAAAATACCGATACAACTGATTAAAAGGCCAACCAAAACCAATAGGTGATTTTAGAAATTGAAAGAGTATTGTCATCTATGAATTTCTACTACAGTTACTCCTCAATTTATTTTAAATAATTCTAGTGACCATTTGAAGTTACAACGGCACTGGAAAAAGTGACTTATGGCCAGAGGTGGTATTCAGCAGGTTCTGACCAGTTCTGGAGAACCGGTAGCCGACATTTTGAATAGTTCGGGGAACCAGCAAATACCACCTCTGAGTGGAGATTTTACAGTATCCTTCCCCTGCCACGCCCACCAAGTCACACCCACAGGACCGGTAGTAAAAGAAATTGAATCCCACCACTGCTTATGGCCATTTTTCACACTTAACAAGTGCTGCAGCATATCCATGATCATGTGATCAAAACTCCAGCGCTTGGTCACTGCTGGCACATATTTATGACAGTTGCAGTGTCCCCGGGTCATGTGATCAACCTTTTACGACCTTCCCAGCCATTTTCTGACAAGCAAAATCAATGCAGGTAGCCAGATTCACTTAACAACCTTGTTCTGACCAAGACTTCCTGAGACAGTAACAATCACACGCTGTTCCCAATTTGCTTTATTATTATTTTTTATTGCATGATTTATTTAACAAGTGCAGCGATTTGCTTAACAAGCGTGGCAAAAATAATAATAATTGTAAAATGGGACACAACTCACTTAGCAATGACTTGCCTAGCAATAGCAGTTTGGGTCTCAATTGTGATTGTAGGTCAAGAACTATATATAATACGTACTAAAATGGAAGACTGGTTAAAGACAAAGGATATTTTTGTTTAAAACAAACATGTATCTTATTCCTCTGAAACAATTTCAAAATTTACATTTTCATAGTTTTATGGCACTACTTCCCAAATGTGATAAAAGCTAGAAAGTCCAAGTTATATTTTGTTTTTGGTTTTTTTAACTGCTTTGTTTTTTTTTTTTTAAGGAAAAATCAACTTATTTTTAGGGTCTCCTCTGCCTCGTACATTAGACAGATTTTCCATGTAGCTGAAAAAACAATGCAGGAGCCAAGCATTCAAATAGCAACTTGTCTAATTTGTTCAGCCTTGCTGTGATTATCTCACTGTTATTTATGTCCAGGGTAATTCAGAGACCAAGAAGAGTCTGATTTACCTGCGTGATTCAGACTATACCAAACAAACTCTTCTTTTTTTCTGAAAGTCATTTTGGAACTGCAATTCTTCCCAAGGATCAAGCTACCAATAAACTGTCCAAAATCCAAAGTGCTTAAGGATGAGGGTAATCTCAATGTTTAAAAATAGTACTGTCCAAACGCATTCAAGGAGGGACTACAGGGCATTAAACAGGACAGTCTTAGGGAAAACTGTTTGGAAAAACTTTATTTGGTAGCTTTGGGACTTGAGCTCTAAAATATTTTAGTATGAGAGAGAAAAGAGCCCTAATACATTTGATTACAGGATCAAGCAATTCCGAAAGGAATTAGAAATTGAAACAGCATCATCACTCGAGGGTTTCTACGAATAAGTATTAAAATATAGAACTTGTTAAAGGACTATTCTTGTTTAAAAATTATTTAAAACAAACATGCAAATCCTTTTTCTGAAACAGTTTCAAAAGCTTAACACACACACCCACCCCAATTGATCCAACCTCTTAATACATCCCCAACCAATGTCTTTGTAGCCTCTGTATGATCAACTCCAGAGAAGGGAAACCTTTCTCTCTAAAAAGATTAGCTCTATGGTCAAAGTTTCATGAAGAAGCTTTGGTACCATTCCCCCAGAAAACTGTCTTGCTGTGACCTAAGATCATTATTTCACACCCAGCACTTTTGAGATGATAAGAGAAATGCCTTTTGTGTTTTTTTTTTCTACAGCCCTTTGAGGTTCTTGAAGACTGCCATCATAGTCTTTTCTTGCCAAGGCTAAATTTGCCCAGTTCCCTCATTCTCTCCTCATGGGATTTAGCTCCCAATCCCATGAGCCACGGTGGTGCAGTGGTTAGAGTGCAGTACTGCAGGCTACTTCTGCTGCCTGCCTGCAATTTGGCAGTTCAAATCTCACCAGGCTAGGCTCAAGGTTGACTCAGCCTTCCATCTTTCCAAGATTGGTAAAATGAGGACCCAGATTATTGGGGGCAATATGCTGACTCTGTAAATCGCTTAGAGAGGGCTTTAAAAGCACCGTGAAGTGGTATATAAATCTAAGTGATATTGCTATTATATTCGTTGCCCATTGTTAAATCACATCTTCCTTATACCAGTTGCAGCCTAAAATCACATCTGCGTTTCTGATAGCCATGTTGACGCAGACTCAGCTTGTGATGCTCTTTGACTGCCAGATCGAGTATGATTACCAACCCATGTATGCCCCTTTCTATTCTTGTGCACGTAGTTGTGTCACCCGCAAAACTAATATGCACTCCCCTCCACCTGATTGTCCAAATTAGGACCAATCCCAGGCAAAAACAAAGGGAGGGAAAAAGCAAATTCAGATGAAAGGCTTTAGTTTTCTTGTAGCAACCAGCTGGGATCAGCAGTTTAATCATTGTGAGGGAATGAACCCCCCCCCCTGCCACCCTTAGATGGAAATGAAGAAGACCTGAGGCAATTGGAATAGGCCGTTTCTCTTCTTTCCCACACCTCTCTGTCTTTTTGATCCCATCTTTGGGTCAAAGAGCCTTTTAACTACCCCCTAAACTCTTTTTTGTTGACAGCAGATACTGACAGAAACAACTCAGGCAATCCTTAAATTCATTGTGGATTTAAGCACATCTAGTTTGGCTGAATTATAGACAAGGCTTTTATCATCTACTACTTTGTTAATATACTCCAAATAGTACAGCTAGTCCTATTTACCTAAGAATAATCCTTCTGCTCTGGTGCAATCTCACCAAGCTCACTTATTAGCAATCACAACTAATGAAGCTAATGGAGGTTTTGTCGTCTTCCTCCAACCTTAGTGTGATCCATCGCTAAGTAAGACAGTTACTTGGAAGCAAAATCACAAGTACATATTGTCCCTGAACCACCCAGTAAGTTGGCAACAATGAACAAGAGAAAAGCCTGGTGGAACAGGCCAATAGCCTGCCCAGTCCAACTGAGTGGCCAATCAGATACATCCAGGAAGCTCAGAAATATCAAGACAAGAACATTCTTCCGCTTTGGCTCCCTGACAGCTGAGACTTAATGTATGTTGTCTGTAATGCTGGAAGGAGTAAAGAGCCAACCAACTAATAGCTATTGATTGCCTGATCCTCCAGGAATTTATCCAACCTCCTCCTTAGTGGCCCCATGGGATAAAATTCCAGGTCAGCTTTGTGCTTTTAAAGAAACATATTGTTCTGCTGATCCTATATTTTCCTGGATCTAGTGGGTAGAATAGGGTAGAGTAGGGTAGGGTAGCATCACATAGCATAGCATAGCATAGCATAGCATAGCATAGCATAGCATAGCATAGCATAGCATAGAATAATAGGCCAAGTGTGATCCAACACACAAGGAATTTGTCTCCAATACAAGTCCAAGGCTTAACTTCCTGAGACAGTGAGAAAAACCTTATCTTCATCCACAGGTTGCATGTTATGAATGATCTCAAGGATTATTATCTCCTCTGACCCATAGTCTTTCCTTGTAGGGAAAGCTTCTCTTCTTGCTTTAGCCGTCCCTTCGTACAGCTTTTCCAGCTGTGCAGTATCCCTTTTCAGATGTGGTGACTAAAATCGTACCCAGGCTCCAAGTGCAGTCTCACCACAGATGTATATAAAAGGCATTACTCTATTGGCTGTTCTATTTTCATCCTATCCTAAGATGCCAAGCATGGGATTTGTCTTACTGATTGCAATTGCACCCTGTGTTTGACATTTTCATTGAGCTGTCCGCCATGACGTCAAGATCGCTCTCCTGATTGCTCAGTACCAGCTCAGATTCCATTAATCTGAATGCTGGAAAGGCTAATGGGCATCTCTTTGCACTTGTTGACTTTCAACTCAATTTGGCATTTTGCCACTTATCCCCCCTCCCCATTTGTCATTTTGACACCCAGACATTCAGTTCTCTGTAGAAGCCCTAGCCATGCTAGAATAAAACATTAGAAATTTCAAATGCAAGCAACCAAATTCACCAAGCAGGTACAATAACTCGTCTTAGAGATTCTCAATTAACCAGATGATGATTGTCCCAAAAGTGCTTTCTCAAAAGGCAACCTGTACTTTCATGGTTTTTTTTTTTCTTGAAAATGTTTTGCTTCTCATCCAAGAAGTTTCTTGAGAAGCTTCTTGGATGAGAAGTGAAACGTTTTCAAGAAAAAAAAACAAGTCGCTATCTTAAGATCTCAGTGAGATCTGAGTGGCCGCTAAACCATATGAAGAATGGCTGCAGGTTTTGGGTTTGCTAGTCTAAAGAAAAGAAGAATTAGGGGTGACATTATAGCAGTATTCCAGTATTTGAGGGGCTGCCACAAAGAAGAAGGAGTCAAATATTTCTCCAAAGCACCTGTGACCAGGACAAGAAACAATGGATGGAAACTAACCAAGGAGAGAATTAAGGAGAAACTTCCTAATAGTGAGGACAATTAACCAATGGAACAGCTTGACTTCAGAAAGTCCATCTGCCTTTTGAAAAAGCACCTTTGAGACTTGTCTTAGCTTACAATTTCCTTACTCTTCTCACATCTTACGACAGACAAACCTGCCTACGAGACATATCATCCCATTGCCAATGACTATATTACCCTTTCATACCATATATAAACAACGGCTATATTGTTTTTTCATCTGGTAGGCTCTGGAGCAACACAAGAACTTTCTTTGCAGTAGTTAGGATGAATTGCAGTCCTACAACATCTGAAGGACCCTAGTTGAGAGGTGTGAACAATTCTTGCCCATATGAGAATACCCGATATAGACTTTCTCATTCTTTCCTTTTATCATCCTTTTCTAACCAATAGTTGAACCAAGACAAGACCCATGAAGAGAGGCTCTTAAAGAGTTAATTATTTGTCAGAAATAGAAAATTTCTTCACTTCCAGATTTTGATTTAGCTGAAATGCATCTACAGGTAATCCTCTACTTACAACCATTTCTTTAGTGACGGTTCAATGTTACAAAGGCACTGAAAAAAAGTGACTTATGACTGTTTTCACACTTCTGAACAATGCAGCATCCATATCGTCACATGATCAAAATTCCAGCACTAGGCAAATGACTCATATTTGTGATGGTTGCGGTATCCTGAGGTCACGTGACTAATTTCTGCAACCTTCTGACACGCAAAGTCAACAGGGAAGCCCAATTCACTTAATAACCGTGTTACTGATTTATCAACTGCAGTGATTCACTTAACTACTGAGGCAACAAAGGTGCAAATGGGGCAAAACTCACTTAACAACTATCTTGCTTAGCAATGGAAATGTTGGACTCCATTGTGGTTGTAAGTCGGGGATTACTTTATGTTTACACATACACATATAAATGTGGACGATGACCTTTTTTTTTTTTTTTGCTCTGATTCATATGCAATTAGTCTGACTGATTGGAAAGATATTTTTAGGGAGAAAGTGCATCAGTTTAAACAATGAAAATCTATGCAGAAGGCTAATCTGAATCCCAACCAATGATTAGAGTGTCCTTGACTATGCTGCCCTAAATATACAGCAATAATATACTTATTGAAAAAGAACTGCCGCTGAGTATAATGGAGATTTACGCTTAGGTAAATGTGTCTGAGATTATAACCTAAATCACTTGTTCACATTTCTGAATACCAGACAAATCAATATAAGCACAGAACAACAAAGTAAGGGAGTAAGAAAAAGAACGCTAAACGGAATCATTTAAAAACCAACGCCAGTTTGCCACCACGCAATCGTAGCAAGTGAAGTCCTGAGAGCTAAAACAGACTCAACACTGCACTGAGGGCAGCACCAGGTAAGTCTGAGGTTATCAGAACAGCAAAGTCTCCAAAAAAACTGTGCCCTTTAGAGTAGGGATGGCAAATGATGGCCCCTTTATGACTTGTGGACTTCAGTTCCCAGAATTCCTGAGAATTGAAGTCCATAAATCCACTCTGCTTTAGAGGAAAAAGCCCCTGCCATCACTCTCATGTCTCTGGCCCAAGAGATGCCAGATGCCCTGTTCATGTAGAAGACAGACCAACATTTTTATTGGCCTATGCCTGTGATGGCGAACCTATGGCACACGTGCCAGAGGTGGCATGCAGAGCCCTCTCTGGGCACACGAGCCATCACCCCAGCTCAGCTCTGCTGCGCATACGTGCATGCGTGCCTCCTGCTGGCCAGCTGATCTTTGGGTCATGCGCAGGGGTGGATTGCGCGTTGTGGTTGCGTGCACATGCACGGGGAGGCGCACACGTGATAGTTGCGCGTGCATGCATGGGGCGGAGGCAGGGGTTTGCATGCACATGCGCAGAGGTACAGGGAGCAGGGCGCATGTGCAGAGTGTGCACGTACATTGCATTATGGGGATGCGTGTGTGTGTGTGTGTGTGCACTTTGGGCACTTGGTGCTGAAAAGGTTAGCCGTCACTGGCCTACGTCATGTTTTTAATTGCTAACAACGTGGTCTGCAGGCCCTAGCAAATGACAGAGCAGCCCCTTCTCTGTTTCCGAATGCCAGCTGCTTGTATGAGAAGGGAAGAAGGCTGTTCCACTTTCCTTAAGCTGGTACCTCCCAACTCCAGAAATATAATCTAGCTTGGTCACTGGGAGTTCTCACACATTTACAGGGCACTAGGATGAGGAAGGCGGAGGTAAGGTCTTCCAATTACATCAGAATCCTTCTCAGAAGATGACTGATCCTATGGGAAAGATCCTCCTGATTGATTCAAACCATGTGGTTGGGGCATTCAAGCCTCTGCAGCCACCTAGGATTCTCTCAAGAGTTTACGACTCCCCCGGGAGTGTGGAAATGAGCTGAAATAGCACTGCTCTGACATCTCCATGCTGACATCTGTGTCTCTGGCATCCAACTCCATGAGCCTTTCATTTTGGCTTAGAGATTTTTAGTCACTCAGGAAGTGTAGGATGGGCTCCTTAAATCTTCTCTGGCCCCTATTTCCCTTCAAACTTTCCCTAACCTGAGCTTCCTTGAGATGAATCCAGCCTGAACCAATTTTCCATATTTCACAAGTACAGGTAGTCCTTGACAATTGAGCCCAACATTTCTGTTGTTAAGTGAGTTTTGCCTCATTTCACGACCTTTCTTGCCAAGTGGTTAAGTGAATCTGGTTGCCCCACTGACTTGTCAGAGGTTTCAAAAAGGGAGATCAATATGACCGTGGGACACTACAACCGTCATAAAACATGAAGCAGTTACAAGCCTCTGCATTTTTATCATGTGATCGTGGGGGATGCGACAAAAGTCGTAACTCTGAAAAACGGTCATAAGCAGGGATGGGCTGCTGGGGGTTCAGAAGAGCCCCTAGCTAAGATTCTGTGCAGTTCGGAGAACCCCCAAATCCCATTCCTGGCTGGCCCCGCCCACCCCGCCCCATCCTAGAAGTCCCCATGCGGCCTGTTTTGATGCACGTAAGTGCAGGGCGCGCACGGAGGCTTGGGAAGGGCAAAAAACGGGCTTCCTGGTAGTTCAGGAAGGCCGGAAATGGGTCTGTTTCCCGCCTCAAGAGAGCCTCCGGAGCCCAGGGAGACTGTTTTTGCTTTCCCAGAGGCTCAAGGAAAGCCTCCGGAGCCTGGGAAGGGCAAAAATACACCCCCCCCACCGCCATGGTGCAGGAGGCCAACTAGGCCACGCCCACCATGGCCACACCCACCCAGCAACTGGGCAGAGAACCCCTTGCTAAAATTTTTGAAGCCCACCCCTGGTCGTAAGTCACTTTTTCCGGTGTTGTTGTAACTTTGGTTACCAAATGAACTGTTGGAAGTAGAGGATAATCTATACTGGATTTCAACGTCCAGGACTTAGGGCTGGATGGGGAAACACGAGCATGCAAGAGGGAGATTTGGGCTGCTGCACCTCCTGTAAGGCCAGAGAGGAACATGAGGCTGCAGGAGAGTCAGGAAGGAAGAGGTAGGCACGAAAAAGGAAAAGCAAAGGAATCTCCTTCTCCAGCAGGACTGGACCCAGCAAAGGGTTAATATCTAAAATAAGCATTGTTAGAAAGTCAAGAAAACCTGCTCTCACTTGTCCTTTGGGAGCAAGGATTTGTGGGCAGGAAACCAGGATTTCTTATTTATTTATTTGGGGCTATTTGTCCAACTGCATCTACGAGGTGCAAAGCTGTGATCAATCACAAAGTGATGCTGGATAAAGATATGCCTGCATGTGTGTGTGTTATTTTCTTCTTTTTTCAAAAAGGAAACTGAAACCACGGCCACTGGAGCTTTTTCAGGGGGTGGGGGTAGCACAGAACAAATGAACTTTCCCAGACTTTTATTTCTCCCACATTTCCAAGATTCAGCATGGCTGCAGGAGCATGTGGTTTGGGTTCTTGCCATCAACGGAGCGGAGGGTGCTAGATTCATGCTTGTGTAACCAGTGAACATGAGCAACTGCAATTGCAACCAGTGAACATGAAAAAAGTGCCACCTCTCACCTCTGTTGGAATTCCAGCCTTGGCTTCTGCTTAAAGTTTGAGAACAAACTATTGTAATTTCCTTTTCCCCTTCTGACTACCTTTTAAAACAGTGTTTCTCAACCTTGGGAACTTTAAGGCATACGGATTTCAACTCCCAGAATTCCTCAGCCAGCCACGGGAACTCACCCATGCTGGCTGAGTAATTCTGGGAGTTGAAGTCCACATGCCTTAAAGTTCTTAAGGTTGAGAAACACCACTAGAGAAACAAAGCATGATCCCATCCCATATTGTGCTAAAAGTGTGGCTGTGATTTATCTCCAAATTTACAAGGATTAAATGGCCTTCCTAGTTTGCATTTGCAAAATCCTGACGTTCTGTAATTTTAGGCTGGCTGACTATACATGCAGGGCACATTATTTTATTACTTGATTAATTCCCTGAAAGTCTAGACAGTTCATTTAAATTTAGCAAGAGGACTGTCTGGGTCATAAGTGGAATAAATAAATAGAAAGTATTTTTTCCCCCAGAACCATCTAATGGAAGTCGATGTAATATCATTAAGTGTGAGGAGCATCACTGCACAGGCATTATCAAACATTTGTTTGCCCTGACGAACAAATCACATTGGTTGATGAACAAGGAGACGCTGCATTATTAAAGCTTGCCAAAAATAACCTTGCAATTAATAGATATATGACGCCATTAAACCAAAACTGGGGGAAAAACTGCAGCTAAGATCTCTATTGTAATTAAATATGTTGGAGAAAGTTCTGGCTGCATTCTTGTGAAAGTTTGGAGTGTATCAAAGGGGAGGGGTGAAATGGAGGCAGGTTTACTCCACTGTAAAGATTTAAGGTAAGGAAAAGACATATATGGATGCAAGTATTCATATGCCAGAAAAAAGCTATTAATCTTTTTTATTGTAAGACATTGGAATTTTAGAACACGCAAATATACACTTTTGGAAATAAGTTAAGAAGCCTGTCTTTCTGTTTGCTTCAGTGTATCGTTTTACTTATTTTTAGAGAAGAATATTTGTAGTTCAAGGTTGAAATGAGAGGTGCTTGGTGCTCTTGTTTTCTTCAGACATTTCAGTACCCAACTGGATAACACCATCAGGACTGATGTGCTGATCAGAGCACTGATAATGTTCCCTGGACTGGATAAGAAACAACTGCAAAAAAATAACCAAACTCAAGACAGCACCAAGGACCCCTTATTTATTTTTAAAGTGCCTTGTCTAAAAGTTGAGGCACATAATCTTCAATTCAGAGGAAAGGAAGGAAAAATCATATGGAAAGGTATGTTATCTTGCATCTATGAAAAGGTGGAAGAAAAATAAAATCCAAGCCTTATTAGGAGAGGGAGTCCACCATGTGACAGAGTGTAATAGATAGATTATGGGTCAGTTGTCCTTATTAGTGTCATGTTACATTTCAACTTCTAGAATTTATGGATGGGCTTGTCACTTTCTACCTTCTCAGCAATGAATGATTTTCTTACCCTGAGTGAATGAATGAAGGCAAGGAGAAAGCCTATGGACACCCAAAACAAAAAAACAACCACACATTTTTCTAACATATATTTTGACAACTTGGGTTAGCCAACATATGCCTCCTGTGATTACAGCAAGACAACAATCCAAAAGCGAACACCTGTAATTCCTATTTATAGAATGGAAGGATTTTTTAAGTAGAAAACCAGGATATTCAGAGACCCTGGACATCAGTTGTGGATCAAAGGCAACTAATTGTATAAGTAACAAAAATAGAGCACAAGTTGATTTTTTTTTCTTGTCTCCTGACATTAGTTATGGGCAAATCAGCTGAAAGCACATTCCATAGTTTTTCACAGCTGTGCAGATACAAGATTTTAACAATATGCTGCAGTCCTTAAATTATCTCCAAAAGCTTTCTTTAGCCCCAATAATAGATGGTCAATAAACAATGAACCTTTCCGTGCAAGAAATCTACACGACACCTAAGTTGTGGCTTGCTGAAACCAAGAATTGTAAGAGGAAAAAACTTGCAAACCCACCACGCCATAAGATCTCAATTACTCTGGATCAAACTCCATTTTCAATGCGCAACTCTGGAAAGCATGAGATGGGAAGATAGAACCAAGGGAGGGCTGCTATGTGTTTGCCTGGGTTCGAGTGGATCTGTTGCTAACGTTATGGCTGGTTCGGTGAACCACCAAATCCTAGCCCTGGCTGGCCCCACCCACCCCACTCTGCCCCTCCCAGGAGTCTCCACCTGGCCCGTTTTGGATGTGAGGTAAGTGCAGGGCCCACAGGGAGGATCAGAAAGGGGGGGAGAAACAGGCCTCCTGGAAGTTCCGGAAGTCTGAAAACGGGCCTGTTTCCAGCCTCTGGAGGGCCTCTAGTGCCTGGGGAAGGCAGTTTTTCGCCCTCCCAGAGGCTCAAGGAAAGCTTCTGGAGCAGTGGTGGGATTCAAAACTTTTTACTACCGGTTCTGTGGGCGTGGCTTGGTGGGCGTGGCATGGCTTGGTGAGCATGGCAGGAAAAGGATACTGTAAAATTTCCATTGCCCACCCCACTCCAGGGGGAAGGTTACGACCGGTTCTCCGAATTACTCAAAATTTCTGCTACCGGTTCTGCAGAACTGGTCAGAACCTGCTTAATACCACCTCTGCTCCGGAGCCTGGGGAAGGCGAACACCACCATCACCCCTGCTGTGCTGCAGGAGGCCGACTAGGCCACGCCCACCATGGCCACGCCCACCTAGCAACCTGACACAGAACCCGTTGCTGAAATTTTTGAAGCCTGCCCCTGAATAGAACATAAAGACCAACCCAATCATAAGCATTTGACAATAGAGTCATGTGGGTGAAGGTTGAGAAAACCAGAATGCCTCTTCTGAAAGATTTTTTTTTAAAAAAATTAAATTGTGGTTGGTATTGAAACATACGCTTTCTTCTTCGATCACATGTTTTATTTTCAAGAAATCTATGAAAGGGCACATTTTAGTCATGCGGGGGGGGGGGGAGGCAGAGAAAAAAGGGGGAATTATACTGCAGCCTGATATTTTTGTTCCTCATGTCTTCACAACTGATTCAATAAAGTTTTTCATAAAGGAGGACAATCTGTGGCAGCGCCTCAGCCCCTCTTTTTCCTTACTAAATGTGGTTGTCCCCTTGCTTTGAAGCAGGGCTCCCCCAAATTCTTTTCCCTGCAACCCTCTTCCCAAATATTTGAGGCAGGGCACTTCAGTTTTACAGGATGGAAACAATGAACACTATCATTTACCCAAAACGTTTAAGTTTCTAGTCTTCTAGATATTCCTACCAACTTGATGGAATGTCAATAAATAGGTGACTGTCTGTCTGTCTGCGTTAAGTTTACTCCTTGCTTGTGAGTTTCCTAGCAGAAACTGCCAGGAAACTGTCAGTTGCCATGATGTCTAGATAATAAACTCAGACTTTTTATATATTTTAATATAACAAACTATATTCTTGTGAATGCTGATATATGAAAATTAGTGGATCAAGTAAGCGTACCAAACCCAGGCTTGGTTGCAGTAAAAATTTCAGTGAGGTTTATTTACAGTCTCACCTGCTTATTCAAAATAATCAGTGGATTGATTATATTAACTTGGGTCACGAAGGACTTTTCTCCTAATCGTTAGCGTTCATATATTGTTTGCATTGTTTCTTTCTAGGAAAATATCCCATTATTTCCTGCTATTCCAAAACCCCCTACAGGATCTTGCTATCATTGGATTCCTGTGGACACCAGCCCTTAATCCAGAGGTGGGGAACTACGGTCCTTTCATGACTTGTGGACTTCATCTCCCAGAATTCCTGAGCCAACCAAGAATTCTGGGAGCTGAAGCCCACAAATCATAAATGGTCAATAGTTCCCCACCCCTGTGCTAAACTCGAATCCAAGGGCATCTTCATAAGTCTCTATCAGCATGTGCAACCAGCCAGAATGTATAATGAGATCCTGGCAGTAGGACATTTGAGCTCCTCATTTTGGCATAAGGATGCCTGAAGAGGTGGACATGACATTCCCAAGGAAACAAAACAATGATAGGAAATAGTATGCTGCTCCTTTGACTCACAAGACTGACAGCACAAATCATGAGGCATATGTGTAACCAACCAGGAACTTCTCTAAATTTGGGGGGTGGGGGGGAGAGAGACGAATGAAATTTGGCAAATTTACCTTCTCTTCCAAGCAAGGCCCACCTATACATTCAGTAGAACCACACAACACAATTTTTCCTATACTGTGTTATTTATACTGCATTATATACTATATAGGATTGCACACTGTTTTTCCATTTGAAGGAAATGTTTGGCACATCCAGCAATGCAGTATCACCCCCACCCCTTAATCTAGCATAATCCAGGAGGAGTTCCTGGCTAAAAGCTGGCCTTGCAAAAAGATTTTAATGAATTTAATTACTTTCCTATTTTTGAAAATTCTATTCGAATTCCACAAAAGATGATTCATCCTTTCACAGTTGTAGCATAATATTTTCTTTAGAGTTGTTCCAGATGAGACGAAACATAACTATCCGTTCCAACATATTCAATGTGTGAGATATCACATCACATGTCAAATAAAATGAGTTTTGGTCTCTAACAGGAATAGCACTTAGACTTATGTACCACTTCACATTGCATTACAGCCCTATGTGGTTTACAGAGTCAGCCTATTGCCCCCAACAATCTGGGTCCTCATTTTCTGACCTCGGAAGAATGGAAGGCTGAGTCAACCTTGAGCTGTTCAAACTTCTGGAGTGAGCAGTGAGTTAGCCCTGCAGTACTGCATTCTAACCATTGAGCCACCACGGCTCTAGTTTATGATTTGGTCTTCAAAGTATTCACAGCATTTAAAATAACTGCCTACTCATTCAAATAAAGCAATTGTCAAATTTTCAGTAGACCCTGCAAGGTCTAAATGAATAGAAGACAAATTGTTTTATTTAGTTGGATAGTTCTAAAGTTCAGCATTTGGGGTTTCACCCTTGCAATTTGACTTTGAAGACTCCCTTTGAAAAAGTTAGGCCCCCTTTCATCCACTTAAGATTAACTGTCTGGCTATCTATCATCTTTCTTTCTTTCTTTCTTTCTTTCTTTCTTTCTTTCTTTCTTTCTTTCTTTCTTTCTTTCTTTCTTTTCTTTCTTTCTTTCTTTCTTTCTTTCTTTCTTTTTCTTTCTTTTCTTTCTTTCTTTCCCTACCTACATACCTACCTACCTATCTCACATTTAGAAACTGCCCACTTTCATCACAGAGATACTCTGGGCAATGTACAAATAAAATGTTAAAACATCAAAACTGAGTATTAAATTAAAAAGTTTTTAAAAAACGCAAGGAGAGTTAAAATTCAACATTAATAGCTAATTACAAGACAAGGGAAGGCATTTGGATTACTTTCACTTTACCACTTTATCTTCCTGTTCATTTGGATGGCATGGCTATCCAGAGCAATGACCAATTTAGATCAACAATTTATACAGCAGCTTGCCAATTTGCTCCTTCCCAGGTTTCCTTTTCCTCATCTCCCTGCCTCGGTTAGAACATTTGACTGGGACTATTTTTTAAAAATGAAACGGGGTGGGGGTGGGAGTGCTATATTCAAGTTAGGTTGTTTGGCTTGAAATTTCCTCTCTGACATGTTTTAATCTGACTTTGTTTGCTGCCTGACCTGTCCTTGTAAAAATTCTCAAAGGGGGGGGGGGAGGGTAAAGTGCATATTGTAAGGCAAATATGTGAACAGACCTAAGCTAGCAACACTCAGACCCTCCTCTTTTAACAGTTTATTTATATATTTTCCTTTACATAAGTGCTTTATGAACAACGTACTGTCTAGGTTCATTTCCTTACCTCGCAGTACATAATATATAAATATATTAAACCTAAAACAAATTTAATTTTTTTCAAATTTCTACTTCTACTGTTCAACCATTGATAAAATAGACCCTCCTCTTTTAGAAGATAGGAGTTTAGTCTCTCTCCTTCTCTCGTGTTTCTCTCTTCTTTTAGTAAAAAATAGATGTCTTTCTTACAAAGAACAGTACATAAATGCTGTAAATATTCATTTCACCAATTAATAGGAAATGAATCTGCGTGGCACTCAGGCCCCCTCTGTGGTCAACAAGAACATACCAAAGTAAATTACTCTGCAAGGCCCATTCAGAGTAGTGCCAAACAGGCTTCTTCAGGCATCTTTGTTTTCTTGCAAACTTTTTGCTTTGGTTTTATATACAGTACAGTGGAAACGGTACAACATCTGTGATCTCTATTTGGCGTGTCACAGCTTCCCCCAAACCTTCTGAATGGGTATGCTGCTGGCACAGTAGGAAACAAGACAATTTGGTAGTTTTAAAACAAGCAACCAGCACGGAATATTTTAAGCACGAGCTAGGATGAATCTGTTGCCAGTCTTACCATTTGGTTTGCTAAGAGTGTAATAGAGAGAACTATTGTTTGGATTGCTAACGCAGTTAATGGACAACATCCATGCCTCCAGACAAATCCAGAGAAGTTCAGGAGGATCATATGAAAATAAAATGTTTCCTTAGGAGCTCTGCACCAGAAGAGTAAAGGAGGATGCTACTAATCTACACTGTAGCTTCTGGGATCGTGACCATTGCTGCAAAACTCTTTCATCCTGCACCAAAATCTTATCCCAACCCTGGTGAGGACAACCTCAAGAGGTTCAGGATGAGTTGCCCACAGATCTATTTTTCCAACACCTTCTTGTCATCCCACTTGTTCTGAAACATCTCCTGCTAGAGGCTACTATCTCATTGTGTAGTGTTTTGTTTACTACAGAGCGTAATCCCCCTTCAGAATTACCACACAGACAGATATAACAATGCAAGTATGCTTCTCTCTGTGTGTGTGTGTGTGTGTGAAATCCCCACTTTGGAATTTGTTTTGAGCTTGATAAAATTGATTAAAGATTTAATTAAAATAAGTAAAGGCTAAAGCTCTTTCAGCTCCCCTTCCAAAGTGCCTCAATTAAACGTGAGCGCAACAAAGGCATGAACAATTGGGACAGTTGCAATATACCTCAATTAGCTTTCAATTCATCACACATGGCTTTATTTTCTTGTTAGATTTTTTTTAAGGCAATGTAGACTGCACTCCTTTCCCTAATCTTGTCCACTTGTGTTTGTACAATGCTGTGAGAACAGGCCTCTTTCATCCTAACCTCTGAGATCAAGCAAGGCCAGGACAGGTTCCAGATTAGAAACTCTCTTAGCAAAGCTCCTTCTCACTCTGTGCTCCTGGCACACACACAGACACAGACATACCGTATGTCACCAATTCAGCAGCTCCTTTTTGCTATACAACAATGCCTTACTAGAGTGTGGTTATTTGCTCTGGCAACAAGGTTACAATGGTAAACATCACATAACTGGGTAAAAGCTGAGCATGCAGGATAGATCTGATTTGGTCCAGGCACTGTTAATCAGCAACTGCAAGATACAAGATGAAGACACTGGATACAGCTCGTCTCTTTCAGATTCTATTCAACTCCCACTCTCCCAAGCTCACTGTCTTGGCATCCTTTTTTTATAGCACTTCAATGCTTTAATTTCTATCCAATTCCAGAAATATTTACCATGCTAAGTACCTTTCAGCTCACTAGGTAGACCAGATTCCAGACTAGATAGAAATCTACTCCAAAGGAAGGCTAAAACTACTGTTACTGAGATTAGCTATAACAACATAAATCTTGCAAGTCTGATTATGCTGTATCTTTTCCTTCTACTTACAGTTCAATGAATTAGGGAGGCATCTGCCTGAGACACTTTTGAATATTATTTCATTTCCTAAACCAGTGATAGTGAACCTATGATATGTGGGTCAAAGTGTCATGCCAACAATTATCCTTGAAAAGCATGCCCCATGCTTACACAATTTTTGGAGGCTGCTGAAGCCATGCAATAATGGGGTGTCTCTTGTGCAGCCTTCGGAAGTTGTGCTAGAGGGCCAGGGGTGGGATTCTACCGGTTCTGTCTGGCTCTGTAGAACTGGTAGCTCTGAACAGCAGCATAGAACTGGTTCTGTGTCTGCTGCTGTTTTGGCCCACCCGCCTGCCCAGGCTCTTACCTGACCTTTATTTCCTGCTTTTTCAACCTCAGCTGCTTTGCGTGGCACACTGCGGTTGAAAAAAGCAGGGAAAAGTGCTTTTTCAACTCCTGCGCACCCACGCGCAGTGCTGCTCAGCTGTCCAGGCAGCAAGCTGACGATGATTTGCAGGCGTGCATAGCAAATCACTGAACCAGTGGTTACACGGGTTGGATCCCACCCCTGAAGAGGGCTGTGCTTCCAATGTGGCCTCAAGAACCTCTGAAAATTTTGTAAGAACAGGACGTGCTTCTCAGGAATTTTCAGAGGCTACAGAGGCCACAGAAGAGCATTTTCCCAAACTAGTTCATGAACAAAGCCTCCTGCGACCCATAGTAGCCTGAGGCAGGCCACAGGGCCTATCAACAAAAAAAGAGCACTGTCTGAAGGTGGAAGATGGCAGGTCCTTGGGAATGTAAAGCTGAAATCTTCCTGGCAGGCAGCCCTTTTTGCTCTCAAACATCTCGACAGCATGCTGAAGGATTATTCATGGAGTGCACATGCACAGAGGAGAAATCCTTTGGAGGCTGCAGGAACAGAGCTGAAATCGTGAATATTTTAGCTCCATTCTTGCAGCCAAGCTGAAGGATTTCAGCCTCCCTCTGCTTGCAACCTTCCCTGCCATCTTCACTGACTTTCTGGGAAAGCTGGAAGAGAAGATTACAAATAGCAATCATATGGTCACAGAATGCTTGACAGCTGATCGTAAATGCAAGCTGGTTGCCAGGCCTCTGAAATGTGTCTGCAGGCGGGCAGTCCAACATTTTAGGACATTTAGAAGTGCTTTACAAGCTATTAAGCAGTGGTGGGATTCAAATTTTTTTACTACCGATTCTGTGGGCATGGCAGGGGAGTGATACTGCAAAATCCCCATTTCCTCCCCACTCCTGGGGGAAGGTTATTGCAAAAACCCCTTCCCTCCCCACCCCACTAACCTGCTTTCCAGCTCCGTTCTCCTGTGCAGGACAACAAAAGAAGACCCAGCTGACCAGCTGGGACTTGGGACGCAGAGAATAGATGGGGGTGGGGTCAGTCAAAGGTGGTATTTGATGGTTCTCCGAACTACTCAGAATTTCTGCTACTGGTTCTCCAGAACTGGTCAGTATCTGCTGAATACCACCTCTGCTATTAAGCATCCTTTCCAAGGCCATTGTAACTTTGAACAGTTGTTAAAACAATGACTGTTTATAAAAGAACTATGTGCACGCATATAACAATTTCTCTTACAACCCAATGATCAGAAGTCTTGTGTCCAAAATTATATTAGAGGCTAGGCTAGGCTTTTTAAGACATTAACTATGCATTGTGAGTATATAATTTATTTATTAAAGTTGTTATGCTGCCAGTTATCAAAGACTCCTGAGTAGAACTATGCACATGCCAAATGGGATATGGCTGCTGGTTGCATCAACTGTAACCAAGCTACACTAGCCCTACTAATGGATTCAAGGCAAGAAGACAACCAATTTCCTCTAGCATTGCTGTTGCCTGGCTCCAAAAAGAATGGCAATAGCACTTAAACTTATATACCTCTTCACAGTGCTTTATAGCTCTTTCTAAGCAGTTTAGAATCAGCATATTGCCCCCAACAATCTGGGTCCTCATTTTACCGACCTCGGAAGGGTGGAGCCTTGGTGAGATTCGAACTGTCAAATTGCAGTCAGCCGGCAGTCATCAGAAGTAGCCTGCAGTACTGCATTCTAGCCACTGCACCACTGCAGCTCTTAGAAGTCTTGGGTTGAGTCTAAGATCTCCCAATTGTTTGTTTGTTTGTTTGTTTATAGCCTGCCTTTCATTCATATGCAGAAGTAAATGTGCAGAAGAACAACCCTATGAATTTGGTTGGTCTGGGAGACAGCAAGTGGCCCCAAATTCCCCAGTAAGCTTCTAGACTGTGGATGGACTAGAAGCTGGGTCTCTCTAGTGCCCTTCCATTTTCTTAAAGACCACATTACTAACTCTCTGGATGTGTTGGGGCAGAAAGCATAGTAGAGCTGCTGTAAAAATTAAAGAGACATCCTGAAACTGCTTTATACTGAAATTACATGCTAAGGAAAGTTTCAGCTTTGTGGATTATAAACAGTACAGTTTCTTTTTCTGGTCTATTATAATGGATGAAGTAGCCAATGGTCAAATGTTGATGCGCATCAGGTTCATTCATCCTTGGGAGTCAATGCCAAATGCTCTGAACCGAATGCAGCAAAGACTCTGATATACCCACTAAGCTCTGTGCAATTTTGTGTCTCTTCTCTCCTGCAAAAGTAATGGGGACATTTCCCTTATGGTAGATATCCTTGGGAATCCCCTCCATTTTAGCATTCAGCTGGGTTTTTAAGACATCACTGGAGGTTCTGGAACCAAATAATCCCGTTTCCCAGATATTATAGG
The DNA here is from genome assembly GCF_049901735.1 of Notechis scutatus. Taxonomy (NCBI): domain Eukaryota; kingdom Metazoa; phylum Chordata; class Lepidosauria; order Squamata; family Elapidae; genus Notechis; species Notechis scutatus. Next base: position 128,745,160 of record NC_142010.1, read on the forward strand.
GAACCACAGCGCTTTCTTGCCTCCTGGATGACCTACAGGAACACACTCTGGGATTAGCTTCAGAATCAATTCCTAGAGCTTCTGTACATAAATTCATTTCACTTTCACATTGACAAGTGGGAATTGTAATCTTTCTCAAGCAGCATATACTGGTAGCAAATGATATACCCAAACATTTTCAGGTTGCAATGTTATCCTGTTATGTGGGGGATCAGGCCACATAATGTCCCAAATCTTACTTTAATAAAAACACTATCAGACTCTCTTTTTGCTCTCTTACCAACGCAGAGAGAATGCAAGCAAACTTTCCATATCACCCAGACAGAGGTGGTATTCAGCAGGTTCTGACCAGTTCTGGAGAACCGGTAGCAGAAATTTTGAGTAGTTCGGAGAACCGGCAAATATCACCTCTGACTGGCCCCGTCCCCATTTATTCTCTGCTTCCCGAGTCCCAGCTGATCGACTGGGTCTTCTTTGGTTGCCCTGCACAGGAAAATGGAGCTGGAAAGCAGGTTAGTGGGATGGGGAGGGAATGGGGATTTTGCAATAACCTTCCCCTGCCATGCCCGCCAAGCCACACCCGCCAAGCCACACCACGCTCACCACACCATGCTCATCCACAAAACCGGTAGTAAATTTTTTTTGAATCCCACTACTGCACCCAGATGAAGTCCTGTGGACCCTTTTACTTGGATAAGGCTGCTTGTAAGGAAGCAAATCTTGCACAATGGCATTTCAAATGTGGCAAAAGACAACAGGCAATTGCTGGCAGTATTGGCAATCCATGAATCTCTGCAACCGTTGGATTTTATTTCCCATTGCTTTTTTTTTTGTTAGTGTTTTTGACTACTTAAAAGTAGCTGGCCTTTGGCTGTAATAAAGAAATTATCCAATAAATTTGTAGATATGCATCTGTATCTGTATATTCAGATGTGAGTTACAGCGTATAAAGTCTGATCACGTCCATATTGTTCTTTGGCAGATTTTCCAGCCCAATTTAAGAGATGGCGCAGACTGACAATCAAATCTTCTATATGCAAACCATATATCATGCCCCTGGTGGAGACTGACTCTGAGGAAGGGGAGGAACAGCCAACAGGGAGTGGAAGTGTGGCTCCAGAGGTGGTGGAGGAGGCTGGGGAAGGGCAGAGGCCGGCTGAGCAGTCAGAGGAGGACCCAGGCCCATCCCCTATCCCTATCCACGCAGGGAGGAGAGGATCAGGGTAAAACGTGGTTTACTCAGGATTAGAGGGCCATGATCCTCTTCATGGGTTGCAGGTGTGAGATTTGCATAAGAGTTTGGACCTGCGTGCTAACAGACGCTGGAGACAATTTAGTGTTTTATTCCTAAAGAAGGTTTATCTTGGTTGGCGTTCTTCCAACGTACCTGGTTATCTTCCTGAAGTTGGCAATTATCTATCCTGGTCTGTCGTGGAACTTTATTCGGTGCGGTTTGTTTTTTGTTTTTGCTTCGTTATCGGCTCTTTGAATTTGAACTGTGTTTCTTTCCTCTGAAATGTTATTTTGAAAATAGTTTACTCCTCCACTGTGAACAATTAAACAGTGAAGCCAAGTTGAAGGCATTAAAGCAGGGGTCCCCAACCACCGGTCCACGGACCGGTACCGGGCCGCAGAACAACTCCTACCGGGCCGCTGGCTTGCTGGCGCCGCCATCTTTTCTCATGAAAAGTGCTTCCGTGAGCTTTTCCGGGTAGAAAGCTCACCGGAAGCACGCCATCAAAAAGATGGTGGCGCCAGCGCTCGTGAGCTTTTCCGGGTAGAAAGCCATTTCTACCTGGAAAAGCTCACCGAAGCGTGTGCCGCCATCTTTTTTTGATGAAAATGTGCTTCCGGTGAGGTCACCGGAAGCACTTTTCATCAAAAAGATGGCGGCGCCCAGCTGATGCCGGTACCGGGCCGCGGCACCCAGCTGATGCCGGCCGGGCCGCGGCACCCAGCTGATGCCGGTACCGGGCCGCGGCGTCAAAAAGGTTGGGGATCACTGCATTAAAGGACTTTTAGTTACGTTTGGGGTTTTGTTATATTTCTGATATACTCTGGGTCATCACACCATGGACCACTACGCCATCTGACGCCACACCATGCTTCTACTCTCCGTCATCTGGATTGATCATGCTTTGCACAACATACATGGTCACAAAGAAAACCACACTTGCCCACTGAAAAGTCGAAGAGGGGAAAAGCCATTCTTTACATACGACTTCAATTTCATGCTTGCTAATACAAAAGGATGACTTAAAATACACTAAACTGAAACTGATGGGAGAGTGGATGGCCCAGAACAGAGGTGGACAACTATGGCAACTTTATGATCAATGACTGGCTCAGGAATTCTGGGAGTTGAAGTTCTCAGGTCATAAAGTCTCCATAGTTGTTGTCCAGAATATGGGTGGATATATGTGTCTACAACACATACACACCTTTAATCTGATTAAATCTAAGTATTTAGATTAAATGGAGAATAACATCAAAGCCTTATCCCTTAGCCCATCGTCATTTTTTTGAAGAAAATTCCTTCTAGCAGAAATTCAGTATGATTCCAGATGTCCTAGCACAAGGCAAACCCCATCACAGTTCTGCAACAATGCCACAGCCTTAGCAGCTTCTGGAATTTGTTCCTTTCATTACTGGGCTTGCATACTTGAACTTAACCCTATAGTTAACTGCAAATTTAATGAAGACAACTTTTGTTTGCACACTGGATTTAAATAGTGTTTGTTACAATGGGTATATAAAGAGAATGAAACTTATTGCTAAAATTTGTGGCTGTTGCTGGCTTTGATCAATTTCATGCCCTTTCAGCTCCTCTTAACTAATATGGCCAGGCGAAATCCCATTGCATCTGCAAGACGGGACAAAGTTCATTCACAAATTGTGTTCTAATATTCCGTCTCCTAGAGTTGAACTCTAGAGCTGGCTGGGGAATTCTGGGAGTTTGAAGTCCAGACCTCTTAAAGTAGCTAAAGTTGAGAAATGCTGCTCTAGTGATTCCAAAGGCTGGCTGAAAGACTGACTTTCAACCTCTCATTTCAAAGTGCAGCTTTCAAGGGAGAATCTTATCTAAAACAAGCACTTGGGTAAAGGGCTGCAGTTCCAAGGACTTTTTTTTTTAGATTAAAGGTAGTCCTCTATTTACGACCACAACTGAGCCCAAAATTTCAATTGCTAAGTGAGATATTTGTTAAGTGATCTTTGCTCCATTTTACGACCTTTCTTGCCACAGATGTTTAGCGAATCACCGCACTTGAGACTTTCAAGAAGAGATTGGACTGCCATCTGTCAGAAATGGTATAGGGCAGTAGTTCCCAAACTTTTTCAGTCTACCGCCCCCTTGGTACTACAAACTCATCCTCGGTGCCCCCCCATCCAGGGGGAGTGGCCTAATTTGAGGGTGTGGCTTGCTGGTCATGTGACTGGGTGGGCATGGCTTGCTGGTCATGTGACTGGGTGGGCACGGCTTGCTGGTCATGTGACTGGGTGGGCATGGCTTGCTGGTCATGTGACTGGGTGGGCATGGCTTGCTGGTCACATGACCGGATAGGTGTGGTTTGGTGGTCATGTGACTGGGTGGGCATGGCCAGGTGACTGGCAAACCAAATACAAGTGGTCCTCACTTAATGGCCGGTTGTTTAGCAAGTGTTCATGACTGGCCTCCCCAGAGCTACTTGACCTGTTTTTGGAGTTTTGACAGCCATGCACACACATACACACACGCTCCCTTGCCGATTCTAGTCCAATGACCCTGCTGGAGCAGGTCATTGGACTAGAATCGGCAAAGCATCTTAGATTCTAGTAGTGAATAAAATCTAATCAGAGATGCTTTGGCAATTCTTGTTGTTTTGTTTTATTTTTGTTTCTTTATGTTGCTGAATTGCATTGACATGTGTGTCCCTTCTTGTGCACAACGCAGAAGCTTTTGTGATTCTTTGCAGCAAGAATCACCGACCTCTGGCTTTGCTCGGCTTTTCAAATGTGCTGCCAATGCCACGTTTTAGGTGCCAGACCCGCAGGTCCATCCCATTGAGCCTGCTGCAACGGAGGGACCTGCCCAAGCAAGTCCGAGCGGAGCAGTGCACCAAGTCAATGGGGTGAGCCTGAGAGAGGGAAAGAGAGAGAAAGAAAAGAAAGAGAGAGGAAGAAAAGAGAAAGAAAAAGGGACAAAGAAAGAGGGGGGGATGGAAGGAAGGGACAGAAAGAAAAAGAAATAAAGGAGGGAGGGAGGGAGGGAGGAGAAAGATAATGAGATATCTATTCTAGTCCAATCAACTGCTCCAGCAGGGTTAGAAGGGTGTGTGTGTGTGTGTGTTCTTCTTGTAATTTACCAGTACATTTTGGTTTTGCCTTCTTCAGTATGGGCACTGTAATACATTGGGGAAAAGTATTTTTTTAAGGTGGAGATCTGGTCCAATGGATCCTGTTTAAAGCCTCAACAAAATGTGAGAGTTTCTTCATAGTCTTGACCATGTTTCGTCCACAAAACCTTTAATAGAAGCCAAAGAGGTTTCAATGTGGAAAAGGACCTAGGTATAAACTAGGCCTCATTTCAATCTGATGCATCAGGTCTCTCTCTCTCTCTCTCGCTCCCTCTCTCCCAGACTGGCTTTGCTCTACTTTCCCGATGTGCCTGCGGGGCCGGCGCTTTGAACAAGGATGGATGGATGGATGGATGGATGGATGGATGGATGGATGGATGGATAGAGAGAGAGAGAGAGACAGAGAGAGACAGGTAGGTAGGTAGATAAGTAAGTAGATAAGTAGGTAGGTAGGTAGATCTAAATTGGTAGATAGGTAGATAGATCTATATTGGTAGATTGATAGGTAGGTGGATAGGTAGATAGATGGATAATCTATATTGGTAGATAGGTAGGTAGATAGGTAGGTAGGTAGAGATAGATCTATATTGGTAAATAGGTAGGTAGGTAGATCTATACTGGTAGATAGGCAGGTAGATAAGTAGGTAGGTAAATAGGTAGATAGATCTATATTGGTAGACAGGTAGGTATGTAGATAGGTAGATAGATAGATCTATATTGGTAGGTAGGTAGATTGATAGGTAGATAAGTAGGTAGGTAGGAAGATAGATAGATCTATATTGGTAAATAGGTAGGTAGGTAAATAAGTAGGTAGGTAGATAAATCTATATTAGTGAATAGGTAGGTAGGTAGATAGGTAGGTAGGCAGATCTATATTGGTAGATAGGTAGGTAGGTATTTCTATATTGGTTGGTAGGTAGGTAAGTAGATAGTTGGGTAGATAGGTAGATAGATCTACATTGGTAGATAGATAAGTAGGTAGATAGATAGGTAGATAGGTAGGTAGATCTATATTGGTAGGTAGGTAGGTAGATAAGTAGTTAGGTAGGTAGATACATTTATATTGGTAGATAGATAGGTAGGTAGACAGAAAGACAGGCAGACAGGTAGGTAGGCAGGAAGGCAGGCAAACAGACAGACAGACCTTTTGGATGGATGGATCTATATTGGTAGATAGGTAGGTAGGTAGATAGAAAGGCAGGCAGGTAGGAAGGCAGGCAGACAGACAGACAGAACTTTTGGGTGGATGGATAGATGGATGGATCTATATTGGTAGATAGGTAGGTAGGTAGACAGAAAGACAGACAGACAGGCAGGTAGGTAGCTAGGCAGGAAGGCAGGCAAACAGACAGACAGACAGACCTTTTGGATGGATAGATGGATAGATGATAAGACAGACAGAACGCGACAGCGGCGGCACTTTGGGAAAGTAAAGCAAAGCCGCTGCCACCGCAATCGAGGGAGGCACTGGCTCCGGAGCAGTGCAACGGTCAATGGGGTGAGCCTGCAGTGCCAGTGCCTCGAACGCCCCTCTGCCGCCTTTTAGCGCCTCTGCCGGCCCCCTTGGGGATGCTAAGAGGCGGCAGGGGGCGTTCAAGGAGCTGGCACCGCAGGCTCACCTTATTGACTGTTGCACTGGAGCGATGCAAGGGGCTCAATGGGGTGAGCCTGCAGAGCCAGTGCGTTGAACGAAGCAGTGGCACATTGCGAAAGTAGAGCAAAGCTGCCTGCCCTAGGCTTCCTCAACCCTGCCCTGCTCCAGGAAGGAGGAAACAGCACCGCCCTCTACGATGTGAGTGCCCCAGGGGGGGCAGCTTGGGAGGCTGATCCCTGGCGGGAGGGGCAGCCTGTGAACTTGCTGTCAGGCATGGCAACTCACAAAGAGGGTCCAGCTTGGCTGAGCGGGATCCTGGATATTGGGCATGTGGTCAAAGCCCCGCTTCCTCTGCCTCCCCCTAGGTGATCCACGGATGCCATTGACTGTTGCACCGGAACAGTGCATCGTAGCTGCCGCATTTGAGGCGCCAGCTCCGGAGCGGTGCAAGTCAATGGGTGACCCTGCAGGGCCAGCGCCTCAAACGCCCCCCTGTTGGCCCCCTTGCCTCTTAGCAACCCCCTAAGGCATCCCACCGCTCCCCGGGGCGGTACCGCCCACTTTGGGAACTACTGGTGTAGGGTCTCCCGCTTGGGCGGGGGGGTTGGACTAGATGACCTACAAGGTCCCTTCCAACTCTGATTATCTGTTATCTGTTACACTTACTTGTTAATTTAGTAACACAGTTGTTAAGTAAATCCAGCTTCTCCATTGATTTCGCTTGTCAGAAGGTCGCAAAAGGGAATCACATGACCCTGCAACCCTAATAACTACATACATAAATACATGCTAGTTGCCAAGTGTCTGATCACAGGTCCATCGGAATCCTGGAACACTGCAAGTGTGAAAAACAGCCATAAGTCACATTCTTTCAGTTGTAACTTCAAAGAGACACTAAGCAAACTGTTGTAAATCGAGGATTGCCTATACTATTTGAGAGAGACAGAGAGGATGAGGAAATAGAAGGGCCTACAGGGAGCAAAGGAACTAGGATGGAGATCCCAAAGTCTTCAGATATTCAGAAAAACACATTTTGTAGCAACTTAGCTTGCGTTCTGTCAACTGAAAATATATGAGGTGTTTTGAAAAATAACTCCCATGTTTAAAATTCAGCCTAGGCTGCCATTTGGGAAAAAATATTCCTAGTCATCTGTTCTGTCCTAAAAATGACAAGTTATCCTCAATTTTATTTGCAAGTTTCTCTCTTCACAGATTTGTAATGCTCAAATGAAGAGCAGAGACAGAGAGGAAGAGGAAGAAACGAACTGTTAGAAAAACTGAAGAAAAGGAACTCATGGACACACCATTCAACCTAATTTTTTGTACGTATTACTGGCTTCAATAGGAAAGATATGTAGCTCACTAAGAGTAAATTCCCTAGAATTCTTTGGAACTTAAAAAGAGAATTTCTGGAAAAGCATCCACCTAAAGATCCATATGATCCAATATAGGATAAGTTATATATAAGATATAATATAGCATAACCGTACAATGATTCAAAACTCTTTATAAATCAAGTTTTCCCCAATCCTTGAGCTTGGGTAGGTGACAAGTCTCTTTCACGATTTTACATGTTAATCTGAAAGTTTATCTATTCAAGATAGTCACTGTTCTTTTCTTCTCTTCCTTCCCTCTCCCCCCCACCTCTCTCTCTCTCCCTCTCTCTATACATTGCTTTATATTGTTTTAAGATTGTAAGCGTTTATATGCCTTATAAATTTGACAAGTAAATAAACTTTCCTAATAACCGGGTGGGCTATTATAAATCTAATGAAAGGGGAGGAGGGGGAGGAGGAAGAGTGTTGAAGGAGCCTAAAATACACACAACTTAGCCTATAATTATTTTCACTGCATCAGCTTTAGCTGGGACATACTCCCTAATCTATATTTTAAAATCCAATGTATGCTTCTCCTTGTTCGTTAACCAATCAATGTAACTTAGCGATTCAAGCACATGGCTACAATATAAAGGTCTGTTTTTAAAAACAGGTAAATGTTAGCCTTCTCATGAGCTAAGCCAATTCTTTCCTCGCCCTAATTTTTCTCCAATAAAATAGAAGCATGTATTTTGCAGCCAGTTCGTTACAGAATTATACCATTAAGGTTGCCAAATCAAAGTTTCATAAAGTAATGGACACAATGGAACTGGGTTCCACTGAAATAAGAAACATATTTTATCATATGTCCAACAGAGATCTGAGGTCCTGGAATAAAGACGTTCTCTTTAAAATGCCTGCCAAATCTAGCTATTGTAAAAGCCAACGAGATAATAATTTTCAAAGCTCTTTCCATGCAAAAGCCATTTTTACTGCAGTTCTGGAGCCAGGAGCTGTGACTTGTCTAAGATCTCAGCATATTGTCAAAATTCCAAGGGAGGCCTAACTCCCCTCCCTCTCGAGGGAGCCATTTCGAGCCTTGTGACTTTTTTTCTTCTTCAAATAACTGCAGTTTTCATTTTTCTAAAAATCTGAACTTTGCACAGGAATACTCAAGGGTAGCCCAAAGGCTTTAAAAAAAAAAAATTGAAGAAAAAGAGGAGGGGGAGAGAAGGAAAGAGAAGTAAATGCAAGAGGGAGGGAGGGAGGAAGGAAGGGTTATTCTCAAGGTTTTAAAAGTTCCAAAATACTGCAATCCTCCTCCCCCAACTTTTTGACTCCATATGAATAGGCATATGCAAATTTTAATAAGCCCAAATCTAAAGAAAGTTTTTCCCCCCTTTGTGCATTCTGACAGTTCTCGCTGTCCCTTTCCACAAGAGGGCAAAGTGGGTGAACAAGTCACATTACAGGAAACAGAAACTTTCCTTTCCTTCAGGGCTTGTGGATCTCCCCTTGCAAACGGCATTCCCTTCCCAAAACTGCTCATCTGCCATCTGATTCAACCCTCCTTTCAGAGCCCAGCCGATTATGAGAAGAACATGACTTGGGGAAGGGGAAAGGGGGGGGGGGGAAATGGGAGGTGGGGGATTCACTTTCCCGGCCTGATCAACCTCTGCAAAAATTCCAGAATCCACTTTGGGGCTGTTGGGAGAAAGGGGCAGAGGAAGGCAGGAGCTCCGCATGAGGCTTGGAAGGGCCAGAGTTCCCAATCGTGCCGCCAAAGCTGCCTCGGGAATGTTGCAGAAAGCGGGAGGGAGTTTCTGGGAGGGTAGGAAGGTTTGCTCATTTAGTGGAGATGAAAACCTCACGCGAGGCTTGGGAATGGTGCCATTTGATGGGTAGAGGCTGAGGATTGCTTCGAAGCCGTAGGGAAAGGAGTAAGAGAGCCAAGAGGAGGAAGAGCTGATAGAGAATGAGCTGAGAACAGGGCCCTTCCTTGCCTGCCTCTAACCGCAGAACGAACATGCCCTGATAACTATTTCTTTTCATATCACGTCCTCTCCACGTTGCTCTCCTCTCACCCCCGCCTCCAGCAAGGCAATTTAAGGCTGTCTTAAGCTGTTCCGTTTCCAAAGTAGTATTCCCCCCCCCCCCACTTTTTCTCCTATAACACAATTTTGGCTGCGGGTGCAATTTAGCATGCTTCGTTGATGATGCGGCTGCTGATGTGGTCAGGAACAGGGTCTGTCCAGCTGTTGGCCACTACAGGCTGCTGCCGGACACAGGCCTGACTTTCTCATGACTGGGAAATGCCTTCTGTGGCTATTTTGCCTGAGGGAGGGGCGGGCTGAAGGAGACGGCGGACCCATAATGCCTGCCTAGGGATTTCTGAACCCTTGTGGAGCCTTATTGAGAGTGAAATGGCTCTTTTGCAACAATGCTCGATCTGCTTTTTAAACATGGGGTTGGCGTCTCCAGAACATGGATCCTGAGAGAAAGATAATCCTTTGGCGGCACAGAAAGCCAATTTGAGCTAGGAACTGGAACTAGTTTTTAACCTGTGAAAATTCTGTTATTTTGGGTTTTCAGCTGCTTCAGTTAGCAAGGGGTTTCCCCTCTTCAATCTATATTGGATTACATTGAGGGTACCAGCTGTATCTGGCCTGCTCCATTACAGCTCCTTGGCCATCCATGGGCTCCTTCCAGGTGGTCTATGATTCCATGAGGTCAGACCTGGATTTGCTACTAACAGACCTATTCCCTTATATCAGGAGTCCCCAAACTTGGCACCTTTTCAGACATGTGGACTTCAACTCCCAGAATTCCTCAGCCAGTTATGCTAAGCATAGAGTTTGCCGATTATCATTTGCTTGCTTCCTTCCTTCCTCCATCTCCACATACCCCCCCACACACCGGTAATCCATCTGTTAGACTACTTTGGGGCATGGATTTAATACACAAGACCACTAAATCATCAGAAATACTGTGAATGGCACATCACAGGTGTGGCACTTCCATGCCTGCAACCTCTAGTTGGGAAACTAAACATTATTCCAAGCACCAACCTCACGCCATCTTGAAGAGTGTGATTGCTAGTAAGAGGGGAAGCCAAGCTGGGGAGTCCTTAATTTATTCTTAATAAAATAGTAGCACTAGTTGCTGACACCATTAATATGGCAGAATAATTGGTGATTGGAGAGCAAAGGTGATGTCAGCCTACTTTTCTATTGGCAGATAGCACATTAATGTAATGGGGTAACAGGGTGGGCTAGGTCCAAAGACAGATGGAAAGAATAGTGTCACAATATGGGCCGCCGAAATCTGCACAGCCACTAGAGGACAGCAAAGAGGTACAAAAGGCTCAGTGCTGCCCTCTCATGGGCTGTACAGATTTCGAATGGTTGCAACCAAATCGGATTTCCCTATCCAAGAAAAATAAATGAAAAGAAAGAGAGTTTGAGATTAGAGCACAGAAGAGAAGGTAAATGAAGGAAAGAATGACCCAATGAGCAGAGAATGAATCAGATAAACAAAAGTTCAAAGAGTTTGGAAATGTAGACCAGGAGGCCAAAGCTTGGTAAATATAGCGTGGCTGTGTTCATAACAATTCCACATAATTGTAGCAATAGTGGCTTTTACGGCCACTGGAGCACTGTGACCTAGCAATCTAAAGAGAACAATAAGAAACCAAAAATAGTAGAGAATTGGATTTCAGAAGCAGATACGATCCTTCCAATCTATCCGCTTCTAGTCTCATACTCTCCTAATTAAGAAAACAGGCACCGCAGCGGCTTAAGTTAACCTTGGCGCTGCTTGTTTTCAGAAGAATATAAACTGTGCAAGGATGAATGCAAGGGCTGCATCTTATCATCTGGCTCTGGAAGCATTTAGTCATAGCAATAGGAGATTTTTCATTGCCTCCAAGATTTCCCGCAAGCCTCTAGACATTAGGAGAAAATTGGCAAGACTGGAATCATCTCTGGACGCACTTAAAAACAAAGGAAGGTGGCCGCAAATCCGCAAAAGCCAACGTTCTTCTAGGATGATCCAAGCGCACCCGGAGAGGATGATGAGCCTAGAGTTTCAGTGATTCCTTTGGACCATTTGAATTATTATGTTTAAAATCGTGATTGGAAACTTGGACTTTCTGACCTAACAAAAGCATTACACCTGAGCAAGTATAAGACAGAGGGCATCTCCAAAAGGGGTCGCTTGTCTAGCGGTCTTCTCTTCCTCACTTTTAAGTTAAAGTCCTACCTCTCAGATTTAGTGGGGAGAGGGGGGAATATGCCATCTTAAAACTGGGTGCCCCTACTCCCAATCCTTATTCTGCCATATTAAAGTTGCTGGTGATCGGTGCTGTCGTTGGGGCCAGGGTGAAGCTAAGAAAGGACTGGTGGATTCCCCTTAGTTGGTTACCTATGGTAACTTCGTCTTCTACCCATACCTATGGGTAGAAAAACATTCTCCTTTATACAGGTAGGCCTCAAGTTACGACCAGTCACAAGTTATGACAGACACCCCCCCCCCCCTCAAAAAAATAAGATTTATGATGTGGAACCAAACTTCTAATGGCTGCTCTTCCCCTCCAAAATGGTCATGTGCCTACATGTTGGTCTCTCTGCAGCCAACCTGTATTTATGGCTGTTTGCAGTGTCCTGAGATCGTGTGACTGTGTTTCACATTATTTTTGCTGAAAACCGACATTTTACTTTCAGTTTTAAGCAAAACCAGCCCATAGCGAACAATGGGTTTGCTTCATTACTGTAGCATTCACTTAACAGCTGCCACAAAAAAAGGTTGCCAAAACCCGTTGGGTTACATTGCGTCCTGCTTTATGACCGTCATGACTTAGCACCATAATGGCAAGTTCCATTACAGCTGTAAGTCAAGGACTACTTATATGGGCTGGGGTGGGCTTAAGCCGTCTTTTAAAATTTGCAGGTCTAGCCAACTACCTAAAACGTGAAAGGTGATAAGGAAGGGTACAGAGCGAGTTGCCTCATTGCTTCTGCCCAGTGTAACTACTGCTCTGCATCTCTTTTGTGTCCAAGTGTGGGTCAAGCACTCTTTTAAATAAGTACTAAACTTACATTGGAAATATCTTGGTGGATAGGGAAAAAGCCTTCACCTCCCCAATCAACAGAAATGTCATGCTGGCAGCCAATGGTCAAGGAGCCTACATCTGACCTTGGGGCAGGTAGACACTAGAAGTACTGAACCTGGAAAACAGACAGATTAGAACGAATGGGATGATGGATGCAATCGTGACTAACCCACATCCAGTAACAGCCATCCCCATGGCACTTAGTGCAGCCAAAGCCAAAATGAAGAGGAATCCCAATTCTCCCTAGCCAAAGGGAAAATAATAAATTCCAGAGCACTGTATAAACAACCATTAAAACTGCGGATGCGCTTATGCTGCTCCCTGGTCAGTACAATAGTTGTTAGCCCTCAAGTCCAAAAAAACTTAACGAAAATAATTGGGACAGGTAGTTCTCAAGTTACAACCACAATTGAGCCCAAAATTTATATTGTTCAGTGAGAAATTTGTTAAGTGACTTTTTGCCCCACTTTACGACCTTTTCTGGCCATATTTGTTTAGTGAATCACTGCAGTTGTTAAATTAGTAAATACGGTTGTTAAAGTGAATCTGGCTTCCCCAATGACTTTGGTCGCAAAAAGGGGAATCCCATGATTCCCAGGACACTGCAACCGTCATAAATATGAGTCAGCTCGGCTGCCAAGCATCCAAATGTAAAATCACGTGACCACGGGGATGCTACAACGGTCGTTAAGTGTGAAAAATGGTCACAAGTCACTTTTTTCAATACTGTTGTAACTTCGAACGGTCATTAAATGGTCATTAAATGAACTGTAGTAAGTCGAGGGCTACCTATAAACACATGCCATTCCTCCCTTCCCCATCCCTTGCCAGCTGAAGCGGCAAAGAGCAGGAACTACTCTGTGGAGGGACAGAATTAGCAACATGCATTCTGGAAGCAGGTCTCTTTCCCAGTTTAAATGGGTATTCTTTCAAGGTTTGCGTAACAATCTCCCTGTCTTTCCCAAGATCAGGAGTCTGGGGGTTTAAACCCAGATCGAGTGCTCTTTCTTCAAGTGGGCCAAACTCGCGTTTGGCCTTGCCCAGCGATTATGTGAAGCCCAAGCCCTCAGAGAACAGTGCAGGGGTGAAATTCAAAATTTTTCCCTGCCGGCTTTGTGGGCATGGCTGTGGGCGTGGCTTGGTACAATAGTTAATAGCAACCAGGAGCGACTGGGGCAATTTTTTTTACTGATTCAAATCGTCCCTACCAGCTCTCCTGAGGTGAGCTGAGGTGGTTGAATTTCACCCCTGAAACAGTGGTGAATGGCGAGAGGGGAGGGTATGATTCCATGCAAGATTAAAATGGTCACGAGGGCCCTGCATCAACCACCAAATTTAATCTTTGATTTCTTCCTTCCTTCCTTGGGCATTTTTTTGCCACTCAGTTTCGGTAGGCTTCAGCCAGATTTCAAAATGCCAAAACTTTGGATTAAAGGTATCAAATTGCTTCGGAGCCTTCTAACACAGCAAGAAGAGTTATCACCCACAAGCAGACCAGACTGTAACCACAGGGAAAATTGGGCTGGGAAAACAGGGGAAAATACTACTTTGAACCTGGAACATTTGAAGCTGCCTTTGTCAGACTAGAGAAAAGGCAAAGGATAATGTCACAAGAATATGGAAGGAGGAGGCGGTTGTCAGGATGTGTTCATGCCATGGTTAGACACAAGTAAGGAAGAGATCTAAGATTTCTAAAGCCAAGGCTTGTGCCAATCAGCATTTTTAACACTCTACAGTGGGGTGTCCAAGCTTGGCAATGTTTTTAAGACTTGTGGATTTCAAATCCCAGCATTCCCCAGCAAGCACTGACAGCCTCCCAAAAAATTGAGAAGTGAGTTGCAAATGTAATAAAGTCCCATCTCAAGGCCAGAACATCCAAATCCAACCAAACCTAATCAAGATAAATAGCAAAGATCTCCAAACTTGGCAACTTTAAGACTTGTGGATTTCAACTCCCAGAATTCTCCAGCCAGCATAGCCATAGCTGGCTGGAGAATTCTGGGAGTTGAAGTCCACAAGTCTTAAAGTTGCCAAGTTTGGGGACCCCTGATAAACAGGATTATAGGGAACATCCAGAAAGGCCCAGACAGGATGGCATGAAACGACTTCATTAACTAGTCGTTCTGAAAAAAAGGATCTTTCTCGGAGACTTTGTTAGTACCAGGATATCCCACAGCTGGCGGAAATCAAAGCCATGTCTCAGAAAAAGGCAACGGCAACTATAGGCCTATGTTTGCCAAGGAAGAAGGGTCACAGAAATAATTTTCAAGATCTACTTGAAATGACTGTGACGATCTTGTATGAATGTTCAAGCCACCATCCCCCTTCTAATAGCCCCCTTGTGGTGATACCTGCTTATGTAAAGTTTTGCCTATCTAACCAGGGTAAGTTGAGAGAGTCATTCATTTGCCCTCTCCCCCACCAAGTGAGCAGCCTTACTTGTTTTAGGCTTTATCACAAGTAAAAAGATTCTGCCTGCTATGTTGGCTGTCCAAATATTTACCCTTTCTTGCAGAATGCTGAAAATGTCACCTTTACTTGCACAATGAAATTTCAGAGACTTTAATTGGCAGGAGGCAGTGGGACGGGAAAAGGGAACAAATTAGTCCACTCTGTAAAAGGCCAATTCTTGAGGGGAATCAGTCATCTTTCCTGGCTATTGACTTCCCTCACACCCACAGCCCTTTATTGGAATGGGGGGGAGGAATAAAGACTAACAAAAATAAGGTAAAATGTTGAAGACGAAGTAAAAGAAAATCCTCTTGATGAATGGCATGAAAACGTATGAAGTGACAAGTCACTTTGGGCACAAGTATAATGCTATTACCTCAAGATAAACCAGGAGTAACAGTGAAAGGGGAGATGGGGCCTGCCAGGTAGCATTTAATCAAGCTTGCGCCGGCTGTGAATTGTCAAGCCAAATGCAGCCTAATTAATATATCGTGGTTTGCCCCATGGGATCAACATATGTGTGTGTAAGGGACAGAGAAAGGGGGTGAATTTAAATCTCAGGCAAATCTTTAGGCAGCAAAAACACTTGGATACAAAACATTTGCTTAGAGGCGAGAAGGAACAGTGGAGCATCCCCTTGGTGAACACGTGCAGACATACCTGCTTGGCTAAGTGGGTGACCAGAGAGATGGGCGGAATACCCATCCTCATGGAAGCAAGTGACCCCCCCCCAAAAAAAGCGCGTGGTGGCATCATCAACCCAACATAAACTTAGCCACAACTACATGCTATATCAACAGCAATGGACAGCAATCAAGTGTCATCTAGTACAGGTTATGACCACAATTGAGCCCAATATTTGTGTTGTTAAGCAAGATACTTGTTAAGTGATTTTTGTCTCATGTTATGATCTTACTTCCAACAGTTAAGTGAACCTCACTTTCCTGTTGACTTTACAAGTTACAGAAAGTGGTCACAAGACCCCAGGACATTGTAACTGTCATAAATACATACCAGTGGCCAAGCAACCAAATTTTGATCACGTGACCATGGGGTTGAAGCAATGGTCATAAGTGTGAAAAACGGCCATGAGTCACTTTTTATTGTTGTAAATTTGAACAGTCCCTAAAAGAATGATAGTAACTCGAGAAAAACTTGTATCAAAGAAATGTAGCGAAAATGGAATTTAAACTGGACTAATTCATAATAAATTTCTCCCTTGGGACATCACCTGATTGAATCATTTTGTTACCAGATGGGTAGTAAATAAATTCAATACATAAATAAAACAAATAAATTACCCTGCCCAGGAACCAGCTTCCTAAAATAAACTGGAGTCTAGAGATACCACATCACCAATATTCTATAAATGATGGAAAAACTACAGGCTGAGAAGTGCTATAAATAATTAGCTCCTTTTTGAAACCATTCGTATAACTTACAGCAACCATCAATGAATGCCAACTTTCTTTTATTATCATTACTATTTATTTGCCATCCTTTCTTGAGGGGCCGCAAGCATTGCACAACAAAGAAATAGCCCCGCATACTGTGTAGTATTAAAATCCTATGAAAAAAATTAAACTAAAACAGAAACATCATAAACCAGTAGCTCTAACATTACAAATATTGAGTTAAAGAGGATTATAATTCTAAGGCTACATGACATATCAAACAACTGATTTGTTGTTGCCCAAAATGTAACCATGATGGATGGAAATTCCACAATTAGGGAGACATCCTTAGAAAGTTTTTATTTCAAGTAACCACGTTGCAGAATATTCCCATCACTGGGACAACAAACAGGATTCACCCTGTCATGCTGAAAAGCCTATTTTGAACCATACAAAAGAAATATTAATTTATTTAAGACTTTGTTCACTGATCTTGAAGTTCTGGATTAGGGCTGGCAACTCATACCATAACCCATGAGTGCAGTTGAGAAAAGAGCTGCTATCTTGCCGAAAAGCCAAGTCCCTGAGCATCAGCAAGGAACCCCCTCTTATAGACAAAGGCATCTTTCATCCCATCAACTGCCAGGAAAAAAACACCTACCCTTGAGACTCATTTCTATAACAAAATACTATATTTTGGCACAAACGCAAGAAAATGCTTTGGACTGCCCTTGACGACCACCCAGAAATTTCAACAGATATAATCTGTCCCATAATACAGCAGCACACACAATATTTGGTAGTCCTCAATTTATGATGGTCACTTAGCAACCGTTCAAAGTTACAACGGACCTCCCCAAGGCTTCTTACAACTCAGAATCAAAATTCCGTCAGCCGCGCCCTCCTGTGGTCATGTGATTGCATTTGGGAATTCGGCAACCGGCTCACATTTGCAGCCATGTGCAGCGTCCTGCAATCATGTGATCGTATTTTAACGGGTTGTTGTTGTTGTTTTTTGCTGGAAACTGGTGTTTATTTCCAGTTTTTGGCAAAATAACCCCCTCCCATGGTGGACAATGAATTCATTTAACAACTGTGGTGATTCACTTAATGACCTGTTTAACAAGCAGCATGACTTACAATTCTAGGCTCAATTGTAGTTTTAAGTTGATCACAACCTGTAATGGAGGCCCCCCAGGCTTGCCCACGTAGCACTTCTGTTGTGCGAGCTGCACTGGCTTCCAGTTTCTTTTCAGGTACAAGGTGATGGCTGTCACCTCTAAAGCACCATACGGCACAGGGCCAGGCTAACTGCAGGACCATCTTTCCCTAAGGACATCTACCCATCCAACCTGGTGAGATAGGATGGGCATCCTCTTAGACCCCTCCCCTAAATTATTGCCATATGATGGGAACTAGGAAGTAGCCTGGGATCTCTGCCCCCTAAAGTTTGACAGACCCCTGCCCTTCTAGCCCTCCGTAAAAGTTTTAAAGATCTGGCACTTCCCCCAAGTGCTGGGGTAATATTGGATAATTGCACAGTATAAGTTTGACTAGGTGCCAGGTTTTTTTTTTTTTAAATGTGTTTAGTTTTCATAATTTTAATATGGCTTTGATGCTCTTTTAACTTTTGACTGGGAGCCGCCCAGATTTGGTTATAAGAGCAGCAGCTTTATAAAAGTTTTAAATACATAACAAAGTAAAATGTAATACATACAGGTAACTTTTTTTTTTGCCAGTTCTCCATCAACATGAAAGAACAGACTTACTTAGCAATTGCTCTGATGAATCATTAATACTGAAGGTGCTGGGTTAGGCGCCTTAAAACCATAGCGAGGACAGTTCACAAGCAACCTTTCTTACCATTTTTAAAGTTTCCCAGATCTGTAATCCCACTTTTTACACCTAGTTACAACCAGTTTGATATAGCAGTTAAGGCACTTGTCTACCAACTGGGAGAGTGCGAGTTCTAGTCTTGCCTTAGGCACGAGGCCAGCTGGGTGATCCTAGGCCAGACACACTCTCTCAGTCCTAGGAAGCAGGCATGGGCAAACCCCTTGCAAAATACCTTGCCGTAAAAATTGCAGGGACGTGTCAAGGCAGTTGCCAAGCCTCGGCATGGATTCGAAGACACCAATAAATAAATACAAAAATTCACCTAATGTACTAAAATGCATGATTCACATACGGCTCATTTCTATTTTTCCACAACTAGCAACCGCCCTAAAGTACCGTAAATGCTCTAATTCAGCTTTTGGGGGGGAAAGGCTATGCTTCAACTCAATGCAAACTCTGAATTCAAAATCAAACGGAATGGGGCAGCCGGAGGCAGTTTCTAATTAATTCCATAGGCAGAAACATTTTACTTGCTCTGTCCCCGATTCGAAATCTTCCAGGGAGCTCCACTTCAGATACCATCCATTATTCATGTCTCACATGGTGGAAAGACCAGCACTACATTAAAAGGGGGACAAGGGCTTATTCGTAACAGAGACGCTTTCCTAGAATATAGAATAACAATCTTGATCTGTTGGGTGAAAACGAAACATGTCTATATGCACACGCGTGCGCACAAAGAGGTACTTAAAAACGCTAAAGGCAAGCAACTAAAAAAAAAAAAACAACCTTCCTGAATCATCAGGAATCAAGCCCAAAGAACCTTTGTTTGTTGAACTAACACATCCTTGCATCAAATTGATTGAAATATAGTTTGTATAGGAAGTTCTCAAGTTACAACCATTCATTTAGTGACACTTCAAAGTTACATCCCTGAAAAAGGTGACTTCAAGACCATTTTTCACACTCACAATCTTTGCAGCATCTCCACAGTCACACAATCAAAATTAGGATGCTTGGCAATTTTTTTATGACAGCTGCAGTGTCCCGGAGTTATGTGACTCCCCTTTTGCGACCTTCTGACAAGCAAAGTCCATGAGGAAGCCAAATTCACGCAACAAACATGTTATACTTAACAACCGCAGTCATTCATTTAACGACCGTGGCAAGAAAAAAATGGCAAAATGGGGCAATGCTCACTTAATAACTGTCTTGCTTAGCAACAGAAATGTTGGAGTCAGTTGTGGTCGTAACTTGAGGACTACTTGTACCTGCAATGTTCTGGGTTCCTTTAACAATTTCATTCTGACGAGAAGAAAGAAAAAAATTGTTTCTTTACATTTTCCTTTTTACTTCCTAGACTAACTCTTGATTTCCCAAATAATGTTCAAGAACCAGGGATGGACTAAGAGAAACCTTCTCCAAGATGAACACAAGATGGCTCGGCAGATAAGGAAATTAATTGGAGAAGCCCTGCACAGCCTTCCTATCTTTCTATCTATGAATACTTCCAAAAAAGGCTATTTTTTAAAAATGGCTTTTTAATGTCCAAGTCATTAGTACCTTCTGCTGGCATGCAAGAAGCCACACCCTAAAGGCTAAAATCTCTCCCCGCCTCCCCTTCCATTGCGTATTATTACTCCCAAGTAAAAATGTGGGACTTTTTTTCTGAGTGCAAATAAGTTTTGCAATTCTGCAGAGAAACTCAGCCCTATGCCTTCCATTAGTCAGTCTCTAGTAATTGATGGACAAGCAGAAGCCTTCCAACCAAGTTACTTGAAAGACTCTTGAAATTGGGGGTGGGTGAGGGAGATAACAGGATCACAAGGTTATTTATTTATCTAGATTTTCATTCCGATGCCATCCCAAGGACTGGAGGGGGGGAGGGAGGAGGGAGAGCAACAATACTGCCTTATCTCCCCCAAAGAAGGAATCCTTTGTTGTTCCAAGATAGGCAGGATCCTTAACTTGTGATAGAGAAAACAAGGGCTTAACTTGAGCATTGGTTTATCAAGTCGAACAACAACAATATGTTTGTGAACAAGGCAGCTAGGCCCTGGGGCAATCTCCTTCTGAGCTAGGCCAGGATAGTCAGCCTGACCCAGAGGTCAGAGAGATTCTATGCAGCAATGACTTCATTGCCATTGTTTTATGGGTCGTTTTATGGCCTTATAAACTGGCCCTCACTTCTGCTTCTACGCAGCACTGCCAAAAGCCACTAGCTGATACCTAAAAGGCCAGTCTTTGGAGGTTCCCAAACTGAACAAACTCTTCTCACTCAAGACAGAATTTCATTCTCTTAATTACCAGTCAATGTATTAGGACAGAAAGTCCAAACTCCTTCAGTCATTCTCACTCAGTCTGCAAGACGCCTTCTAATAAAAATGAATGGGAGAGTTCAGCCTCCAGAGAATGAATCCAGAAGACCCTGCTAAACGGCCGGCAACCCATGATACCTTCCTGGAAGGATCCTTCACACGTCCCCAGTTTGCAAACATGTATGCCCCAGAGTCCACACGGGAAGCACAATTCTCCCATTCACACATCATAGGATTCCTGCAGAAAAACACCAGTTGAACACTTGTTCAGCCACAGCAAACATGGCTGTCAGCTAAAACATGGAACGGGGCCTGGAATACGTTTATAGGTTTGCTTTGGCATGTTCCTCCTATGTCAGCTTGCTAGCCTAAAAAAGAGAAGTCACATCAATCTTTTTTTCTTTCTTTCTGTTTTTGCCCAAACATTTACAGGAAGGTTGCACACTGAAACGCTGCCGGTAAGAATACATTCTGTAGAACAGGAACAGATAGCCTCGCACATGTCAAAATTTGAAAGTGCCTGCAGAAGAACTGTGTAAATACTTGAACTCCCACTGGGCAATTTCCCAAAGGATGGATTATTACGTTACGTATCGAGTACAAACATTTAAGCCATCCCTAGAAAATCTGCACAAGGCATAATATAAGGGAGAATCTTCAAACAGAATGACTTGTCTATTTAAAGGACAACAAAACCCTGAAGTATTCATTGAAAAGGGAAGAGACAAGCAATGAAATCTGTACTCAAAAGGCAGATGCCTGCTCTTTCCAAACAGAACTCTATGTTTCTCTCCTAAAAAGTTATTGGTTTGTCTGCTTTCAGTAATCTCTCTCCCCCTCCCATCTGAACCTGGGAAGAGCCCTAAGGAAAAAAGGGAATTGCAAGACTAGAATTCCAGGAGGTACAGCCAGAGCTGAGCAGAAACCAGATTCTTGGCGGAGTTCCTGCTTTTTCTTATAGACCTCATGAAATCCCCTCAACTAAACTCCCCTTTTGGTAAAAAAAAAAAAAAGAAGTTAAATAGGTGTCCCCACTGTTCTGACTGACTAGAAGCTGAAAAATGATGGATAAGCTCCTAAAATAAGGAACACGATTTCAACTAAGGGGCAATCATTAAGCTAAAGAACATGACGATCTTGTGTTGATTTTTTCCATTATTGAATTGGGCTTGGAGGTAAGACAGGGTTTGGATGGGAGGCCACAGGGAAATCCCTGGGCTATAGGCCAGACTCTTAAGTCATAAAGCTTCCCAGAAGAAAGTGGTGGCAAATCCCTTCCATATTCTTGCTACAAGAACTACGCAGATGCCTGAAGGAATACACTAGGATGACATTTTATGAATTGCTCATGTTTTTTGTGAGAAAAAAATATACAGATGCATGAAATGAATTCACTAGGAGACTCCATTAATTGTAAAATAGCATTTCCATGGTTTTAACAGGGTGCAATTTCCTGATTTAACAAGAGAAACATATGAACATGCACAACATTTTCTCGCTCCAAATGAGTCGGGTGCCTTTTCACCCACACCCCTTTTAGGTTTTCTTCCCTTTTGCTGCAGAGCTACTAGCAGCTTCATTTATTGTAGAAAACAAAAAACAAGATTAAAGAACAGCTGAAGTGACATGGCGCAAGGAGGAAAAAGTGGACTACTAGTATCTCTGGAATTTCTTCAAAGAAAAAAATACAAGTGCCACTGCAATATAACAAAAGGCTACTGAAAGAAAACTGAAAGCATGCTTCCTTTAAAACTTCCCTATTAAAATCCAAAAGTCCAAGATCAGGGAATATTATAAACTGAAGACGGAAGCATCCAAAGGAAATACTTTATATATCATTATTAATCTTCCAGAGTTCCAGCTACTATGTGAATTGAGCTCTTACAATTGTTGAAAAACATTTGCCCTTTTGGTTTTCCCCAAACTACTTTGAGGCTATCAACAGAATTTGAAAAATATTAATATTCAGGGGATTTACAGCGCGACTCTATTCAAACCGTTTCTTACAGAAATGCTGCAGTGTAAATGCAGCCTATGGGCTTCAGAGCAGCACACAAAGGATTGCAGACATAGGACCTAAGCTTAGAGAATTATCTGAGTCCTTCTAAAGTCTTTCCACCCTTCTCACGTGTAGAAATTTTAGGAATGCATTCTTAACCAAGGACTTTGTATTCACATTGTTTTCGATTGATCTCACACACACTGTCTAGAAACAAATCCATTTTCAGCCTATGCGGGAACACCTTACAAAATGTTTGGAATCCAATCCAGTACAAATTTACATTTAATTTTAATAAATACCCCAGGACACATCACCGTGTGCTAGATCATGCCATCATACTTTTGACAGGCGTTGGCCTAGCAGAAGAACTTTCAAGAAGATCCGCTTCCTTTCATAGCTGTTTTTAAGGGCCTTTTCTCAAGAAATGCTGCTCTTAAGAGAATTTAGAGTAGAAAATTCAATGATAATTGGACATAAGTAGCCCCAAAGGAGGGCATTTCCTCTCTTCCTCCATTGAGTTCACACATCTACTTCATGTTAAGGTTAAGTGAGAAAACTAACCCAGAACAAGGTAATGGGAAATGTAATTTTCCTACTGAGTGCATAAAATGCAAAGGCTGGAGAACAGGGATGGAAATTGAATTTCCCACATGATGAGATGAATCCTTATAATAAAAAACATCATATTTTTAAAAAATGGTTTGTTTCTCAAAGCAAACAGATTTTCTTGTAGTCAGATTTACTGTATGATGGAAAATATCTAGGTCTGAAAATAAGGTATGTTTGCCTCCATGGAAAATGTGTCTATTAAATAATCAAGGTTTGGGAGATTATATAGAATATGAATACATACACAAACACACGTAAGTATAAAGCATATTTCTTGCTCTGGCACTGATCTGGTTTAGATCTGGAAAAGTAGGATTTTTATTATTTAAATAAACATAAGCTACTGTTTATCAGCTACCCAGAGCAATTAATAAGCTAATATGGGATATAAAAAGATAAACAAAATAGATATATATTTGTTTTTTAATATATTAAGTGCATCCCTCTAGAACAGTAAAAAAGCTAGAAAAGTAACCTTAAAAGTAAAATCACATTTATCATGCAATCCTACTAAAGATGATTTTTTTACTAAAAAAAAAGAGTGACATTGACTTAAGTCTAAAGACTTATTCTAGCAGTAAGTCTCACAGAATGGGATTAGTTTCTTTCTCAGAACTACACCACAGAAATCTGATCCTATGCATGTGAAATTTAAATTAGATCTTAAATTTGCAGAGCAGAATTCATTTCCAAATAAACCGACATAGGATTGCACCATGCATACTTCTTTACAGAAAAAGTTGATCTGACAGTTATATTAAGAGTATTCCTAAGAAAATAGAACAAGGCCCAAACGGACACCAGAAATTCTTAATGCATTCGCTAGCAAATGGATCAGGTCTCACAGAATACACTTGGATTTTCAGTTTTCTGGAATGTACAGTCACAGTTGCAGGTACTCAAGTAACACTGCCTAAAATCTATTTGAATTTTTGTGTATGAAATTTTTTACGATAGAAATACCAATAGTTTTTTTGTAGAAATCATTTTGAAAAATATAGCAGCAATGCAAAATACCAAAACTGAAGCTTTTTGAAAAATAACAAAGGGCATTAAAATTGTTCATATTTATTTGGCCTTTACACCTTTGATATGTTTCTATTACCGAAATGTTAAATTCCAAAGTATGGATTAAAATTTAGCACCATGATCCTAGAGTTCGACGACATTTCCCCCACATACACTCAGAACTAGGTGAATGATTTGTTCATTCAGAAGATATAGACATATATAATGAAAGCAGAGTTGCCTCTTCATCTCGGTCTTAAATGTGATCTTGGTTGACATCTTTGGACCATAAAAGGTAAAATATTCCCCACCTCCCAGCTGGCTTTCAAAGTTTTTGTGCAGAATTATATATTTTATTTATATTTGTATTTCCAATTAATACTAAACGCCTCTTTAAACCTATGTTGAACTAGGCCTTCTTTTAATAATAGTTTTAATTAATGTTTACCAATAGGTATGATCATGGTTAAATAAATGGTTATATTTTAGTGGATGGAGAGTTTATTTTATTAATGACATGGGGTGTAGGCTGCAGATGGAATAGATTGTGATTATTGTGTTGTCTGAACGAAGTATACAAAGCTGTACTTTTCATTCCCTGTAAATAAATTTTAAAATAGAAAGCTGTCAGACTGTTTTAAAATCAGAAAGATTAATACACTGGTGAACATACTATAATGTGGTTAAGTCTTATGGGGATATAGGACAATTATACCATAAGGCACACATTATTTATGGAAAGAATCATTAATGTGTATAACGTTCCCCCCCAGGTATTAACATTTGGATCAACTTTTAAAAGTCAGAGTCTTACACACAATTACTTAGAAATAATTTCTACTAAAGTCACTAGATTTATTACTGAATATGTATATGCTGAAATTATACAGCCATTATTTTTCCTTCACCAAAATTCTGCTTATAAAACTTTTTTACTTAAAGGCTTTCCACAGTGTGATATGTATGTAAAATCAAATAGCTTCTATTATTCAGAATACAATACATTTAGGTTTTTTCTCCAGAACTGTGTCAAACCAAACAATCACAGCTGTTAGGAATACTGTATATTTTCAAAAGCTGCCTCATCGCTGGATAAATAACTTTTTAAAAAGCATTCCTACAAACAATATGACAATCACTAATATTCATACTATTTCCAGTTATGATTATCATTTTTTTTCTGAGAAAGAAACTTCATTTTCTTTCTAAGATAAAGAACATAAAGAAAAAAAGGGAAAATAAATATTGGCACTCTTGAACTAAGGCCCCAAACCAGACATGGTTACAATGACTTGCAAATTTGGGAGACATAAAAATACATTTCATGTGAACATGGGAAAAGGATGGAAAACTTCAATTCAAGCACATTTAAATAAGTAATTCGCCAATATTACTCAGCTGGTTGCATTTGATATATTTTCAAAAGATCTAAAATTTTAAAATCAATATTGGAATCCGTACTTATTCATGTTAATTTTTTTAAAAAAATGTCTGTAACATTCTGTACGTTTCAAATTGGTATGAAGGCCTATCACAATGTAACAACCCAGAGAAAAATTAATTTCTGCTAGGAACCCGGGACTGTTCGCCAGGAAAAGTTAAGCACGTGCTTCCTCTAAAAGGGACGCGACTTTCCAGGGCTCCATTTGGGCTGGATTGAGGGATCGATACCGCCTGGTGCTTCATTTCATAGGGGAAAATCTGAATCGCAGTGGCTGGGTGTCGCGGGTGAGGAAGGGCGACGTGTGGAGGGAGAACAGCTTTCCTTAAAGCGCATATTCCGAGACGGGAAGAATTATTTCACCGACCCCAGACCCTTGTGACCCTTCCCCGCACCTTCACAATAGAAACTCCTTTTCGGCTGCTTGCCTCGCCCGCGTCTGTCCTCTCCCCTCAGGGTAGCGCCTAGCCGTACTGCAAAGTTAAGAGCCGAGAACTGGGACTTTGTAGGCCAGTTGAAGGCAGAAACTTCTCATCTCGCCCGCAAAGACCCAGCCCCAAACTCCCAGCTGCTCGTCCGAAGAAATGAAACCGTTGCTTCTTACAATGATCAGGGGAAGAGAGTGTGTGTGTGTGTATAGGGGGGGACACACCCGTACAAACGGGGAGCCACAGATCCTTTTCAGCAGCACCTTAATAACGCCATTCCATTTTTAGCCCCGTTTTGGGTTCGCCGGCGGGTTTTAAAAGCCCAAGTGCACCTTAAACTGCCAATTAGCTTCTTGCTCTTTAGGAAACGCGCCTTGGAAAAGAAAAAGACAAAAAGGAAAGAATTATGCTGACCCGGGTAGTTCTCCCAACGGGGAAGGAAAGGGTGGATCTGCAGGAACGTGTGGAAAAGCAGGTTCGAGTCTGCCCGGGGAACCTGCGCACGCCACCCGACCGCTTGCAAAACAGACCGCCCTGCCCATCAGACGACCATCGAACGTCTCCCCGGGAAAAGATGTCCGCGTGGAGAGCTCGATCGAACCTGCCCGAGATTGATTCCCCCAAAAAAAACCCGGAGATTTAAAGGGTCCCCGATTCACGCCAGCCCGTGAGCACCATGAAACTGACAAGAGCCGAACCCTGGCAAAGGAGCTCCCAGCACACGCGTGCGTAGTCGGCCGGTCGGTCCTTTCCCCTCCCTGCTTACCTTCTGTCAAGGCGGGGGGGACGACAGGCAGCAACCCTGGCGCGTTCCTGTGGATTGAACTTGCTCGTCCTGGCCAAGATCTTCATGAGTTAGACTGGACGGCACAAAAACGAGGAGGTACGGGGGGGGGGCGGGGGGGGCAGGCTCCCGCCCCTCGGGAAAACTAGAGCGGCTTCGTGGAAAAGGCTCGCCGGCCACATTTTTTTTTCCACTGCTTTAAGGAAAAAGGGAGCGGCGGCGGGGGGGTGACCGGCGGGAGCCCCGGAAAGTCAGCAACGAAGGGCGGAATTCCAACCGCAGGAGAAGGCAAGAGAGGCACGAACACACACAAACACACACACACACACAAAACACCCCTGGCCGAAAAAGAGCGCCTGGATCCGCGTGTGGAGCTGCGATTCCACCACCCGTAAAGCCACGGCGAGAGTCCCACGCCGCTGTCACCGAGCGCGTGTGTCTAAGTTAGCAGCAAGTATCCCTCGAAAGTTTCCGCCGTGCAAAAAAAAAAAAAGAGCCCCACGTGTTAGGCGATAGATCCAGAAGCGCTGGGCTGGGCTGGGCTGGGCAACAGTAGCGGCGACGGCGACACCAGCAGCAGCAGCACCAGCAGCCGCCGCCCAGGAAGAAGAAGCGCGCCCCTAACCCGGTTCCCTCCGCTCTTCTCCTTCTCCGGGCTGTTTAAGGAAGCACCCTCGTCCCCACCCACTAAAGTTAGACCGCTCCGATGGTGCAATTTCGCTTGGCAGATTTACAGGGTGAGCGCCACCATCCAAAATAATGGACCGCCTTTCTGTCTCCACCTCCCCCCCCTCCCCCCAAAATATATATATATATATATACATATCCCAGCTAGGAAAGGAACGACTGGGGCCGCTCGCAAACCTCCGCTTTGGAATTTCGGGCCCGATCTTGATACGGCCGTTGGGTTTCCCGATGGTCTCTTCCCCACCCCGCGTCCCGCCGCCCAGATTCCGCCCCTCTCCCTCTGCTACCAGCTGAGCATTCAGATCAGGGCTGTTTTCTTTCTTCCAACCTTTGCAGGCGCAAGCTAGGAGAAAGACGGCCCCCTAGTGGTTATAGCCAGTCTCCATAAAGAGCCAGACGATTAAATACTCTCCCCCCCTTTCCCCTTCAGTCATCTCCCCGCGGCAAAAGCCAGCAACGCGGCGGGCGCCGTTTATGCCCAGTGCTGTAAAGAGAAGCCAGCGCGGTGGCGACCGGCGATGTGCAACTTTACCGTCGGATCTCCCACCGGCCGCGATCGTCTCGGGGCAATTGCCCCGATGGTGCCTGTCGTTCCTTCCGCGCCTTGCAAGGGAGCCTCGCGGTTGCTTTCTGCTGAGTCAGGCCCGCGCTGATTCGAACTCGGGGACCGTGACAGGTAGCGAATTTCCGGCAGCTTCGCAGCTTTTCCAGGAGAGGCCTGAGCCAAGAATGACTCGGATTAGAAGGCAAACCCCCAAAGACGCAGCGGTCGGGCTCCCAGGAGTTCGCGCGCTCGTTTCCTTGTCAGCACACGCAAAACGCTGGGCATGAGCAATGCCCCCCCCCCCCCAGCTAAATTAGCTAGACAACAGCTCCCATAATCCTCCACCCAGTGAGGCCCAGGCAAGTAATGCCACCAGCTCTCTGGCCTTCAGCTTCTTTGGGGCCAATTCTACAACTTTTCCTTATGGGTGCCTTGGATTACATCTCCTAGTTAGCTGGGAGTTGTAGTACAACATAGCGATGGAGCCCAGTTTGGCAAATTACTCCTTTTTTTAGGAGGCCAATTTGTTAAATGTGTTTACTCCCCTGTAAAACCCAATGACATGATATAGTGGTTCAGCTGTTGGAATAAAATGGGAAAGGCAGGATTAGGTTCACAGCTATGGAAGTTCACTTTGTCCTTTCTCACAGGGTGGTTGTGAGGAAACATGAAATTAAAGAGAGTGCTTTACTGATATAAACGGCTGGAAGACTATAATTATTAGTAAGAGCAATAATAGTAATAAGAACAGTGAATTGTGTTGCAGTTTCCAGCAGCTGATTTTCACCTGGAAAATTGGTGGTTCTAAAGAAGTCACTGAATTCCCACTCCCAATGGCCCTGTGGATGGTTGCTGATAAATTCTACACGGTACAGGTAGTCCTTGACTTATGATCTCAGTTGTGACAATAATTTCTGTTGTTAAATAAGGCAACTGTTAAGTGAGTTGTGCCTGACTTTATGAAGTTTTTTGTTTAATCATAGTTGTTAAACGAATCACTCTGAACAGCTCAAGATTGACTCAGCCTTCCATCCTTCTGAGGTTGATAAAATGAGGAGCCAGATTGTTGGGGGCCATATGCTGACTCTGTAAACCACTTAGAGAGGGCTGTAAAGCACTATATAAGTCTAAGTGCTATTAAGCTTCCCCACTTGACCGCTTGTGGAAAAGGTATCAAAAGTTGTTCACATGATTTCAGGATGCTGTAACCATCATAAATACATGTCAGTTGTCAAGTGCCTGAATTTTGATCATGTAACCTTGGGGATAATGCAATAGTCATAACTGCAAGAACTAGTGATTTTTTCAGTGCTGTTGTAACTTGGAACAATTGCTAAACAAATGGTTGTAAGTTGAGGACTACCTGTATGTGAAGGCCTTTGGTCTGTCCTTTACGCTCATGTAACCAGAATTATTAGTTATAGTACATTCAACTAATTCTGTATTGTAACCAACACAAGACATCTAAAGTAAATTACCTGTATCTAAATTTCTATACATTTTCTTGAGAAACATTTGCTAGTT
Source organism: Notechis scutatus (assembly GCF_049901735.1). Taxonomy (NCBI): domain Eukaryota; kingdom Metazoa; phylum Chordata; class Lepidosauria; order Squamata; family Elapidae; genus Notechis; species Notechis scutatus. The sequence goes on from NC_142010.1 coordinate 128,774,540, forward strand.
ATGCAACTAGATTTCCTTCTACTTTGCTGCATTGTTTTTTTTCTTTGTTTTTTAGCAGATAACATTTTGATCATTTTATTGCTAGGTATATTGTTAGCCTTTTCTCATTGCTGCTAATTGAGTATTTTAAGTGTTGAGTTTATTGTACATTGTCATACATTTTTCCACCACCACCCTTAGATAGAACATAAACCACTAGGTTAAACATATAATTGGTTGCTGCAAAATAGATACCTGTACAAAATACATATTGCAGAAGAGCAATCTTTTATGTAAGAATCCAATATCAAATTTGGTTCAATTATTTGATGATAGCTACTTGTCCCATATAAGAATGACTATAGAATGAGAGCTTTTGGGGGTATAGTGGTTAAGATGGTAGTCTAGAAACCAGGAGACTGTTCCACTTCAGGCATGAAAGCTGGCTGGGTGACTTTAGGCCAGTCACTCTTTCCTAGCCCATGACCTCAGGCTCTGGTGACAAGTCTTTCACAACAGATAGATCAACACTAGGTTGATGGGGAAGGGGAAACCTTGAACCTGTGCAAAAATGCTAGGAAGTAGAAAAAAAGAATTAACATTTCATAACTAAGGTGTAATTTGTCATCAATTGCAGATAAGGTATCTGTTTAGCTGCCCTTGGGTCCTGGTGATTAAGGAGTTGCATCTATGCAGTTTTCTTGGTAACAATATGGAAGTGGTGTGCCATTACATTTTTCCAGAATATCTTTGTAGTTCTTAGTTGAGACTAAATCCCTGAGATTTCTGGTGGTTTCTTCTCATAAATACTATCCAACCTCTACTGAGCTTTTCCACCACTTGCTATAGACATCAGTCAGCATCACTGCCATAATTACCTCTGTATTCAATTAAGTTTTACACTGAAATATTATTAACTATGTCTCATGCTTTTTGTGGGCATTTGATCTTGTGTCTCTAATTGGTTTCTCTGTGTCCAAGGTATGATTAGGCAAAGGAGGGTAAAACATCTGAGACAGCAGACTGTGAAAACCTACAGACAAGACATCTGCCTTTAAGTTAGTCTTGGTTATTTTGCTGTTTTGATCCAAGAAATTATCCTGTTAAGATTGGCTTTTTTATTGTGCATAAATGTCACTTAAATATAGGTTGGATTCTAACTGAGGATGGCTAATGGAGGTATCCTGAATGTACAGCATAAAGTGAATCTGTAAGCTGAAGACTTATTGGTATCAGATGGCTTTTAGAATGATGAGATTAGCGTTCCCCCTCTTGGCATCCTGCAAATGCATTGGAACAGCTGTTTGTAACTTTCCAGCCAGAATGTCCATTGGGAATTAAGGAGCTACAATCTCAATGTATCTGAAGAAGCAAGCCCGTCTATGCACTCCAAAAATCAACAAGTATCAACAAGATGTCACTGTATCTCACTTGATCTCTCTATCTAAGCTTACCATACTGATCCTTCTCTTAACATGATCACATTTGAGTGATGCTGCTTGATCTTTAGTGGTCAACTTGCACAGGCGATTCCTTGCAGCTCTAGTACTGAAGACCCCCAGCCTTCAAGTACTCAACTTCTTAAATACTGAACATGCAAACATTTTGAGCTCATTTTAATTTTCATCAAAATGTGCCTAAAAGCATCCACTTGCAAACATGTAGTATTTAATAGATTTGAGAGATATGATCACACATACTTGCATTACAGCCCTGACTAATGACTGGAGAACCAGATAAGCAGGCTTTCCAGACTCAGAATGAGGAGGATCAGTGCAAAGATCAGTAAAGAAACTGTGCATGGGAAAATTGGGGCGGAACACGTTTACACACCCACATCCCCCAACCCTGTTGTGCCCGTTATACCTGCATAGTGTTTGAGTCATACCAGTTAATCTCTTTCTGGCAATGTTCTTGCCCAGTCCTGATATTTGGAGATCCAGTTGCAACCCTGTATATATATATATATATTTAAATGGAAAGTCAGGAGTAAAATGAAATGCAACTGAATAGAAATTAGCCTGTCATTCTGAACATGAATAATCAACTTGCAAGAAAACTTATCCCCTGCACTTGTTCCAAGGGCATGTCATGTACAAATTAAATCACAGGTGCTTCTGAGCAAGTTTTCCAGGCGGAAGGGGCGGGTTCAGTTTCTGGCATCTGCAGCTAGAAAAATTGGATTGCTGGAGGGAAGTTTTCTGCTTGAGAGCTGGCTTGTTTTTATTGATCACCCTAGACAATCTAAGCTAAAAAAAATAGACAAATTAAGTTAAAGCAAATCCTCGAACAGATGGGTTCTGTACAACATCACCACACCTTTTCATCCAAAATAGGATGTCAGCCACCTAACAATACTCTGAGTGTTGATCACACATGTTCTTTCACAACATGTCCAAGTTGACAGGTGTGTGGATCTTAACAACATTGCTCAGATACATGCTTTTTTCTGCCTGGCAGTCTTAACCATGAGGAGAAAATCATGCCATTTACATGAAGGTGAATCTTGCCAGTTACTGTGGGAGTTTGATCTGTGATATCTCATTAACATGCATGTATACATGATCACTGAAGCTGCTGTTATTGTGCCTATTATATGGGAGAGGCTGACAGTGATTGAAGGTTTTATTGAGGTTTTTTTCATACATATTTCAAAGCTATGTGAGAGACTTTCTTTTATGTATATTTAAATGCCTGGGGTCTTGGAATCTGATAAGAGAGATTGTTTAGAAACAGGGTGTGGTACAGGAACAGAGCTTAAGCAGCAGCCATTTGAAGAAAGTAAAACAGGGAGGAAATGTTACTTGCTCAATTAGCACGTGTTTGTTGTTTAAACAAATCCAGTTCTTAAAAGAAGCAGAGTCCCAAGCTCAGGATCTGAGGTGGGAAGCCAAAGTTATAAACATTTGAATGTAGGGTACATCAGGTTTCCCAACCTTGGTAACTAAGATGTATGCACTTCAATTTCTAGAATTCCCTAGCCAGCGTGGCATCTTGGAATTCTGGGAGTTGAAGTCCACGTATTTTAAAGTTGCCAAGGTTGGGAAACCTGATGCATATGAAATGAACTGAAGGACTGCTTTCAACCTCCAAAGGACTAGGTACTCATCAGTTAATCCCTAAAAACTGAGATCCTTTAAGCATATTTTAATATTAAGCAATGTGGCAAAAACAGTAGCCATGCATGTTAACATAAACAATGGATAGAAAGATAAGAGGACATTTATCTGGCTGGAGCCTTCTGTTGCATATTGTCCTTTCACACACACCCCACAGAACCTGTACTAGAGATTTCCAAATGCCAGATGGTGGCCCAGACTCAGGATTAAGCTAAGTATATGGATATGGAGATATGTGGAACTTCTCCAAGCATCTGGAAGCTAATCCTTTGGGACTATGTGAATATTCCTCTCTGGCTTCTTGGCTTGTATGTCAGTGCATGTGTGCTAGAACGAGGAGAGTGTAGAGGGAGTTGGTGATAGAATAGATAGAAAGGATTAATTGCAACATTCAATTCAGATGTAATCACATGCCCAGCAGGTTGTAGCACATCCTTACTGTCACATTTCTAAAAATAAATGTAAAATGTAATAGATACTATTCAGACTAGTTTGGCAATCAGAAGGCTACGTAAGAATGGTTTGTTTAAGACTGAAGGATCTGGAACAATGCATTAAACTGCTACTGAAAATAACAATTTGAGGGAAATACAACTAAATCTCAGGACATGATGTGACAACTTCACTACATTTCCACCTTTGATCTGTATGTGTGAAGGAAAGTAACACTGAAGGCTTTATCCTTGCCTCTGGGTTCACAAAATAAATCAAGAGTAGATAAGGACATATGTTTGTTCACTTGGAGACTTCTGGGATAACTTTTAGGGCTGTGCATATTTTCAAAATGATTGGGAAGAGTTACTTTAAAATGTAAGGATTTACAAGCACAGCACCTCTTTAAAACAGCCACGTCTTCTGAGAGTCTGAAAAAAGACTTGAGGTCTATATGTCCATCTGTATCCTGTCTCTATAAACTAATACCTGCAGATGAATTCTGTTTAATCAAATTTATTTATTTAGAAATGTTATATTGCTGCCTATTCGCACATGGCAACTGAAGGCGGCTTACAAAGATATAAAAACACCATATAAAAGAAATAAAATAATAATAAAAAGAAAAATAATAACCCTCCATCCTCCCCTCTGGTACCAACACACATTCATACTAACCAATTAATGGGCTCCCTCCCACTCCGGGTTCCCTAGGCGCCCTGACAGAACCACGTCTTCAGGGCAAATATGCTTCACTCCTTCAAGGTACTTTCAGAAAGCCAGAATTCACACAAACAGGGTGGTTGTTAAGCTCTGCAGTGAAGTTGACCCTCTGTGTCCAATCTAAAAAGACAGAGGCTAAGATTGTAAGATACTTGTAACCAAATAGGCTTTGTTGTGACATCACCCTGTGGAAGTCACTTCCAAGAGAATACCCCTTCCCCTGAACCTTTCATTGTAGCTTATTTTTAGTGACAGCAAAAGATGACCTTTAACTTGATGATCAAGCAGCACAAACCTGTTGTGCTCTGTTCTGTTGCAACTAGACAATTGGTTCTTTCAGAGTTGTTGTATTGTGTTGTTATTAGATATATTTTCAATTCATTTTACATAAATCTTGGGGTGGGGGGGTGAGTGTTTCAGCCAAGACTAGCCAAGTTAGTCTTGAGGCCCAAAGTCTAGTGCATCATCACCAATGGGTACCTGAATAGGCAAGCTGCAAATGATGTGAGAAGAAGTATCTGGATTGGTAAGAGGTATTCAGAGTCCCATTTGTGATCATTATTACAGCACTAGGTATATTTAAGGAATTGAGGGACCTAAGGCAACACTAGGTTTGGTAACCCCTCCATATACACACATCTCTAAATAAACATAAGAGGTAGATTCTTGCAAATCGAGGTAAAACCAGTGTTTTCCAAATGGAACATTGACAGAATCTGAACTAAAAAAATTAAAAGATTTAATTCAGAATTGACATATTGGATACAAAACCTAAACTATGCTTTTACTTTTCAGAGTTTTCAAATTCTTTAGAAGGAAAGATGCCTTTTTTATTGGAAAAAGTTACTTTTGAAGTGCTGTTTTTCTTATTTTCTGCAATATGCAGCTTTTATAGAACTGCGGTAGGCACTGCCTGTTTCAGTGACAAAAAGAAAATAGAGTGATTAAAAATCAATCACCCATGAGAGTCTTCTTACTTCTCAGAGTAATAGATTACTGCCCATTAATTCCTATCACCTTTCCTATCCTTCAGCTAGTTGTCTATGGATGGCAAGAGAAATTGACAATTCCTTCCTTTGAAGTTGACAATTCCTCAGCTAACTCAAGAATGCCATTGTCAAAATGAGGGACTTTGTCAAAAAAACTTTTGGAAAGCCCTAATACTCAATAGGTTCAACTCAGTCTCAATGGGTTCAACTCTGGCCATATGCCCAATTCCATCCTCCTCTGCCGCTTTTCAGATTTGGCAGGCAGGAAATAGGATGGGAAGAAACTGTTCACTAGGTTGGAATGATTGATTGCCCAGTAGTGGGGAGTCCCACTCTGGGCAGTGATGCATGGCCCTGGGCAGCCCTACCCCAGGAATCGGGGGATTACCCTGGAAGGAGGGGTCTGACTGGTAGTGGGATAGCTGGGGCTAAGGCTGGTTGCCCTGAATTGAAAAGTAGAATTTGGTTAATTAGGCAGCCTCCTTTCTTCTTTCCAAATTGTTTTTTTGTCTGCCAACCAGTTCTAAGATTTAAAATCCAAAATAGGCAGGCAATATATTTATGAACGGTTGTGTTTCCCTAGGACATAGCTGTTGGGGTCCCTAGTGTGGAGTTGTAGTAAGCAGGGCCAGGGCTGAAGTCCAATAGATAAGATTCACTGTCTTCCTAAAACAGGGCAGAGCAAGCCCCCCCCCCCTCATTCTAGGTGTTTTTGCTTCCCTGTGATGTTGTCAAAGGGATCAGGAAGGGCCCAAACTGGACCTAACAATTTTCCCCCTTAAAAGAAAAGTTGGAGAACTAACCAAATAGACTAACACTGACCTCCCCTTGTTTTTAACACTACCAGAGAGCAAAGAGCAACAGAAGTGCACAATCACATGATGTTGCCCTGTTGTGAAACATTTATTGCAGGTTATGGCTATTAATGGCAAATTGCTTGTAGGGATCACCTTGTAGCATCAGATATGATTACAATTGGCACACTGACCGACTGCTTTTGAAATATTACAACAGGATTAACAACTTGCATATATAAATAATATGCACAGACAAGAACACCTGTTACTGGGGAAGGCTATTATCCTATAATAATCCCAACATCCTGGAAAGCAACAAAACATCAAGAAGTTATTCACACTGAGATTTTCTCTACTGGGGATTTGGTTCTATGACGTTTTTTCTTAAGTACTCAGAGACAAAAGTAGTGAAAATTGGAATGCATTTCCCCAGAAGTCAGCATAACGCATCTTAGTTGACATCTACAAAAGACTAGTGGCATTAAGTATTTATACAACTGTGTTTAAAGCTTTCATGTCTAATTTCTGAAGGAGATTAACATGTTTAGTGATTTATCCAAGTAAACTGGTGGTGAGCACAGAAAAGCTTCACGCAGATCTTTTAATTTCCAATTGAAATGCACATTGAAAAGGTCACAGTTAAAATCAGAATAAGCATCCTAACAGGAACAGGACACAGTCAAAGAATTTGATTTCAGATTTCCCTTAAATTATTCCAAGCCAGTCTATCTGCATCCATATTATCTTCAGGCTGCAAATGTTACATCTTTGTGGGAATGGGTCCCTTAATTTCAGTGGGATTAATTTTTGAGGTGGCTAGAGAGCTTCTTGGATGAGATGAACAACTTCATCTCCCATAGCTTCTGAGCTGAAGCAGAACTCTGAGGAAAGCAATTTCCCTCATGTCTCTCCAAGCTTAACTGAAATTTGGAAAACCCCAGGGTCCCTATCATATAGAGCTGCAGGGGCAGCCTGCATGGTGTATGAAGAGTTTGTGTGTGTGTGTGTGTGTGTGTGTGAGAGAGAGAGAGAGAGAGATTGTAAGTGGGTGAAGCTAGAATAAAAAAGAGGTTTAAAACTAAATTTTGTTTCCTTCAAGCTTTAATAGAATCAAATGAAAGCAATAATTACTCCACATGTATTTCATAAATTCCCTCTCAGTCACATTAAAAGTTACAACTGAGTGGCTGTTTTTGACCCAGCAAAACTTTGGTTGCATCCCTCTGCTCTAGTCCCACAGCTTGGAACCAAGTTATCTCAAAAACCATCAGTTTCCCCTGCAGAAATGTGTCTGACCCATTTTTTCTTTTTTTAATAACATATTCAAGAAAACATTTTAAAGTAATAGATAATAATTAAAATTGAAACAAAAATAAAAAGTCTGACCTTTCCAAACTGCCTGATTCTTGGCTTGCTGTTAGCCTTACTGATTAACTGGAGTTTTTTAATTGTTAATGAGAGTTTTAAATGAATAGTTGTACTTCTTAAATCAATTACAGATTTGCAGGCCTGATTATGAAGCACATCTAGAGCCTTTACCCAAACTTGACTCTTGCAGTCTAAGAGCGACAGCAATTTGAGCCCTCTGATCCCTCACCTGTCCTTGCCAATCCATTCTGGTGCTGGTGGAAGGCTTCCTGGAGGAAGGTAGCAGAGAAACACTTTGAGCAGTTTTTGTTAAGTATTTGCCCTTGTGCAACTGGCTTCACTTGGGAATTAGGAGTCCTCGATATTTATTACTGCAATATTTTACAACTTTGCATTTTATGTATTTATGACATTAAAAATGTTTTAAAACATTGTAAACTGCTGGCTTGCCCTCCATGGAGGATAGGCTGTTATTTTATTCCTTCCTTATGTAATCAGATCTGATCTGTTAAACTTTATCAAAGTTTATCAAAGTTTATAAAACTTTATCAAATTTAACATTCAAGAATCTGCCTGAAGCCCCACAAGTGTTATGCATAGGATTCAGAAGAGCGAGGTACTTTGATAAGATCTTTTGGAAACTTTGGAGGAAGTGGGCCCAGTCGATTCAGCTTCAATACAGATTTGGACATTGCTGACAATCTCGTCCTTTCCATTTTTGTAAACGGGGGGATTAAGATTGCTTTCTCAAACAATTGATAGTACTGAAGGAGACAGGAGTAATTGGTCAGATTTCAGGGACTGGTAGCACTTCAGTGTTCCTGGGAACTTGCATGATATGCTCTGCAGTGGTTCCTTCCTTCTGCAGTTTGGCATATTGTTCAGGTTATGGCCTGTTTTGGTTAACTGAGTTTAGTGGTTTTTTAAATGTTATGGAATTGACTGCTTCCTCCTCCATAAAATCTCCTCTAATTCATTTGATTCTTTTTTCATGGAAGACCTACTAATATTTCGGCCTTCCTTAGCCAACTTCTTGTTTTTATTACTGTTGTTATTGGCATCCCTCCCTTTGACTAAATTGTTCAGATTTATTGATAATTTCATCCATACAATCTTTTTTCTGTGTTGTCATATATTTTTGTGAAAACCATCGCCATCATGTTTATGTTGGTGCTTAATCTCCCAGGAAGAGTTTTATCCTTACAGCTTCATGTGGATTGGAATAAACATTCAAATAATTCAGACTGTATTTTTTTATGGTCCCTAGGCATAATATTTTTTGTACTTCTAACCTGGCTGCAAGATTGAAAATCTGTGGCAGTAAAAGTCCAGCCCCACTGGTTATCTGTTGCTTGTAGGGCTGGATAAGGATGTAATGAAAGAGAACATCTTTCAGTACAAGTCCTTCTATTACACAAGTGATGAGTCATTAATAAACATTGATATAATCACTTCCATTTGCACCAAAATCCATCTGTCTGAAATTTGGCAGTGGTTCCCCACAGGAAAGACTACATTCACTACATTTTAAAAACAAATTATATTCCCAAACAGAGCCATAGGCACATTACCCTCACACACAAAAAGGCAGATTTTAATGAAGAGTAACCGGAAATGTCCTGTATCAATTTCACTGAAATTTGGCAGGCTGGATTCCACCCAAGAGGTCTAGTGCGTCTTTAAATTTCTTCCCATTCAACTTAATTTTTTAAAAGTAACTGTGTTCATTTCCTTCATATTCAACAATGGTACAATTTGGTTTAATGCAGGGGTGTCACACATGTGTTGTCACAGCATCGTCACATGACAAATTGTGACTTTTCCCCTTCGCTAAACTGGGCATGGGCAGCATGTGATGCATTTGGCCTGCGGACTGAGAGTTTGATAGCCCTGGTCTAACGGTTAAGGCATCAGCTAGGAGACCATGAGTTCTAGTCCTGGCCATGAACAACTGGCTGGGAGATTTTGGGCCAGTGACTCTCTCAGCCAAACCCACCTCATAGGGTGGTTGTTGTAGGGAAAATAGGAAGAGAAAGGAGGATATTAGGTATGTTCACAGCTTTGAGTTATTTATAAACAATAAAAGTGGGATAGCAATAAAATGAATGAAATTCAGTTCTGCATTTCACTCCAGGTTTGACCACAAGATCAAATAAGAAAGCCTGCAGTTGATATATACACTATAGGACTCAGCTGTAAGAGACTTTCCACTCTTCCTTTTCTTGTAGATGCAGATGTATGTGTATTAGCAGAACTGGAAATGGGATTTCCTTTGAGAGATAGCAGAGTAATAGGCAAAGGAGAAAACCCTATGGATATCCTTGAAATTCAGGTTTTGATATTACCAATAGAGCTCCAACTGTTGCCTTGTTTGAGTCAACTGATACCATATAGCATTACCATAAAGAGAAGGTGCTTCTTGTCCAATCTTGCACAAAACCAATGAGGTCAAATTCCAGGAGTTCTTGCAAAAGTCCAAGAAATCTTGTGCAAGAGTAAAAGGCTTATTTTACCCTCTCCATTTGCTTTGGTGATTAGGAATTTGGTAGATTTTAGATAGCTAAATGGGAATAGCAAAAAGACATATTGCTTCATAGTGCTTTACAGCTCTCTCTAAGCAGTTTAAGTCAGTATATTGCCTCCAACAATCTGGGTCCTCATTTTATCCACCTAGGAAGGATGGAAGGCTGAGTCAACCTTGAACCAGTCAGGATTGAACTGCTGGTAGTTGGCAGAATTAGCTTGCAAATTACTGCATTCTAACCACTGTGCCACCACGGCTCTTGATCTAGTGGCAAGACCCAGCTCCTCATCAAGTAAAAAAGGACAAGCCTATTTGTACTCTTCCCACTATCATTCTGATTCCCAGTTTCATGAAAAACATAACATCTTGACTACAAACAGCATTTGGTTTTTTTCCTAATCCCAGAGTAATATAGAATGGTCTAGAAATTAAGAATGCAACTTCAATTTGGTATTCAGTACTTCCTTAATTATTCAAAATATTTTTATCTGCCTTTCTACAAATAGCATTGAAAGTAGCTAGCAAATTTTATTAAAATCTTTAATCTGCAGTGGTACCCTAGAATCTATTCCTTGGACGCAAAGCTGACTAACAAACAAGTACTGGAATGCGTAACAGCAGACATATCACTAGGAAGGCAAAATCACAAAAATGTGTCTCACTTTGACCATGTCAAAGGAGGGGAATTCACTGAAGAAAGCTTAGAAATTAGGCTATTAAAGAACTTGGTGGCTGGACACCATCAAGCTGACACTACCAACCAGAGCATAGAAAAACTTGAAGCAGTGCAAGATCAAAAGATGTGGAAAGACCTGGCCCATAGAATCAGACTCGACTGGATGATGATAGTGCTGATATCACCACCACCCTAGGGTTACAGAGTCAGGATAGCTTGAACCTCTGGGGAGTTGTTATTCTAAAGGGCAGGCAGTACAAGAGAAAGTGCCCTTCCTGAGTCCCATCAGGTAACACTACTTAATGCACAGAACACAAAGCATGCCTGCTCTGTTGAAATATATGTGACAAGGAGAAATGATGGGAGAAAGGTCCTATAGATTTTTTTTTATCAACTTTTTAAAATTGCTGATCTTCCTCAGAGAGACTGGGTGATGTACAAACAAAATATTAAAAATATAAAAACTATATATAAATTTTAAAAAGACGCAAACAATGTTAATTAAAGGTGGGAGAAGGGCTTTCAGGCGCTAATCAAACCCACAGACACATGCCTCTCTGTACCCCAAGCAAGATGGCGAAGCCACATTTTAATGCCTTTCCTAAAGGCCAAGAGTGGAGCTCCCCTCACTCCAGGCAATGAATGTTCCACAAAGTGGGGGCAAGAGAAGGCTCTATTCTTGGATCCTACCAATCAGAATTCTTTGGATGACAAGATCCGCAACATACCTTCCTTGCCAAATATCCAGGCTCTGTGCTATGAAGGGCTTTATAGGTAGTAAACAGCACCTGGAACTGCATTCAGAATTCTTCAAATACCAGAAGCGTTACAAGGGCACATTGTGATGGGTTCATAATTGTTCACCCCACTGCATTCTGGACTGGCCACAGGTTCCAAGTAGTCTTCAAGAACAGATCCGTGTACAGCACACTGCAATACTCTATGCACAAGGTGGCCATGACATAAGTAACTGAGCAGCTTTCATTCCCGGAAAAGGTTCCATTTAAAGCCTTGTCAAGTTCCTCCCCCCTCCCACTGCTTCAGACCTAACAGTTTCCAATCACTGGAAAATATCTTGACTGCAACACCAAGGGTTGAAAAATACAGCTATCATCATCATACTGACCAAACCTGGCCTCAATGGATGATCTTGCCCAGAGGTTTCATATAAGTGTTAAACAAGAGAGTCAAAATTATTGAATCTAAAGTTTTTCTTACTAGGATTTATGGATAATCAATCAGAAAAGACTCATGAGCAGTTGATTTTATATATGGTAATGACAGTGAGATTATTATAGGCACCAAAATGGAAGAACACAAAAATAGCCACAATAGAATAGACTGAGAAGATGGTAGGATTTGCAGAAATGGCTAAATTGACTTGTTTGATTAGAGTGGGAGCAACAACTTAAAAAAAAAAAGCACTATGGACTTTTTTGCTGAAAACTGGTAAAAATGATTTGATTTGAAAAGTGATTTCCATATTTATCTGTATCAACTAAAAAGGGTTGTGTATGGGAGGAATTGAGAGGGGCACAATACTAGGTATATAACTGTAGAGAAGATTGGAAGTAGCTTCTTTGCTTTCTCTTTTTCTCAACACACTTTATATTTCTTCTATATATTTCATGTTTAACTTTTAACTTTGTAAAAAAAATACCTTCAATAAAAATGATATTTTACAAAAAAGAAAATCAAGAGAGTTGAGCCTTGTGGTACCTTGCAAGTTAGGGATCGCAGGCTCCAGCTCTCTACTGTCGACATGGACTGGCATCGGCCATAATGAAAAGAGAACCACCGCAACACTGGGCCTCTCGTTCCCAAGCCCTGTAGCTGGTTATGGTCAATAGTATCAAAGGTCGCTGAGAAATCAAGAAAAACAAGAACAGTTATACCAGCCCTATCCTGGCCCCACCAGAAGTTATCCACAAATGCAATCAATGCCCTTTTGGTACTATGCCCTGGCCTGAAACTCAAATGAAATTGATCCAAATAATCCATTTCTTCCAGGCCCTCTGAAACTGCAATCTGACCACCTTTTCAACAATCTTATCCTACAATGGAAGGCTGGAGACAAGCTTCACTTCTTTTTCTTTGTTTCTTTAACTATATTATTAATTTATTCCCTTCCATCCATTTTAATGGTACCAGTTTTATACAGTATATGCAGACGCTCAATAAAATATTACTAAATAAAGCTCAAACTGAAAGGAAGATTGTCAGCTTTTTTTTCCTGGCACTACCCATGTAAACTTAACACTGCTAGGTGATAGAAATGTATACAAAATGTCCCTTCTCTATGTCACCATAAAAGATCTTTTCTCTTATCCTTCCATTTGTGTTTCTATCAGGCATAGAAAGAAAGACTTCTTTAGCCTTCTAGCAGGAGGAGACAGTTCCTGCTTCCAAGCTGCGTAGGTCAACATTAAAAAATGTCCTTTAAGTGATTTCTCCTATCCTAATCATTTTTCCAAGATTGTTTGCAAAGCTTTTGAGTTTTTGCAGGGTTGTATCTTGATTTCACCACAAGGAGGCAGGTTCACAAACAACAATACATATGGAAGATTAATAGGTTATAATGTCCCTCCCAATATTTATTTATGAAAGTTGATTGAATAAAGCTATTGTAAACCCACCAAAGCCTTTATCCAAGCAATTGTGATAAATTAGACAGCTTCTCTAGGCTTGGAAGAATTATCAACTTCATCCTTCTCAAAAAAAATTGTTTTAAGCTGTACTGTATGTACTTCCAAGGATATGGCCAATTGTGGCTGATATTGGAAAAGAAATAGTGACAATCCTGGTTTATATTTGGAGTGCCATATGGGAATCCCAAAGCTGTTAGCTAGACTGGAAATTTTTATAGAATCCTGGAAGAAAACAATAAGGATCACTTCAGTAATGGCTGTGAAGAAAACATTTAACAGTCTCAAGCCCCTATATGGGCACCATCACTAGGAATCAAATTCTTTATTTTTTTAATCCCTTTAACTTTCTTATTTCACTCAAGCCAATGTTTTCCCATATTTGCACAAAGAATATAGAAATTGCAGCTAGAAAATGCTTAATACATTCGATTTTGGACTATTTTTCCACTAAAGCTTTGGGCCACACAACATCATATAACTTCTATTCAAACTACACCCCACAGAGATATAAAAGACAAGATAATTTGTCCCCCTCCTAATTTGAATTCCCAGAAGTTCCAGCCAGTAGAAAAAGGGCTACAGCAACATCAAGAGAGTCACAGGTTCCCATCTGGCTTGGCAGCCTCCACTGTCTTAAGTTGAGTTTAGCTCAAAGGCAATTGACTTTGAAGAAAGTCCTCTGGATAAGTGGAAATAGAATTTCTGCTTAAGCGTGTTCCTATACAACAAGTGTATAAAGCATTTCACTTGTGATCTGTCTTAACAAATGACGAACATTTCTGTCGCTACATGATGTGTTTGTAAACCGCAGCAACATATGACCGCATTGCTTAGCAGTGGCAAACAAACAGTCCTCATTGCTTATTGTTAACTGAATCCCACCAGTGTTTAGGTTAGGACCTTCCCAGATCCAAGTCATTCCTGCCTTGTCCCTCTCAGCCCCAATCCTTGGTAAGACAAGGAACTGCCTCCTCTTTAACTCCCACTCCCAATTTCGGTCATTTTGGCCACTCTGCACAGCAGACTCCTCCATGGCAGTGGCATCACTAGCACTAAAGTAGAGGCCCAGAGCCTTCAGTAGTCTCAGCCAGCCCCCTCTGCATCCCTTGCTCATATTTGCGGGTGCTTTTCTGGGCTCCACTGAAGGCCTATCGTTTCACTCAGGACTTCCATGAGTAAAAGCTAATCTTTCTCCCTCCGTGATAGATGCATACTGTACTGTATATGCTTACTTATTTATAAATATAACTAAAATCATAAATATCACGGCTATATTTTTGTTGATTATATTTAAACATTTTTCTTTCAACATTTTTCCTGCGCTGCCATGTGCTGCTCATGTAGGAATTCAGTATAAAAAAATTAATTGAACAGAATAAGTCATGCTTACAGATTCTGCTCAGTCATCTATAGTTTAACAAAGAAGTAGCCATAAGCATGTATTTGCATGACTCTATCCTTCTGTATAACATCCCAACAGTTTCTCAATCGAGTTTAACAGAACGGTTACATAAATAGTATTTTGGGGTGGGGAGGAAGAGCCTGAGCTTCCTCAAGACTGAATAAAAAAAAGTAATATATTTGTTTTAAAAAGAGAGAATTTCTGTTTCTGCAACACAGGGCTTTTTATATCTTCTCCATATTAACTTTTTGCTTTGTGTGTGAGGCTACAGTTTGGTTGCTACTGGGCAAGTCACCCGCTCTGAACAAGTCTGGACCGCAGAGCACAGGGACCAGGGCACCCCATTATCTCTCTGGCCTTTCCCCCATTATTCAGCCCTTATTATATCAAAATAAAACAAGTCTCCAAGTTGATGGAAAACAGGTTACTGGGGTGGAGTATCACTCTTCATCACTCTAACCTCTACTCCCCTCTTTTCTATTAGGTGACCTCTTATAAGCGATCACACCAATTCAGTGGCACAATGAGAGACTTTCAGTGGCAATCTTTGGGCATTTGAGGGACTTCTTAAGACTGGCTATGTGAATCTCTTCCTCCATTACCACATTAACCCCTCCCTTAAAATCCAGAGACATCTCCAGAATACAAAATTGCCCAGCTAACTTGCAGGTTATGGATTCTCTAATTTCCCCCTATTCCAAATGACTTTGGTCAGAACAGAAGAACCCTCCTGGATGAGAAGCGAATCATTTTCAAGGAAGCCCAAAGGTACTTTTTCAAGAGGCAACTGGATTTTCTTGTTTTTCTTTGAAGACATTTCACTTGTTCTGACTGAAGTCAGAACTGAAGAAGCTTCAGCCAGAACTGAAGAGGCCTCTTGGATCAGAAGTAAAACATCTTCAAAGAAAAATAAAGTCCAGTTGCCTCTTGAAAAGGCACCTTTGGGACAACCTTGACCTGGGTGTCTAGAGAATCTCTATAGACATGTAACTCAAGGTGGTGAATATACCTAATGCTCTCCCCCCTCCTCCCATTTTCTCCATAACAACCCTGTGAGGAGGTTTGGGCTGAGAGTGAGTGAGTCACCCTTTCATGCTTTAAGGTAGAACTAGAACTCAAGTCTCCTGGTTTTTCAGCCAGCACCCTTCCCTACTAGACCAAATTGGCCCACTTATTCCACGGCTCCCGCACCGAATTCCCTCCCTCCCTCCCTCCTCTTTTAGCCAACGGCACCCGAGGGCAGAGGGGCTTTCCCCGAATCCGGTAAATGAAGGGCACGGCGGTTCGTTGGTTGATGGAAACCGCCTACAGAATTAACGACCTCGCGGAAGCTTCGGGGTGGGTGGGAGGGAGGGGAGGCAGCCCTTTTTCTTCCTTCTCCTCAGCGCATTACCAGCATGGCTTTCGGCGGCGCGCGCGCAACGCCACCACAGACGCCGGCTCTAAAGCGGGAGCACGAGACCGCCCCCAGCTTAGCGCGTGCGGAACTGCCCTGTATCCCTCGGAGAGCAAACCTTTCCCTGAAAGATCAATCCCTTAATGCAAGAGGGAGCGCGGGGTTTTCCGCGCTCTGTTAGACTGGGGGAGAGGGAGAGGCTGGCATCCACCACGACCCAATTTCTTTCGGACTGAGAAGTCGGTTTTCCTCCTCTTAGGAGGAAATATGCACAAGTCTTCCCCCCGCCCCCCCCACTACCACCATACACACAAACACCCCGGAGAGATGCAACGTTGTGGTTCCCGCAGCCCCCCCTACCCCCACGACCGTTAAGGAAATCCTAATCCCGTTTGCAAAGCAACCCAGCGAGCAATTGCCCGGCTGTTCTTTCAGATGCAAGAGGAGGAGTGGGCTGCTGCGGCTTTTCGTTTGCAATCCTTCCCGCCACTTACGGAAAAACTGAAAGCGAAGGGCATTTCCCGTGCAACACCCGCACACGAGAGAAACACGGGGCAAGTTACGGTTCGCTTTTTTGTAACTGCCTAATTTAAAATCGTCGGTGAGAATCGTTTCATCAGCGGTCCTGACAAACTGGCAGTTACGCTTCTCGAAATTTGGCAGATTTACGTTGGAAATATGCGGAAGACCACTAGATGGCAGGGACGGCTCCTGTTATCTTTTTCTGGGTGGTCGCTCGGACTTCTGCAATTCAGGCCTGACAGCACTAGTTTCCCATAGGAACGCGTTTCAGTTTCTCTTCTCGGGATTGTTCATCCCTGTTTCTACAAACAACCCGCTTTCTGTTGTTGACCCAACCTCGCATTTCCCCGAGCATTCCCCCCACCCACCCCCATTCACGCCTTCGCAGGCTAAAGCCGTCTTTCCTCTTCCATTTCCGCTTGGTATTTTTCCTCAGTTAGGGAACCCGAGTAAAAAGTGGCCCGAGAAAGGAAATCCCACTTCATTCCCTTTCGTAACAAGCCGCGACGCGGCGCCATCCCACGTGAGGCACGGACGGGGTTCGAACCCGCGATCTTCGGTTTACGAGACCGACGCCTTACCACTTGGCCACCGCGCCTGACGGGCTAGCAGCAGGGAAAAGCAGCCAGTGGAAGGAAGGTTCCGGATTCGCGGTTCCACGCGCCTCGTGCTCGGGATCCAGCGGGTGGGGGGTGGGAGAGATCCAATCTAAACAGGCCGACGTTGTTCTACTTTTGTTTTTCTTCCTCCCCCCCCCGCCGCCCCTAGTTTTGCAACCCCAAAACGAAAAGGAGCAGCGCCCGGCGCCTTCCCCCCGCGAAGCAGCGCGGCGATTTTATTGCACACCCAAGCAGAAGAAACAAGAACGGCAACCCGCGCCATTGCGATCCTCAATTCACTCCGCTCCGTGGCCGCGCATCAGTTCCTTCAATTGGCGCAGAAGCGAATCCCGGGAACCTTTCTCGCTTTCTCCTGAGGATACGGAATAATCCTCCGAGGTGAAGGAGCCCGGGCGGCCGCCTTTCGCGCCGCCGGATTTCCCACCGTGCAAAATGCAAAAGGCAGAAACCGCTTGCGATTTCTCTGGGATACCTGGCTCCGGCTTCCTCCGGCCGCTCGGAGTCGGCGTAGCGAGGCGGATTACAATTTCTGGACCAGGGGAAGCAGCCATTTTTAACCTAGCCATGCAATGGCGGGAGACGGGCTGCAACGCCGGCTTGCAAGCGGGAGCGGCGGAATTGCTACGCTTGCACTTAACGGGAGCGACGCGTTTCCCTCACCGGGCAGGGCAAATGGAAAAAAAAAAAAAAAAAAAAGCTGGTCTTCGTTGCTTCTAGAAGCCGAGCTGGGCTCACTTCAGACGAAATGGTTTCTCCACACGGGAGTCCCGGCACAAAGGCTGTCAAAAAGACGGCTTGATCTCTTCTGGTCACAGCCGCTGGTCGTTCTTTGCATTATCGCTTCAGGGAGACAACATTTCTTCTTCTTTGGATTCGCCACATGCTTTATATGTTTAATTGATTTGGGTTGCAGAGTTTGATTTGCTTCATGGGCAGGAGTTTCAAACAGGAACGCTGCCTTGGATTGGGTGCCACCGAGCATATGCAGAGCGCGCCTTCCCTTTAGAGAAGTCGGTGCTAAATAAAGATGTTTTGTTATTGTGATTTTTTTCTCTTTTCCCCTTCCTCTCACCCTTCTCAATTTATACTGGCCTTTTAATTTTGTTCCATTATAAAGTCTACTCAATTAAAAGCAGTCCTAAAGCATGTTTTGCTGTGGTTGCTTATTGGTTTTCTGAAGAAAATAGCTTAAACTTTTAACCTTAAGTGACAAAGCAGCATATCTGAACAGTTGCAAGCAAATCAGAATTTCTTTTTCCACACCTAGATCGCTAAACACTTCTCTCTTCCCACTTTTAAAAGTTATGAAGGATCCCCCAAAAATATTGTTTGAATGGGTTATATCGATCAATATTTACTATATTAAAATAGATCCGTTTGCTGCTGCCACTGCTCCTCAAGATTGTTGATGGGGTTTTAATACTGTATTATTTTTTCAACATAAGTTGGCAAATAATTTCGATTTCAAGGACCCCTGAAAAGATCTTGGGGAACTCTCAAGGGTCATGGGACCACATTTTAAGAAACATTGCACTAGAACTTGTGGAAAAAGCAGGGCAACTTTGGAAGAGATACCCTTATACTCAAGATTTTTATGTACAGTAATTGGAATATCCATGTTGACATCTAACAGCAAAGATTGCCACTTTGAATAATGAACTGTCTCAAAACAGTTTGTAGCTATTAAAGGTGGCTGATTGGGTTATTGAGTTGATGTCAAATCTTAGCACTACACAGCACAATTGTGTACCAGTTCTTAAAAATAACAGGTAAACAACAAAGTTGCGATAGGTTGTAAGTGTTATTACTGCACTCATTCCCCATCCTATATTCTGGATATGCTGGTTCCCCATTCCCATTACTGCCTACCAATATGCTCAGATGCACAAACAGGCATAGCCAATGTCAACAAGATAGGCTTGCTGAAATGGATGAGCTGTTATAAATGACACCTTCCAAAGTGCCAAATATCTAAAAACAGAAATGCCAAAACATCTTAGGGGGGCATTTACCCACACAAGATTTGAGCAGCTAGGTACAATGATTAAATGAAGTTCATGATAACAAAAATATTTTTATTTGTAGAACTCCAGCAATAGAAGACCTAACATTGTTTTGAGTATCCGATGTATAATAAAGAGAGAGACTGGCATCTTGGATTGCTCATCAGACAAACTATTGAAATCCTTATATTAGAACTACATATTTCATGTGTGGTCAAAACCCCCAAATTGCATACAATGCAACCCTTTCTCTGAATAAAATAGCTGAGATCTACATACTGTATATGGGTCTTATAGAAGTAAGTTGTCAGGAATATTGCTTTCCATATTTATTCTCTAATTTGTTTCCTGTACTTCTCTTTTATATATGATTCTGCTGTTTTAAACATATTTTATGTTTTATTCTGAATATTTTATTGTATATTTTGATATGGCCTATGGACTAATCGGTAACAATAAAGTGACCTACCAGTTTGACCATTATGACAGGCATCATGGAATTGTAGTCCAATACATCTGAAGTTGAAGGAAGTTCTGAGCATTATAAAGAGGGCAGAACCTCATCAAGTTAGATAAGATCAGATTTGGATTGTTAAATGCTTGGAAAGGTGAATAAATAAATGTAGCATTGAAGATGCTCTCCCCTAGTCTTTTTAAATATTTTTTTATTATGGCATAATTTTAATTTTTGCTTCTTTTATGATTTTGTGTTTATGGTATGCTGATCAGAGTCATGTTTATGAGATAGGCAGCTACTGCATATAAATGTAATTGTCAAGATTAAGATAGGCGCTGCTGTGACCTCACTAAGAATTATCTGCATGCCTAAAACAGCAGTAACAGGGATTTAGATGACTTCGGATGACTGGATCCAAACAACCAATTGATGCAAGCATTTCTCTTTGTTTAATAAAGACAGAATGCCTCTCAGATACACTGATAGTGTGTGCTTTTCTAAAATGGGTTTCTAACATTCTCCATTCCTCTTTCAGTTTTCTTTTCCTTGCTTCCCTCTTTTTGGGGAGGGGTAGTAGCTGCTGGTCTGGCTTCCAAGTATGTATGGCATACCAAAATGAATATAGAGAACTGGATGCTGGACTAGTACAGTACTAGTTATTATTTGTTTGGAATGGATGCTGAGCAAATAAATTCAACTCTGTAAAAAACAAGGTGTTTTAGAAACTCTTAAAAGAAAATATCTTCAAATAAATTCTCAAGGTTACAGGGAATATTATTGAACTTAGTAGTGCTGTAGTGTCCTGTCTTTCCTTGTTTAATTTTCTCTCAGGTTCAGCAGCCTCCTTGAGGAATTTCTGTTAAATCCCCGAGGAAGATTTTCATTAGCAGAATTACCTAAACAAAAAAGTTTTGTCCCCGGATAATTCTTGGAGATTATCTTCTTCCTCTGAGAAATTATTCACTTAATTTGACCCTAATTTGCTGGACAATCTCAAAAGGATCCTTCAGGAACTAGTTGTTTTTTTCTTTTTTGGCTGCATATTAAAACTTAGAGGAGGTGTATTAGGCATGTGGCAAATCACTTTAAAGCTTTTTTTGCCATTTTGCCACAACATCCCCTTGAATGGGATTTTGTTATTTTCTTAGATGCTAGCTCCGCTTATACACAATAAAACTTATTTCTGAATAAAGTTAGCCTATTTTGGAACTATATGATTTGTAATATATTGACTATGAACAGAACTATAAGCGGTTAAACTAATTGGCTTAAAAAGAATTAAACTACAGCCGGAGCTAATTTAAATTAATCCCCACTGGAGTGAGGGAATTTATTCCTGGGCAAAAAAGTATGTGTGCAATTGGACTTAAATTTTAATTATTCCACAGAACATAGATTGGACTTTCACAATGAGATGGCTGCAAACTTCACTCCATGATGGTTAATATCTGAAATAAAGACTATGATTACTACAAAACAGATTCTGATGGTTGGCCTATTTGGGGACTGGGATAGATCAATTTGAGGGAGCTGCTGACAATAAAGTTTTTTTTAATTAAAGAAAAAATGTTCCATAAATATGGCAGGTTCCCAAAGGCAGCAGAATTAGATATTGGAGACATTGGAGCTTTGTTTTCTTTAACTATGCTTTTGTGTTACTCCTTCTGTTTGTTGCACAGGCAATTAGGATGACCAAAAGTTCACTGGAAAAAATAAATCAAGAGTTATATCAGTGATAGTGAGAGATGAGCAGTCAATTCAAATAATTCTTATGATTCTGAGCAACAATTTCCAAGGCTTCATTCGGGAGTAACTCAAAAAATTAAAAAGACTCTTTTTGAGACATTGGCTTAGTACTTTCTAACTCATTTCTGGAAATATTTTAAACTCCAGCAGGCTCATTCAAATAGAACCCTGGCATAACAGTGTCACATTAGAAGACACTTAGCTGCCAATTTTATTTCTCTCTTGATGACCTTTTGGCAAATAGACAGATCAAATTATGCTGAGAAAGGGCAGGCTTTTGCAAAAGATGAATGGGTTGTTGGATTCTGTATCCTATTCTCTCTGCAAATGTGGGAATAAAAGTGCACGAACTGCTTGTTTGCCTAATACACTGTGCCTTGGTAAGGTATGCTCTTATTAGCATTTTATTATCAGGAATAATGAAATACAACTTGGGTTTTTGGACTGCTGTAGGATTCTAACTGCTGTGGCCCCTTGGTTCAGGTCAACTCTAATTATGTGAGAATAACTGGGTTCAAACATTGTGCTGGTTCACTCCAATGATGCTTGGCTCAATAAATCCAGCTGTTTGACACTCTAATCCAACTGCATGAACCATGTTTAGGTCCAGTTCAATGCGCGAACCTAGCCAGTGACTACAGTAGTGCAGACAGCAGATAAATCATTTTGCCTCCACAGATTAAGGACTACCTTTTTCTGATACAGAGATTAGTGAGAAGGACTAAATTTGTACCTGGAAAACTGAGAACAAAAGTCAGAATAGAAAATGATGTAGCTTGTTAAATATTTTAAGGATTTCAGCTACAGGCGATAGGATGGATGGTAAAATCACTAAACAGTATTCTGAAAGATTTCAATCTCTTTGGGTCCCCAGGCCCCCTGCCAATATTGCAGATACCACGGTGTAGCTATGTTTCTTAAAAAGAAAGCTCTTATCCTGTAGAACATTGATGCTGGATGAATATGTGTACATGATGTACAAGTAGTCCCCCGTTTACAACTACAATTGAGTCCCAAAATTTCTGTTCTGACCAAGGCTTCCTGAGACTGTAATTAAGCACATGCTCTTGTTTTATTTCAACGCTGGGAATTATGTTGATTCCCAGCCCGTAACAACTCCCAAACAATCCCTCGAGATAAGCACCCACCTTTAT
Source organism: Notechis scutatus (assembly GCF_049901735.1). Taxonomy (NCBI): domain Eukaryota; kingdom Metazoa; phylum Chordata; class Lepidosauria; order Squamata; family Elapidae; genus Notechis; species Notechis scutatus. The sequence goes on from NC_142010.1 coordinate 128,797,095, forward strand.
CTTCTTTGAATTGCTGTCAACAACTAAAGTGCCAAATTAACTGTAAAAAAAACCATCCAAAGTACAAAGTCCACACAGAACTTCAAGGTTTAATCCGAACAGAGCAAACGACTTTGCTTCCTGAAAAAGTTTATCTACCTTTGTGTCTCCTTTATACCTTAGGGGAGGGGCAATCACCTCCAAGCCTTACTCCCGAGTCGCCCCCTTTGACTTTGCTGCTCTTGCCTTCCAGCAGCTCTGTGCACACGTGCACTGGGAACAGGCTCCCCTTCTTCCTCTGCCTTGTTGCTGCCAGACTCTGGAGGCTCCGGAGTCAGCACACAACTCCCAAATGGTCCTGGCCTCATATCTGCATCGGACGCAGGACCCTCGTCCAAGTCCTCTCCAGACTCCCGGACTGGTCCCCGTTCTTCCCCACTGTCCGATTCCGCTGCTGTCTAGACTGGCTGCTGGCGAACCACAACAATTTCCATGCCTGAGCAAGACTATTGTTAAGTGAGTTTTGCCCCATTTTACAAACTTTCTTGCCACAGTTGTTAAGCGAATCGCTGCAGTTGCTATGTTAACAACATAGTTGTTCAGTGAATCTGGTTTCCCCATTGACTTTGCTTGTCAGAAAGTCTCAAAAGGTGAGCACGTGGCCTGGGATACTGCAACCATCATAAATACATGCCAGTTGCCAAGTGGCTGAATTTTAATCGCATGACCATGGGGATGCTACAACAGGCATATGAAAAACAATCCTCTCTTTTTTTTTTCAGTGCTGTTGTTCTTTTGAATGGCCATTAACTGAATGGTGAATAGATTTTATTTCAGCGGTGGGAAAATAGATTTCACCCAGGAATGGAAAGATTAAATGGGGGTAGTCTGTTGTGGTTCCACTGTCTTGAAAAAGGGCCTAATGACTTTATAAGAAGGATTTCCCTACTGAAGTTCACCAAAGTAAATCTCGGTGAGATTGGAATCCAAAGCCTCTTATTAGCTGCTCAAACATTTTGAACTTTTGGGAAGTAATTTCTGGTGTCATACATGAGTTTAGAGGCACCTGTTTTTTTCCTATAACATGATGCTTGTGGATGGAAGAATTGAATTCTGCTGCTGTCACACATAATTTCATTCAATCTGTGTACTGTACAGTTGCATTTCACACTTTTAAAGGTGGGGGAATATATTATGATGGTGTGTTTCCCAGACTGAAGCATTTTTCTAATAGCCCTTGGTCTTGCATCCACACGTGCTTATGTTCAAATTATGGACATCTTTAGAGTTATGTTATGTTCTAATCCTGGACATCTTTAGAAAGCATTGCTTGGTCAAATGGCAGGTTCCTGGGATGAGGGAGCTCTTCTTCTATAGCAAATGTTGCCACAGAAATTAGAAATCTGTATGAGTATATGTAACATTTTCTTTTGTTTGGGAATTAGTGTGAATCTATTTTCATAAATGGTCGAGTCTTATCTTAATTTGATATCTGTGGGGCCAAAATATTAGTAGGTTCATGGTATAAACCTTGTAAGCATTTTAAAATGCATCTTCAAATTCTCTCCAAGCTCCTGACATCCTAGCTAATCATTGTATAGTTGATCAGCAATGTGGCAATCTAAGATGTGCAGTTTATATTCCAATAGAAATCTCACTGGCATAGGTGATGATGCTTACTGTTTCTACTCATGAAAACAGGAAGGATGGTTTACAGCAGGAGTCTCCAAACTTGGCAACTTTAAGACTTGTGTACTTCAATTTTCAGAATTCCCCAACCAACACGGGGAAGTCCAGTTCAAGTCCACAAATCTTTAAAAAGTTGCCAAATTTGGAGACCACTGGTTTACAGCAGCAACACTCATAATAGGATAAGTTTTTAAAAAGCCAGGATGGGACAGGTTTTTAAAAAGCCAGCAGCCTCTTGGCCTTTTTTGTCCCCTCCCCTTCGCACATTGCTTGATTTCACGCACATAATGCTAAGCCAAACTCTGCCTTGATTATTTATGGAATGGCTTGTATGAACCCCATAAATTGAAGTTTGGAGGTTGTCTTCATCTCAGATGCTGGACACAAGCTGGAGCGTGCTTTTACATTTATGTACCCCTAATGAGTTTTCCAGAGGAATCCTGAGTTAATTTCAAGTTAAGGCAGACCCATAGAGATGTATTTTTAAAAAATCGTGTTAGTAAATTATCAACATACAGTCTTAAAAATGTTGATGAAAATCCCAGAAGTTTCAAAAATTATTCTGAATTGGGGACATATTTGGTGATACCACTGAAGAACATTAACTAATGCAATAATGAGGTCCTAACTCTGAAGTTATGCTCAGCTTGGCAAAGGATTCTGTACTAAACTGGAATATTAAGGTGAAAACATCAGGCAACAGGAAAGCTTTCTCTGCCATTCTAGAAAGCCACTGTCAAGTTAGAAAAAGCTGATTGAGCTTCAGTGAACAAAGTTTGGTATAAGGTAACGTCCCATAATATTCAGAATTGTAATGCAATTTTGTTCCTCACAGACTGGAAAAAAACCACTCCTGAAAGCTGGCAAATATTTAAGTATTTGCAGTATATTTTTCTGGCATTCAACAAGTTTATTAACTCAGCAATCTTACAAGTAAGGCAAGAGAATTATTCCCTTGTGGTGGGATAAATGAAGGGAACTGAAGCTGAGAGAAGGGCAGCGGAACTCAATATTTAATTGAGGGAGATTTTGCTTTAGTTCATCTGACACAAAGCGTAGAAACTTCACAATCCCTCTTAGAATGAAAGAAATAATGTAATTGGGATAAGCATCAATTTAATTTGCTGTAAACTCTAAAATGGGGCAGAAATGATGCAACCCATTATAAATAAAGACAACAAATCAGGAAGGATCATAGCTTGTGTATGTGAGAGTGAATGAATGTGAATTGGATTTTTACAAAAGGGCAAGAGATAATTCCATTTAACACAGCAATGCTAAAAGAAAACAGATCTAACCAGTTATTTCACTATGTGCTCAGGACAAAAAATAGTGCATCTAAGTAAAAGAAAGACATTTTGTACAAAATGAATATGTCTTTTTTTACATTCTAGTGAGGCACATGAAATACAAACTTAGTTCTATTTTATATATACACATTTACAGTAGATTGTTTGGGTAGGGATGACAAAATAAAGACTGAATAAAAATAAAAGACCTCAAACATATAAAACCTGTGGCCAATAGCATGAATTTCAATAGACATGAATCCTGTACACGGTCAAGTAGAAGGCACAAAAATACTAAAATCATGCAAAATATTTTTTTTAAAAAAATCCAATCCTTACACATAACTACATTCTGTGCATTAAAGCGAAACTACAATAGTGGTTCCCACAATAAAAAAATACAACAATTCTCAATTTCTATCAGTACCAAAACACATTGGAAATTGAACATAACTACTGCCTTGTAACATACAGATCAAAGGTCCTTATTTTTTTTCTGCCCTGCTCATCTTGAAAGACCAGCTCACTAAGTTGGGGTGAGCAGCAGTGATAAATCTGCACTCAGGAATTGCGTAATTATAGCTCCGGTCTTTAATGGTGAAGTGTTCCTACCTTTTCCTCTTATAATCTTACTTATGTACATGCATGGGCATTCTGAACAGGCCCTATCTGTAATTTTGAGAAATTGACATGCCACTGCAGAAGTACAAGGATAACACTGGATTAATTTTCCAAAAAAATGAACTCTTAAGATCAGAAAGCAGAAGAGGAACACACTCTTATTTTTCCTATCATCAACAAGGGGAAATCTAGGGTTCCAGGGAAGCTATACCGTTTTTTCTTGCCAGGAATACAATCACAGCCAAAGGGAACTCAACTTGACCCCATTTATCAGCCAAAGAGAGAGCTGCTACAAGGGCCTCACTTTGCCAGAAGCAAAACTCAGCTACAGGTGACCATTGCTTTGGGAACAGAGTGAAGGAAATAATATGTACAGCCAATTCTTTGTCCTAAAGGGTTAAAATCCACCAATGCTATTTAAGCCAAAACACCAGAAGTTCAGATTTATAAAGTACAATTTTTCTTTGGCCTCTCTTTACTTTCTCTTCATATCCCATAACTCAACACTCAAAAGCCAAATAATGGTTGTCAAGGCTTCTATCATTATTTGAAAGCTAAAATTCAGAATCTGAGTTTTGGAATGAAGATTGATTGATCAATTCTTAAAAATTAAATATTTTGATAACATTTTAGTTTTCACTGAGAGATTCAAACTTGTGCCCTACTATACAGACTACTGGGTAGGAAATTTCTAGTTCATTTGTTGCTGAGATGAATAATGCTTTCCTGAAATTCACAATTTTAAATAATGGATATAGGAAAAGTGACTAAACCACCCATATCATAAATTCAAAATAGAACAGTACAAATGTATCCTGTTCAATGTAATATGCAACTGTATTCATGATTTCAATGAAAAATCAAACCTACAACTTTAGTGTAAGATCCATGGTGGTCAGGATGTCTTAAATCGTACTAAACGTTTTGAGAGTTAATTGTTTTAACCTCAGGGATTACTTGTTGTCCAGTGAACACTTGCTGCCTTTAGAGAAGCAGTTATTTTTTGCTTTCACAGAATACAAACTGGATCAAAGGCGCTCCAACAACTAGAAGTCGGGACGAGAACCAATAAGGGAGACAGAGAACCAAGTGTCTCAGGTTCAACCAGCTGTTCATCAACCTTAGCAGAATTTTGAAGTTCTATTAAAGCCTCTGGATCAAGTGAAAGCAAACTATTTTGTTACAACTATGTTTGAATTGTTACCTCAGTGCCTTGCCCCACTGTATAAATACACAAGAAATCCTGGCTCAATAGGCAAGCATACACTAGCATACTTTAATCTAAGCAAGCATAAACGTGTTTTGATGGTGTGATGAGAAATTATCTTGAGAAAACACTACTATTGGTAGGTTCCCATTGGTATATTCCATTTCTTAAAAGTTATTCCTATCTATTTAGCAGCCTCTCATACTCAGGTTTACACATGGATTAGGCTGACCTCCTTACAACATGCACCTTGCACTGGTGATCTACAAGAGCTGACAAATTATTCTGCCCAACAGACAGCAACAGAAATTTACTTAAGGAACCACTGCAAAAAAAAACCTTGCGTTCTTTTGATCGTAGAATGATAACTACTGTTTGAAGCACAACATTGAACTGGTCCCTACTGGGTAATCTCTAAAATATGTGGACTTCCAAAATTCTCAGCAGCTAACGTCTTTAAAAAAAATAAAACTTCCAGTGATGAAGATCCTGCAGTTCAATGGGAACATCTGTAACCCTTAAAATTAGGACACCTTTCCTAGCAAACAAGTGTTGTGCCTACAGATTAAACCCAATTTTAACTAGCAACATTCCTTTTCCTGTCCTGCATGGCATTTTTTTTTTTTTGTATAGCACAAATGTATCCATGCCTATTCAGAAATAGTGACTTTCTCTCAGCTAGAGGCCTATCAGCTATAGTTTCAATGTAATCCAGCAATCCACTCTGCTTCCATTTTCCACTACTAAAGCCACCCAACTCCTGCAGGCTTGACTCAGAGGCATGTAAATGAACCTGTCTCAAAATTTCCCATCATATTCAATCATAAGTAAACAGTTACCCTCTGTTAATGTGCTACAGCCCCTCCTTTTTGGCCTTATTACTGCATTACAACACAATGTTGTACTGCTGTCCAAACACGTTCATCAGAAGAGCTGATCAGCTTTTCAACAACTCCTGATCTGAAGTCATGCTGGAAAACATTACCATTTGTATAAACTTATGTCCAGGGAAATGAATTCTAAACAAGCTATGCTGACAAACAGGCCTCAGGTATCTGCATTTGTTTCTCCCAACCTGTTGTGCTAAAGCAAAGGCAGTCATATAATACAAACAGACAACTGGCTAAAGAAATTGTTGACCCCTAGAAACATCACCAAAACATTGCTTCACATTTCTATGGATCATCTATGAGCAAAGAAGAAAGCAAATGGGCACAAAGACTCATTTGAAGACAACCATGAATACTGTGTGGATTGAGGTTTGGTAGTAAAGAACTAATTTAATACAGTCCCCTGACTTGTAAGGGAATCAGGTTATCTAATCCAGCCGTTCTTGACTTGGTGCTTTTTGGGAGGACTGGAGGATAGCTTACTGCAAGATGCACCGTCCACCTAAGAGGCACCACATTGGGAAGGTTTTTCTCGATGCTTGCTAATCCAAACCAATTGAATCATTTGCAAGCAAGACTGCCTTTCTGCCACCTCTTGGAAACCACTTTACTCTCTTCGGTCAGAATTACTCCCGTGTTTCATATAAAGCCCTTCCTTCAGTTTCTATCCATCCGCCTCTTCACTTCACCTAACTCGTGGAGATTTTTTTTCCCCTCTCTGTCAGAACTTCTCCCCCTCAATCTTCCCCAAAGTCAACATGCCTAATTCTTTCAGCTTTCAAGAACTTTCAGATACATTTTGCTTCCTGCCCTGTCCACTCAACTGACGAAGTCATCAACTCTCACCATTAAAATATCAGCAGCATAAACCAAAAACAAGCTGGAGTAAGTAGCCTTAACCTCACTCTTGAAAGGCAACCTGTCAAAACATAAATTCTCCAGAGGTCTGTGGTTGCTACATAAAGCATCACCTCCCTTTCCAAGCAGAGAAAAGAAGCATTGCTGCAGTTTGCAGTGGGTGGATATTGTAGGGGGGGGAAAGGGTGTGTGTGTGTGTGTGTGTGGTTCCTTCAGGAGCAGGATTCCTTCCAGCCTATGCAAAGGATTGGCAAATCCTGCTGGGAAAAGAATGTGGGATTCTCCTGTATTTGATCATGACTGGACTACTTAAAAAGAAGGTAGTGATGCAATGGATTCAGTTTCATTCTCACCAAACGCAGAAGATCAAAAGCAAAGGAGGCATTAGAAGAAGCTTAAATGTTGAATAAAAAGTAGGCTCTAGCAAGTACCACCTTGCATTAACTATTAGCTCTCTTTGCTACTAATTAGAAAACACAGCCAATAGAGACAAGGCTCTCTGCCTCCCCCTCCCCAGTTTTTCCCCCGATGAGATTCATACTTATGCAGAAACACACTTGCTTGGATGTGAACTACTAAAGCACAACATCATTTTAGAGTTTATATACCATCCTGACACATAATTTGGAAATGGGGTTTCAATGCTTAGAAGCTTCAGCTGTTACAGTAATCTCAGATTCAATCTTTTTATTCTTTGAAGAGACTCTCAAATTTTACTCAGGACACCCCCAGGGGAAAAAAAAAAGACAGCTTCATTTGAAATGTGCTTATGGAAGAAAATACATACGAACCAATAGAGGGTTTGTTTTTTTATGTTACACAGAGCATGCAGTTCCCTTTCGCATGTGATGGGAAAGGCCATCTTGGGGCTTCCTAGATATTTTTAGGCTACAGATCGCATCATACTTGGACACCACCTATATGGAACAGGACGTCTGGAACCGTAATACAGATATCCAGGGAGGATATCTTGTCCCTACCTTTGGTGTGGGAAGACCTTGAAGCCTGCACACAGGTCATTATAGAATAACACACTTCTCTTCTCTCACATGCATGTGACTGCACATATATCCATGCACCTGAATTGTTACTGTAATGCACATAAAGACTTTATCCTGTTTTTTTGTCTTTTTATCAAAACACATCTCAGATGTGGAACAATCTTTAAGTAAAAAGGACAAAACTCATTTTCGCCATGGTCCCTGCACAAACCCTCACTTAACTTTACAGATTTCCTTACAGCTCGCCTAGGTGGCGATATACAAAAGACCAAAAGGTCTTCCCACACCAAAGGTAGGCACAAGATATATCCTCATGAGGATTTGCTCTTAAAATGAATGCCTATGTTACAGAAGCAAAATTGAAAAGAAAAAGGGAGGAGGAGGAGGAGGAGATGGTGACAGTGATGATAACAAGGGCAAGAGACGTGAAGAGCCTGAATCGATGTGAGAATATTTATTGATGGCACAAAGTGAGCTGAGTATTTTCCTGTAAGTGCAGGAAGCTGTGATGCTTGATGAAGTCGTTTCTGGCTTTTCTGCCCTAATCACCCCCCAGTGGAGCAGGCAAAACTTTTCAGTGAAACTCCAACATTGCATCAAATAAATATTAACGTGTATAAACAAACACCTTTTCCCTAAACCTGTAAAAGAACCATTTAAAATGTTGCCTTGCCTCTAAGAACAGGGTGGGGGTCACCCATGAGTGCCTAAAAAAATCTTTCTCCACTTCTTAACTGCTTTAATTAGCAGATGGGGCTTTTGCAAATGCTGACATGAAGCAATATAAAACAAAGTGATTTAAAAACAATTGGTTTCTATTTGTTACAGTGGAAGCCCTGAATTCTCATCAATGAACAAACCCTTTGTGTGGAACCAAATAGCTACCTGAAACCACAACTTTTAATGCTGCTGCTGAAGCTGAAATAGGGCTGGGACTATTTTGTAACCCCGATGCATCTCACATTTACAATCCCAGTTCTCTCACCACTAAGTCCTTGGTGATCTTGCGATAAAATCCAAAGCCAGAAAAAGCACCTCCGGAATAGTCAAGTTCAAGGAAATAAGGAACCTCAAGACCCATTGTTTTCTTGGGTAGCCCAGATTCCCCTGGAATACAACAGACTGGTTATCATCCCAAAAGATTCCTAGCCAATTGGGTTTGAGATGTATAAACTGCTTTCTGATTAAAACAGCTCAGGTTCAAGCAGAAACCTGTAAATTTTCTGGAATACCCATTTTGCATCATACATACATTCCGATCCAAGGAGAGGACTTCAGAAACATAACTTGGGCAAAAGTTAAAACAACACAGCCAGCAGCACCAGTGAGAATTCAACCTGATAATACAAGGTATTTCTGAGATGATGACAGGGAGGCAATTCATAAGACATAAACACTCAGTATTGTTTGTAGGCTAGGAAAAGGCCTGGCACCAGTTAGTTTCCATCGTGTTTTATCTTTTCATCTAGAGGTAGTATCATTTTTTTTTTCTGTCCAGTATCTAAAACAGTGCAAATCCAGTTTCGTGATTTTTCGGTTATAATCCCTAGCATCCCCACAGAGAAAAGGGCATGGAAAATGGATCGATGGAAATTATGAGTCACAAAATATACTAAGCTCATATAAACACGCCCTGTGTATCCACACAAGTTTTTTTTCCTATTTATATATATATATAATATATATATGTGTGTATGTGTGTGTGTGTGTTTGTGTTTTGCATGTCCTGTGTATTGAGAGAGTTATATATATGTATATATTTATAAGTTCATATACACTGGCAAATAGAGATGCTTGAATCTAAAGGCATCTATCTGCCCACCTCCCTTCCCTTCCCAATCTTCAATTCTTTATTTCCAGGATGGACGGATTGTGGTCTAGGATGGCCAGGATGATCTTGTCCATATATTGGCGCAATCTGTAGTTGATCTCCTCCTGTTCTTTGAGGGCTTCCATGAGCTGAAATGAAAAAAAGAACTAGATTAAGACATCCTCTGGAGTCACAACAATAACCGAGATCCTCTGTGTCCATTTTACTAGAGTGCTCCCGAACTTCAAAAGTTGTTTTCAGCATATTTTTCTTTCCAGATTATTTTAATGGTGATTCATTTGGATGGATGGAAGAAGGGTGGCTATTTGTTCACCCTCGTTCTACAAATTGTTGAAGCCCCAATGAATTCAACACTACGTTTTCAATCAGAAGCATCACCTCATCCTTGTGCCTCCGTTAATTTATCCTCTTTTATGAAGAAACTCATTGGACGCCACTGAGAATCAATTTATCCTTTGGTATGAATCTCAGTTCTTGAGCGTGTAAGATGGATACAAACTCAGTCATCTGTCTTCTCACAGGGGGAAAAAAAACACCCTAATGTGCTCTAAATCTTTTGGACAACTCGTAGAATTTTGCCACTGGTCATTGCCTTTGAGCTATTAGGGGTTGGTGCATACATTTATTAAGGTGGAAGCTGTGGCTAGGAGGACCTTTGCTCACTTTGTGACAGTTGTACCCATGCCTAGATCTGCAGATCCTGCTTGTAGTCATGCTTGCCCTAGTCAATTCCAGATTGAACTACTGCAATATGCTCCCCATGGGGTTGTCTTTAAAGAGTGCCCAGCTTCAGTTGGTGCAGAATGCAGGGGTGCAGCAGTTATATGCGTTCCCAGAGTAGCACATATGACACCTCGGCTCCACAAGATGCATTGGTTACCATGAGCTTATCAACATGCTCAACATGGGCTCTGCTCCTCTCCGAGAGTTAAAATGCCAAGGATCGTTCACTTCTTTTAAAATGAGAAACTTCTTTTAAGATGAGAAATTTGATAACATTACTTTCCATACCACACCCAGAGTAGCTTTGGCAAACACAATTTATGCTTTATAAATACACAGTTGCCCAGCAACATCTTCAAACTACAGTATTTGATAACAAATCTCACAATCTTTGCTCAAGATTTACTTACATAACAAAGTCTGAACCAGATTTTTTTTTTAAATAAAGGCATCGGGAATAACTTTCTGAATGTGTAATGGTCTTGCTGCACAAAGGACAGAAAGCTAAATCAAAAAGCTGTGAGCTAAATCAATTGAGACTGGAAATGAAATACTGGGGGAGGAAAAAAAAAGAGGAGACAGGTTGAAGGGAAGGCAGGATAACAGAACTCAATGGTATCTAATTCTCAATTGTTGCATTTTTGTATCTCTTTGCTGCCATCCAGTGGTCATACAGATTTCTACAGCCCAGGTCTGGTAGCCTTAAGATTCAGGAAATTCTCCTGAACAGTTCAATTCCTGTAGTGGTGCCCAGAAACAATTTTCAATGAAAAATAACTTTTGTTGTATAAAAGTACAACAGAAGAGAAATAAAAAAAGTCAAGAATTTTAGCCAATTCTGATGCCTTAGTGCCTCTGTATGCTGATGTCATCCAGGCTAAATGAAAATAAAATATCCCAAAGCAAATATGGCACTTCTAAACCATGATTTTCAAATGTCAGAGTTCCCCACCAAGTTAGGTTTTTAATTGCTGAAAGATATTTTGCCAGCCCAGTCATTTAATTAGTTGTAAAGAGATTGCTACTGGTCCCTTTACCTCATCCCTGGAGGCAGAGTCAATCTCAGCTGCCAGTGACTGGGCTTTTGTCTGCGTTGCGAAAAGGTTCTTAGCTTCATAAAGGCTGAGGCTAAGGATTTGTCCATTGAGGTCATCATTCTGGTCATGGAGTTTTTGATTCTCCTGTTGAGAGAGGAAGGAAAGAATTAAGTGATTAAGGCACCTGATTAGAGCGAGTTCTAGTCCTGCCTGAAGCACAAAGCTAGTTGGGTAATCTTGGGCCAGTTTCTCTCTGGGTCTACGACAACTCACCACAGCCAACTTGCCATGACTAACTTGCCACGGCAAACTCACCGTGGGACAAGAGTTACACTAATATCAAAGAAATAGTGGAATAGAAACATTAAAGAGAGGGTGCCAAAGGAGGGACAAAATGAAATGTGAATGACAAAAATTAAAATATTTTTTTAAAAAAATGATTTTAAATAATTAAATTGAATTGTTGAATTGTCCTGTGGCGAGTTGGACCTAGTGAGCTGGCCATGATAAATTGGCCATGGCGAGTTGTCCCATTCTGCCTTAAGAAGCAGGCAAGCACAAATCACTTCTAAAATCTTGCCAAGGAAGCTGAAGGACCCTGTCCAGGCAATCACCAAGACTGGAAGACTGACTTGAAGGCATTTGCACAGACGCGGGATTCAACCAGTGTAATAGTCGGTTCGGTGAGCGCGCGCTTTGCTATTGCTATTTGTAATCCCAGACTATCAAAAGCTCAAGGGGAGTTGAGGAATCCTTGGGCTTCCTACTGCTTAGCTGCTTTGGAGAGAGAAGGTTGCTCCCTCCTCCTTCAGCCCCAGCTGTACCTCACCTGTTTTAAACGTTTAATTTCATGTTCCATTTCCATTTCTCTCGTCTTGGCGTTGAATTCACTCAAGCTGGAAGAGCTTCTTCCTCGGCCGGGACGCTCACAATCAAGCTTGTACAGCTGAAGGTGTTCCAGCTCCTTTCTCAGATCCTCAATGAGCTGCAGAAAAAGGCAGGACACAATGAGCCGTTGTGGCTAGGAGGACATCAGGATAATCTGGGGTACAAAGCCAATTCTGTCCCTCTGATTAAAATTAAGATCTAATGTAGGGACATGAAGAGTCTTAGGAGTGTTCTCAGCTTCAGTGCTCACCTTTTGTTGAAATACAGGTAGTCCTCAACTCACAACAGTTCATTTCGTGACCATTCAAAGTTACAACGGCACTTAAAAAACTGACTTGACCGTTGTTCACGCTTACAACTATTGCAGCATCCCCATGGTCACATGATCAGAATTTGGATGTTTGGCGACTGGCTCATATTTATACAGTGTCCCGGGGTCAAGTGACCTTCTGTGACAAGCAAATTCAATCAGGAAGCCAGATTCACTTAACAACTGTGTTACTAACTTAGCTGCAGTGATTCACTTAAGAACTGTGGCAAGAAAGGTCGTAAAACAGGGCAAAACTCACTTAACAACTTTCTCACTTAGCAACAGAAATTTGGGGTTCAATTGTGGTTGTAAGTGGAGGACTACCTGTACTAGTTATGATGGTACTAGTTATGACAGTACCTGAACAAAAATTGTAATGGTTGTTCCTATGCTGGCAACCTGTTCAGGCTATTGAAATGACCTGTGTCATGCCCCTGTTGGAATCTGATTCTGAGGGGGAGGTAGAGCAGCTGACAGGGAGTGGCAGTGTGGCTCCAGAGGCTGTAGAAGAAATTGGGGAAGGGCACAGTCTGGCTGCGCCTTCAGAGGAAGACCCAGGGCCACCTCCTTTTCATCCAGATGGACTCGCATCTGGCTGGCAAACTGTACTCAACGAGTAGTCCTTAATGGGTCTAAGTCTGCATGGAGGGAAGTAAGCAGTGAGGTGCCACAAGGTTCCGTCTTAGGCCCAGTACTCTTCAATATCTTCATTAACGATTTAGATGAATAAACGATGAACGATTTAGGGAATAGAAGGGGAACTTACCAAATTTGCAGATGATACTAAGCTGGCAGGAATAGCTAACACCCAAGAAGATAGGCTCAAGATCCAGAGGAATCTTGACAGACTAGAACACTGGGCCATATCTAACAAAATGAAATTCAATGTAGAGAAAAGTAAAGTCCTACACTTAGGCAAGAAAAAACAAAAGTACACATATAGACTGGGTGAAACCAGGCTCAATAGCAGTAACTGTGAGAGGGATCTTGGAGTCTTAGTGGACAACCAGCTAAATATGAGCCAGCAGTGTGCAGCAGCAGCCAAAAAAGCTAATGCAATCCTAAGTTGTATTAACAGAGGGATACAGTCAAGATCAAGGGAAGTACTAATACCACTCTATAAAGCCTTAGTAAGACCACATCTAGAGTACTGCATCCAGTTTTGTTCACCACATTATAAAAAAGATGTTGAGACTCTAGAAAAAGTACAGAGAAGAGCAACCAGGATGATTAGGGGACTGGAGGCTAAAACATACAACGAACAGTTACAGGAACTGGGCTTAGCTAGTCTAGTGAAGAGAAGGACCAGGGGAGACATGATAGCAGTCTTCCAATATTTGAGGGGCTGCCACAGAGAGAAAGGGGTCAAGCTATTTCTAAAGCGCCTGTAGGCCAGACAAGGAATAATGGATGGAAACTGAACAAGGAGAGATTTAACGATAGTGAGAACAATCAACCAATGGAACAGCTTGCCCTCGGAAGTTGTGGGAGCGCTATCACTTGAGACTTTCAAGAAAAGATTGGACTGCCATTTGTCAGAAATGGTGTAGGATCTCCCTCTTGGGTGGGGGGTTGGACTAGATGGCCTACAAGGTCCCTTCCAACTCTGATCTGTTAGATCCAGATGGATCTTGACAGACTAGAACACTGGGCCATATCTAACAAAATGAAACTCAATGTAGAAAAAAGTAAAGTCCTATACTTAGGCAAGAAAAACCAAAAGTACACATATAGACTGGATGAAACCAGGCTCAATAGCAGTAACTGTGAGAGGGATCTTGGAGTCTTAGTGGACAACCAGCTAAATATGAGCCAGCAGTGTGCAGCAGCAGCAGCCAAAAAAGCTAATGCAATCCTAAGTTGTATTAACAGAGGGATACAATCAAGATCAAGGGAAGTACTAATACCACTCTATAAAGCCTTAGTAAGACCACACCTAGAGTACTGCATCCAGTTTTGTTCACCACATTACAAAAAAGATGTTGAGACACTAGAAAAAGTACAGAGAAGAGCAACCAAGATGATTAGGGGACTGGAGACTAAAACATACGAAGAACAGTTACAGGAACTGGGCTTGGCTAGTCTAGTAAAGAGAAGGACCAGGGGAGACATGATAGTGGTCTTCCAATATTTGAGGGGCTGCCACAGAGAGGAAGGGGTCAAGCTATTTTCTAAAGCGCCTGTAGGCCAGACAAGGAATAATGGATGGAAACTGAACAAGGAGAGATTTAACCTGGAAATAAGAAGAAACTTTCTGACAGTGAGAACAATCAAACAATGGAATAGCTTGCCCTCAGAATTTGTGGGAGCGCCATCACTTGAGACTTTCAATAAGAGATTGGACTGTTATTTGTCAGAAATGGTGTAGGGTCTCCCGCTTGGGCGGGGGTTGGACTAGATGACTACAAGGTCCCTTCCAACTCTGATTATCTGTTATCTGTTATCCTAGGACACGCAGGGAGGAACGGAGAAAGGAGCAACGTGAATTACATGGTTTATGGGGGAGGAAAGGGCCCTGACTCCCTTCATTAGCTGCAGCTGAGAAAACAGGATTTAAAAAGGGCGTTTGCGCACAGCACCTTGCTGGAAGCAAAGCGTGAATTATTTTTGTTTGTCAAGTCTAATCTGGGTTCCTGAGTCCTCCCAACTGTGTGTGTGTCGTTATCTGTTGAAGTCTGCAATTCCTTATTCTGACCTGTCTCATTAATTGCCGCAGCATGATTTGTGTTGGTTTTTATTTATAATCTATATGTACTTTGGGTTCAGACTGAATTTCTTCCCTTTAAAAAACTGTTCCTGGGAGTTTTTTCTCCAGCCGATGATAACTGGACATTGGGGGCCAAGTTGGAGGTATTAAAGGGACTTTACCTACTTTTGTGACTTTGTTGCTTTTGTGCCACGCCCCGGGTCATCACAATTTGGAAAATTCAGTTAGTTCAAAACAGGGCACAGCTAGCTTGCTTACAGAGACTAGTTCAGTACTACCATGGAAGTAGCTGTCAGTCTACTTCTAGACCTTCTATAATCTATTCCTATTAACCTTTAAACCCCTAACTGACTTATTGAAGTAAATGTTCTGACTTTAAGTCATTTAGAGGTTTATAGGTTAACATAATCCAGGTTATCTATCTGGAGCCTGGATTTTCTCCTGAGGCCTTTTTTCAGCTTCCTGTGTTCAACGAGGCAAGATGAGTGGCAATCGGTGATGGAGTTTGCATTATGCAGTTTGCATAGTGGAGTTTGCTTTAAGAATCTTTACTGTACAGGTTTTACACCTTTAATGTTTTATGGCTATTTTGTTTTTATTATATGTTCCATTTATTGCCATTGATTTTGCTGCTTCTGATTTTTATCTTATCTCTTGTATCGTTCTCTACATAAGATTTCCCATTTTTATATTGCTTCAGGCAGCTTCTACACAGACTTATTTTGTATTCTTTTTCATCTGCTCTTTTATAGAGGTTGATTTGGTGTATGTTTTAAACAATGGTACATCATTCAGAGGACATCTGCTATTGGACAGTATTAGAAATATTGCCTAATTTTTTTCATTACAGGAAAAGGCATTATAAGACAAGAGAAGTAAAATAGTCACAAAAATCAAGGCTGGAAAGAAAAAAAAACCTCAAGGACAGTATTTTACAGGTCTTTTTCTAAGCCTAAAGGCTGTCTATAGAAACGTCATAACAGAGTGCATACAAGGAACAATTTCAATTTCAATCAATTTCAATTTCAGTCAATTCAAGTTTCAACTTTCCAGATTTATCACCATGAAACCACCATGGCATCCTCTGGGAATAATCACTATAGCACATCTAAAAGGTTTTTAGGAATGCATTTTTGAAAACAGTTGCTAGCCAGCCATTATTCCTAACAACCCCTGCTTCAGTGACACAAGGCAAACCACCATGCAGTTTTTGAAACCACATTTTGTTTTTATTTTGAAAACACGATTTTGTTTAATCTTGGTATAAAACATCAGCATCAAGAAAGGACATGGAAGACGTACTAGTTGTGTGCCACCAAAATTTTTACCAACCTCCTGAGTGGCTTCTCTCTCCTTGTTAAATTCCAGCCGGTTCTGCCTCAATTTGTCCATCATCCTTTTGTACAAATCCATTTCATCTTTCAACCTCAGACTGGTATCTTCTAATCTGTCAGACATTCGCTGCTTCTCCTGATGAATGTGAAAAGAAGGTTACAAACTGCCAGCCATTCTAATGGGAGTTTTCAGGGTATAGGAAACTATCATTTCAGGGACTTGATGGAAGAAATTTGCATAGGCATGTAGAAAACCATCATGGTAGGTTAGAATCTTTCAGGAAAATAGGCTATTTTTTTTTTCAAAAAAAAATAAAAAATCTGGGTATGTTCAACGTTTGGTACTTTATGAAGAGAAACATGATTAAGCCATGCAATCGGTTGCTCAGCCCTCAGATTATCACTTCAGTTCATGGAATAAGTTAGTTTTGGATCTGCAGAACAAGACAGACAATGGTTGGCTGTTTTCTAAATGTCAACGCGACTGCTATATTGCCTTTTGTTTTTTAAACTGTATACCTCTTTCTCTTTGAAGATCTTGCCAGCTCTGTCCAACTATAACTTTTTTACTGTTCCCCTTGTTTTTTCATGTTTTGCAATTTCATCATTCCCTCAAACTACCTGAACATACTATTTACTTTTTTTCTCTATTTCTTCATTCTATGTTCATTCTTGATACTACCTCTTCTAGTTTTACCACACATTCTTCTTAAGTCATTCCCAGTGCAATCAATTCTCAGTTCTGTACAAGGCGAACAGAAATGTTTTTACACATAACCATTTTGGCTTCCTTTGACTGACCTACAGTCATCCCTTGCAAGAAAGACCATATCCTAACTCTTAATGTAAATGTAAAAGTTTCCATACTGCCAATCTGTGTGTCAGTTGCAGCCAATTCAAACAACTGACCAGACAAAAGATAACAATACTATATCTAAGGGCTGCTTCCTCAAGGTATTTCTGATAACCTATTTGTCTCCTATGATTGCTTCTACTTAGAAATCCCCTTTCCTGGTTTTCTGGTCAGACATGTTGGCTCCACTAGCATCAGTCCTGCTCAGGTAACATCATTAAAAAAAAAACATGCAAGATTGAAAGCATTTTAAAAGCCCAGAACCCTACTAAACAACTCTGCCTCATTTTATTATTCTTGTCTTACCCTATCAATGTAGAAGGACTAAAGGCCAAGATTTTTATACTGTTTTGTATACGTTTTGCTTCCACAGCCTGATCACAGCAGTACTGCTGCAATGGAATACTATGTCTTGACCTACAAACCAGTCCACCCAGATAATTAAAAATCAAGCAGGCTAGGCTGAGACTACAGGCTGGCTTGGAATAGGGGGATTATATTAGCAAACATGTGCAAACTCTGTTACCTCGTCCAGTTTCTCAGTGTGTGATTTCAGTCGTAGGACAGTAGTTTTGAGCTCACAGTTTTCCTCTTCCAGTTGCTGAACCCTGAAGGTTAAGGCAGAAGTTTGGTAATTGAATGTCTAAGGAAAAAAAGCTGTTTATCTGTTCTGCTAGGATACATCTCAGTTTGATTCACCATAAGAAAAGTCAATGGTAAAAGCAACCACATATCAATTCTTGAAAGTACTCAAGTTTCTTAATAACTGGTGAATTTTTGAAAACATAATTTTCTCATATTCTAAGATGCATCAAATAATTGAAGAAATCAATCTTCTTAAGGGCTTAGTTTATACTCCCTTTCCCTTGCTTGGGTATGCATTCCCAGCCATCCCCAGAAATATGAATACCCAGAAAAAATGAACATGTGATGATCACACATGTAGCAAACTGAAAAACCCAATGAGAGGCTGTATAGTTTAGGATTATTCAGATGGATAGCATTGGATATAGTTTAGGATTAATAAAATGGGCAGCATTGATAGTGAGATGAGAAACATATAAATTTAATACATAAAGAAAAATTAAGGGGGGGAGGACGGAGTTTCTACTCCGTGTTCCCCTAAAAAAAAAAGGGCGCTTTTTTTTTTTTGGAATTAAAAAAAAGTTAAAGGGCCATTTTGGCCCCAAAACACATTCCCCCTCCCCCCCCCCCTCCCCCCCCCCCCCACCCCCCCCCCCCCCCCCCCCCCCCAACCCCCCCCCCACAACACCACCCCCCCCCACCCACCCCCCCCCCCCCCCCCCCCCCCCCCCCCCCCCCCCCCCCCCCCCCCCCCCCCCCCCCCCCCCCCCCCCCCCCCCCCCCTCCCCCCCGCGCCGCCCCCCCGCCCGCCCCCCCCCCCCTCCCCCGCCCCCCCCCCCCCCGCCGCCCGCCCCCCCGTCAAGCCCCCCCCCCCCCGCCTCCCCCCCCCGCCCCCCCCCCCCCCCCCCCCCCCAACTCCCCCCCCCCCCCCCCCCACCCCCCCCCCCCCCCCAACACCCCCCCCCACACCCAAACCCCACCCCCCACCAAAACCCCCCCCCCCCCCCCCCCCCCCCCCCCCCCCCCCCCCCCCCCCCCCCCCCCCCCCCCCCCCCCCCCCCCCCCCCCCCCCCCCCCCCCCCCCCCCCCCCCCCCCCCCCCCCCCCCCCCCCCCCCCCCCCCCCCCCCCCCCCCCCCCCCCCCCCCCCCCCCCCCCCCCCCCCCCCCACCCCCCCCCCCCCCCCCCCCCCCCCCCCCCCCCCCCCCCCCCCCCCCCCCCCCCCCCCCCCCCCCCCCCCCCCCCCCCCCCCCCCCCCCCCCCCCCCCCCCCCCCCCCCCCCCCCCCCCCCCCCCCCCCCCCCCCCCCCCCCCCCCCCCCCCCCCCCCCCCCCCCCCCCCCCCCCCCCCCCCCCCCCCCCCCCCCCCCCCCCCCCCCCCCCCCCCCCCCCCCCCCCCCCCCCCCCCCCCCCCCCCCCCCCCCCCCCCCCCCCCCCCCCCCCCCCCCCCCCCCCCCCCCCCCCCCCCCCCCCCCACCCCCCCCCCCCCCCCCCCCCCCCCCCCACCCCCCCCCCCCCCCCCCCCCCCCCCCCCCCCCCCCCCCCCCCCCCCCCCCCCCCCCCCCCCCCCCCCCCCCCCCCCCCCCCACCCCCCCCCCCCCCCCCACCCCCCCCCCCCCCCCCCCCTTCATTCAGCCATAAATCTAAAAGCAGTCACTCTTATCTCTGCCTAATCTGGAGTAAAAAAAAAAAATCACCCAATTGATGTTACCAATAGGGATGGCTATCATTATGTGTAGGATGCTTCTCCATTCCCTGTAGTCATATTTATATTTAATTATTTTAATAGTTTTTTAGACTTGATTGTTTTATTGCGCACTGCACAGAATCACCCTTGTGAAGTTGAGTGGCTATGTAAATTTGATAAATTATTGCTCTGAGTATCTGGAAAGGAGTGGGCTTCTTAGCCACTGCATGGTGTAAAACAGTGGTTCCCAACCTTTTTTTCGCCCCGCACCCCTAAAGAAATTTTACTCGAACCTCGCACCCTCTGGAATAAAAATGCCAACACAGAGCCAATATCCTATTATTTACCTGGACTTTTCTCGCACCCCCTGGAATATCGTCTCGCACCCCCAGGGGGTTCGAGCACCCCAGGTTGGGAACCCCTGGTGTAAAAGGAGAAACCATGGCAAGTGTGCATGTCATGGAACCACTCTTAATCTGAGATAGAGGGGGCGGGTGGGAATCAAGAAGCATTCTGGCCACTTCGAGACAAAGCCAAAGGTAGTTTAAAACAGGAGTGGGCTGTTACCGTGTGTTTAGCAGCTCAATCTCCGTGCTCTTCTCTTTCTCATATTTGCTGTAGGCTTCTCTGTGCCTCTTGATCTCTTCTTCCAGGGTCTGCTGAGCTGAAGTCTCCTGGTCTTTCAGCAGTTCTTCCAACTCATGCACTCTGGTGTAATTAAGCCACATAGATTTCACTCAGTTTGGTAGCAGCATATCAGAATGACTTTAGCTATCCCACTGGATTTAGCATTTCCTACGAAGGTGGTTTTCTTCTTTATATGGCCTTCTCCAATTTCCTGCCACAGATACAGCCCCTTGCTGAGCATTCATGACACCCTGTTTACTAACATTTCTGCAAATAATAGGTCCTCCCATTCCCAAGCCTCTGAAACAACAGTCCAAAAACGTTTAGTTCTCTCTCTTCTGATGACATCACTACATCACTTGAGACCTCTTGCAAAGACCTAGAAGGCCCCCAAACTCTAAATTGCCCCACTCCCTCAATGGAAAACACTGACCTGATATGATGTTTTGACACATTAAACTACCAAATACATCTAGAAAATATCCTTCTCTTTCTTGCACGGAAAAAATAAAAATAAAACATTGCTTCTTTTGTCCACCATAATGCATGTTCACTAGCCTTTCTCTCTTGAGAGCACCTTCTCTGTTAATCCAGAGGACCAAAGAAAAACATTATTGAAGAAGACTTTCTCTCCAGTTTATAGGCAGTCCTTGATTTACAACAATTTGTTTAGTAACCATTCAAAATTACAACGGCATTGAAAAAGTGACTTATGGCTGTTTTTCACACTTATGACTGTTGCAGCATCTCCACGGTCACATAATCAAAATTCAGGCACTTGGCAACTGATCCATATTTATGACCGTTGCAGGGTCCTAGGGTCCTGTGATCCCCTTTTGCAACCTTCTGCAAGCAAAGTCAATGGGGAAGCCAGATTCACTTAATATCCACGTTACTAACTTAACTGCAGTGATTCACTGCGACTTAACTGTGGCAAATAAAGTCTTAAAATTCAATTAGCTGTCTCATTTAACATCAGACATTTTGGGCTCAACTTTAGTTGTACATCAAAGACTACCTGTATAACGTTGCCCCGTTTTCAAGCAATCGTGATTCAAGTCAGAAACTTTTTCATTTTCGAAAGCAGATGGGAAATAAGTTAAAACTGGAGAATTCTAATGAGAGCTACCAGTTTCTGCAAACTGGCAAAAGGCCAGGGTGGGTAGCAGATTAAATTACCTGTGAACAAGCTGTGTATTCTCCTGCTTCAATTTGCTCTTCATGTCCCCGTTTGTTACAGTATCATTTTCCAGCTCTGTCACTTTTTTTTCTAAGTAAGTCACCTACAAAAGAAAATAGGATGTGAGCTGGTTAAGCCCCTAGGAAATTAAGGAGAGGAGAATGGTCAGAATGGGTCTCATCCATTCCTTTAGTATCAGACTATCTTTCTAGACAAACTTTGCATAATTCTTGCATTCTTCCATCTTTGATCTAATTAAATCAATTATAAGTTTTCATACAAATTAAGCCTAGATTATACAAGTACAGATTTCCCAGACTTCCTCACCAGATAATTTAATAATTCCTCACCAGATAATTCAATGATTCAAATATGTGCTTGCAACTGCAACTCACAGAGTTTTTGTATTGATCTAGATCAGTGATAGCAATCCTTGGTGTGTCAAAAGTCTGGAAAATGCCTTCATTCTTTCTCTTTTGTACATCAACCAATTCCTCAGTGTTGTTTTTTTCTTAAGTGGGATGCAGGACAGCTTACCTTTTCGGTGATATCATTGTCACACGAATCTATGCTGTCTCTGAATAGATCCTCCGTGCTGCCATTACTACTGCTGAAGTTGCTGTTGTGAAAAAGCTGCCTGTAAAGAAAAGATTAAAGACCCTTTGGAAAACACCTGTTGCAAAAAGGATTCCAGAACATGATTTCATTGGGATTTCTGCCTTTAGAAGGATAGGGTGGTCTGAATGGTCTCAACTCTGTAATTCAGGAGGAGGGGGGAAGCTTCCAGTGTTGACAAACAACTGAAAGTGTCACTAGCATCCAGGGCAAATATTTCATATTATGTAATTCTAAAATGATTTTTTTTTAAATAAGGGCAGGGATGTGAACTTGCAGAGAGTGAATGGTCCAAGGTGACCCAGCTGGCTTTCATGCCTAAGGCGAGACCTGAACTCATAGCCTCCCACTCTCTAGCCTGGTGCCTTAAGCACTAGACCAAGTTGGCTGTCCTGAGAGTAGGGTGTAGGGCCCCCCTCACTGCATTCTGCCCACTTTGTACAGTGCTGAGATATCCTTTATTTTTACAGTGGAAGGAAAGAAAATGCAAATGCAAAATCATGATAATTGAACCACAGCTGTCTTAATTGCTTATCTACTCACTGAGGATTTTTTTTCCCTCAAGGAGAAGATTCTTCCCCCCCTCTCTCTTCCCAGGCAACATCTCATAGAACAGAGGTCGTGCCCAGTCCATGGACCGGCACTGGGCCGCAGCATGCCAGCAACCGGTCTGCGCAAATAAGCAAAGCCCAATCTGCGGGATGCAGGCAGCATGCAAAACCACACCCATCCAGTCCGCAGAAAACCCTCTCTCCTTGGAACCTGTCCCTGGTACCCAAAAAGTTGAGGGCCACTGTCATAAAACACAAAAAACTAAATTTGCTTAGCTTCTGCCATTTTAGTTCTGATATGATGAAGTACCTTGAGACAGAAAAATGTTGCCCTTTACTACAAGTCAAAAAGTGCCCTGATGGCTCTTCCTTCCCCATGGAATTGTCTAAATGTGCTTGCAGCTGTAAATGGTTAGATTTGATAATAATCTACTATGTCTCTTACCTGCCAAAAGCTGTACTAGAGATCTTTCTGTTGGGGCTGGAATAAAAAAAAAATAGATGCAAGAGATTTTAATTGCAATAAATGTTCCCATTCCAATAACTTTGGAATATAGCTGAGTCATTAAAACATAATAAAACTACAACTTCAAACCCTTGTATTAGGACAGCAAGCCCACAGAATTTGATGAGTAGGCTCCTGGATCCGGTATGGAGGCCTGTACCACAGTTATCTGCTCACAATTAGACCCTTTTTACACCAGGCTGGGGTAAGCAGCATTTAAAAGATTGAGAGTTATCACTCAGCTTCCAGACCTTATGAAAGGACAAAGAAGGCCACTTAGTGATGCTTTAATAACACATCAGAAGTGATGTGACCAACCCCTTTTCGGTTCAGTTTTTTTATTTTGGAGGAGTTCAAAATGGGGTGGCAATCTTGAAATCGCTTAAAACCTTTTAAAATGCCCCCAAAATGCAACACTATACTGGGAGTAGGTCCCAATTGGCATGTTGTGGGGAGCTGCACCATGTTCAGTTTCCCCCATTGTCCATTTCTGAGAACAGGTAGCTACTGGGTAACTTCAAGATGTAGTATAGATTGATTGTGCTGTATCTATATAAGAAGGGCCTTGCCTGATCAGTCCAAATGTGTATCTAATCCAGCATCCTGGGCCCTTCCAGTTTTTTCTGGAAGCTGACAAACATCACTTCACTAATATCCTGCCACTCTTGCTTCCCAGATCCTCAAGCACTCGAGTAACTATATTTTTGCTTCTGAAAACATGTTCCCTTATAACTGATTGTCACGGATGATTTTATCCTCCATGATTTTTATTCTCTTTTAAAACTATTCTCATTAATTACCATCATCATAACATATAGCAGTGACTTTGATAATTAATGTGCAAAGCAACTTTTAAAAAAATTATCAACGGAGTAAATACATTCATCATTGAAAAGCACTGAACAACGAGAGCAACTTTTATATGTTAAATCTGTTACATATAGTTCCATGGCGATTAAAAAAACTTGGATTACTGATTTCTGAAATGAAAAGTTAAAACTGCCAAAAGAGATTTGGAATCTTTCTTTAATTTGTGTGTGTGTGGGGAGGGGAGGTTTTGTATATTGAGATGTGCATTTTATCATTGTATTCTTCTTTTATTTTCATTTTCATTTTTGTTATTGTTAGCTACCAAGTTCACTGTCCTTTTGGATGGAAAGATGGGTGCAAGATAAATTCTGAGGAAGAAGGGTAGATAAAAAAAATATGAAATATAAATAAATACATATATAAAAACCAACACTTGGAAGGGTTTTACTTGATGAAACTAAGAATAATGGCAGGAATGGTGCAATTCATAGGCTGGTGGCAAAGTAACCAAAACAGAACCATTCTGAAAATAAATCTCAGTATAAAATGGAAGAAGAAAAAGAGCCAACAAGGCAGGCCCTGTTCCACTATGGGGAGTGGGGAGAAACTAATGTTCTTTCTGTCAGTAAATGATCAGAGTTAATCCATAAATGGGAATCTCAAATAATCAGAATCTTCCAGGCTCAGACTGAGTTCACAGTGGTAACACAGTGGTAATGTATCTTGGGACTGAGCATAAGATAGGTGTAAAAAAAGACAAATGGTGAAGTTATATCAATAATAACAGTCTCATCTTAAGGCACAAAATCTTACACATTTTCCCCTAAACTTGGTCAGGGACTGAACCTGGAATTTCCAGGCAAAAGAGGGGTAGGGAGAAGAAGCACGAATTCTATCACGTTGTCCCTTCTATTAACTATTTAAAAGGCTGTTACATGAATGATGGGAAAAAGGCCAATCACTATATATTCACATAAAGCACAGGGGGAAATACTGTCTTTAGACAGATATAGCAAAGTGACTCATTTTCCAGTGCCACAGTAAACACCAGCCTTTTTAGCATTGTTCCAGCATTAAGACAATACAGTATAAACTGAGCTTCAGCTAAAGTCTTTGGCAGCATTTAGTGTGGGGATAAGAAGCTGAAATCTTACACGGACACAGGAGCTGAGTCGTGTAGCCATCAACACACATATATGTACTGTAGACCAGGGGTCTCCAACCTTGGCAACTTTAAGACTTGTGGACTTCAACTCCCAGCTATGCTGGCTGAGGAATTCTGTGAGTTGAAGTCCACAAGTCTTAAAGTTGCCAAGGTTGGAGACCCCCACTGTAGACTACAGACATTCAGAAACCCCAAAGCTTGAATCAAATCAGCAAGGCCAATTTTTTTTTAAATAAAAGTTTTATTTAAGTTTTCACAAAACATACAAATACAAATAAAATATCTTTTTTTGAGAACAGTGTGCCCCCGGGTTATCATTTCTCCATACAGACATAAACTCAATGCATATTTATCTTACACATTCTAATCCATATCTTATAACTATTTTCACAATTTTTCATTTTTTTCCCTTTCTTTACTTCCTATAGCCTTATTTTAAATTATCTCATTCCTTTCTTAATTCAATTACATATCTTTTTCTAATTTTTAAAATCTTTCTAATCAATGTTTTTATACTTTCGTCTGTCCTGTTTACAATTTCATATTATCTTTTCTCATAAAACAAATTTTCCCCTGTAATTGCTAGAGTGGAATATAACACCTTTGTATCTTTTTTCAAATCTTGTTTAAAAATTTAAGTTACACCTTTACAGTTATAACATTCAATTTCTAACATCTATTTTATAACACATACCTATTTTCAATCGAATTCTGCTTGGTACATTCCCTTAAAAATACACACTAAATTCTTAAAAGAAAAAAGTATATATGTATATATATATCTGTGTATATATGTATAACAATAGTAAATGGAATAATTATTCTATTCAAGTACAGCTCTGCCATTAATATTAATAACAATCTTTTACATTTCTATTTCTTTTAACAAACATTACCTAGTAATATCAGTTGTCTTTCACTTTCATCTATATTTCACATTTTACTTATTTAAATAAGTAAAGTCTTTAAATAAAAAAAACCAAACAATAGTTATTAACAGTAGTCAATAAAGTTATTATTCTTATTCAAGTTCATCTTGTCAACTGATAAGAATCTTCCATGTTTCTTTTCAGTTTTTTTAAATTTTCTTTTTAAATCATTGAGAGCCTTATTATTTTTACAAACAAATATTCCACTACACATCAATATAATTTTTTTCTATCACTTTAATCATCTAAAATATTTTCTAACCCTTTTCTATTTCTAATATAACAATGCTATCCCATGTACCCTTGCAGAATCCTCTCCTTAAGTTAAATTTTAACCATTGTCTCTGTGTCTTTTAAATAGGTTTATACCTTTAATTCTTGTACGCTTTTCCTGTACCTCTATATCTTGTTTCTGTCCTTTGTAGCTTCTTTTCCTTTCCTTCCCTCTCTTCTTCTCCCTCCCCTTTTTATTCCCTTTTCTATCTGATTCTCCCTTCTGTGATCCTCCCTTCTGCTTCTTCCTGATATTATGATTACTTTTCAAATTACTCTTTTTTTTTGGTTGTTGCTTCAATGCTTAAGTTTTTAACTCCCTTTCACCCCTTTCCCTTTTTTACCCCACTTAAAATTGCTTGGTCATTAAAGATGGCTTCTTCGTTGTCCCGCCCTTCTTGTTCTGCCAGCATTTCTTGTTGTTTTTCATAGTTCAAGATCTCCATTTCTAAAAATTGAAATACGAAGCCAAAAAATCCTCTTCCCTCTTGTGCTTCTTCTTTTTGTTCTTTAAGTCTCATTTTTAACTCTTCAAGAAGTGATGCCATTTTAAAAAAAATTTAAACAACCCCCAATTGATTTTATTTTATTTCATTAGGATTCTCCATCCAAAGTTCCAAGAGTCATCCAATAATCCAAAACTGTTTCTTGCTTCTTTTCTCACTTTCTCTTTCCAGGGGCTTTGTTATCTTGTAACAAAGTTTCAGCTACAATGTATCTTTTGCAAGCCTTGTTAAAATTCCATTATCAATTTTTTTTAAGTTCCAGGTGGTCTCCTCCATTTTCCAGATTCCACCCTCTTTTTTCCTTTTTCCCTCCACTTTCTTTCTTTTTTTAAAGAAAAATTTTAAATTATCCAAGAATCTTTATCCCTTTGACACTTTGTTTTCAGCTAGAAATAGCCTGTTAATGTCAAAGTGGATTAATATCAATTTCTTATTCAAATCTCTTCTTCTTAGCGTTCCAAGTCAATTAAAACTGTCAATGTGAGAGGAAAAAAAGCCAATTCCGTTTCCTTTCCCTTTCTCTTTTGCTGCTTAAAATCTTTTTTAGGAATAGTATTAGTCTTTAAAATTCAGGTTCCAGGTACCTTAAATAGATGTTCTCCGTTCAACCCGGTCAGTCAAACTTTCTCCTTTAAACTTTCTCCTGCACAATCTTGTCCGGTCAGGTTCTTTTTTGAGATGGCCATTTCTGACCACCACTGCAACCGCCTTTGGGAAAGGGAGTAATGGCCAGCCGAGGAGGAGAGATGCGGCTCTCCTCAACCCCGCTAGTGGCTCCCACTTCTTCACTACCTCTACGGGGTGGCTTCAGCCCCGAATCCGGGCGGCTCGGGGCACTCCAGCGGCGAGCACAGATCAAAACCGCGCACAATTGCGATTTCGGTCCGTTGCCGAAGAAGCCCAAACTGGAAGTCCAGCAAGGGCAATTTTTGATCGGCGAGACATGCTGGCTTATTTCACAAAACTGTTGAGGCACTAGTGCTTTCCTCGATGATTAAAAAATGTATCCTTTCAAGAGAGCCCATCCTTCTAACAACAAGAAATAGATTTTGCTTACTAAATTATAAATTGAATAACCAACTTCTACTGAGTATCTCTCAAAAGGGATTTGCAAATGCAAAAAGCATTCAGTTAAAAGGCTAAATTCACTCTACAAGTTTACTTAGAAGCAAGGACAACTAGATTCAATAGGACTAACTATCATGAAAGTGCACGTAGCCCTGTAACAACAAAATAATTGGTTAACTACCACCAATATAAAGGGTCTTACCCTGGCAAAGCTTGTTTCACTAAAGAAAACAAACAAACAAACAAACCAGAGATAGCTGAATATACTCATTCCCAACATTCTTTTCAGCAGATTCTTAGTGAAGCTTCATTGGGCTTACATACCTGTTGCCTTTTAGGTTTTTCAGCCTGGCTTCCAAATCATTAAGGAGGTTGATTTTCTTGCAGCACTGGGTGCAGTAGACATCTAAGAGCTCACTGTTATAGATATGCCTCATTTTCCGTGGGGTTTGACCAGCACTGTTGGTAGAAAGACAATGAGTTACTAAATTAGATCCTATAGGCATTATGAGCTCAAGCTAAGTTTTGGTTGTTTTTGTTTTATTTTCACATGAAACTCTGTACTGCTCCTTATGGCCATAAATACAGTAGTTGCTTTTTAAAATCCCATTATTCAAAGATTTACAGGCATTTCCTTACTCTCAGAATGCCCCTGATATGTCTATATATACCTTCCACTTTTTTTTTAATCCAAAGGGGAGACTTGCAACCAAAATGTCTCTCTTCAAGCATTTAGTGACTATAAATTAACACTTATTATTTATATCATTTTTTTTAATGTGGACTTCAGAATTAATAGCGGTGATATTCTCAGCCATGTTCCTTTAAGGAAGATTATTCAGGTAGCCAGCCTCTGGGAACAACCCACTTCCTTCACTACATCAATTCTCTCTCAGGAGGAAAACCAGGAAGAAACAAAATTGTGAGAATTTTCCTCCAGAGGGAAGGAGGAAGAATGAATTTGACTTTCCACTATTTTTCTCAATGTCAGTTCTGCTCATAGGCATAAGTAGAGCTCTCTAGATCAGTCTTTCTCAACCAGGACAACTTTAAGATATCTTAAAGTTGTCGTGGTGGAGAAAGACTGTTCTAGATCAAGGGTGTCACACTCACTGCATCACGTTGCCATCACATGATGTTTCATGACATTTTACCCTTTCACGGAGCTGGGGTGGACATGGCCGGTGTATGATGCATCCAACCTACAGGCTGCCAGTTTGACACCCCTGTTCTAGATCATCAGATAAACCCCATCAGATGCCCCCCTCCCCCAGCCTCTAATAATGAGAGAGATCTGGTGTTAAGCACTTCCATCACCCAGCACCAACTGAGGGCAGCTGGAATAAAAGGGGGGAATTAAGAGTTGCCTCTTTTGTTTTATACTTGAAGGATCTGAAGTGGCTCTCCTGTTTTGACTACCCATACATTGTTACATCAATTTATTTGGTGAAGTTGGGGAAAAAAATACTGTAGAAACTTCCAGTCCACATAAGCAATAACAATTCCCAATACTTTAACAAGACTAAAGATTTCACACTGAATTATCTTGCTATTCAGACTTTCCATTAGTCTTTCAGTTCTGATATTAAAAATCACACATATGAAAGTATTTTCCAGGTCAACCTGCAATATTGTTGTTATGGTTATTGTTATTATTATTTATTTATTTATTATTTATTATTTATTGTTATTAAATAAGATGACATGTTGCATTTCCAATTCACTGTCTTGGGGTTTGAACAAGATAATTGCAAGGTTTCTGCCAAAAGAGGACAGAGGCAAAAGGTGGAATTAGTATTCATGAACACCAAAGCAACTAATTGAGTCGTGGTTATCTTCCTAAGTCCTTTCTCCACCTCCAACATAAAGTGAGGCATAGCATGTATTAAAGTAGCCAAC
Organism: Notechis scutatus; assembly: GCF_049901735.1. Classification (NCBI taxonomy): domain Eukaryota; kingdom Metazoa; phylum Chordata; class Lepidosauria; order Squamata; family Elapidae; genus Notechis; species Notechis scutatus. Next base: position 128,826,708 of record NC_142010.1, read on the forward strand.
CTGGAAGAAACAGATGAGCCAAGGTCAGAATATGCATGTGTCCTGCTTTCATCATCAAGACAAGGACTGCTGGGGGTGAAGTCTACATCATCTCCTTCTCCATAATCTTCAAACTGTTCTTCATTACTGATCAGAGAGGCAGTGGAATAGGTGGAAAGATCAGAAGATGCAGGATTCAGCAGACTTGATCTTGGAGAAAAAGATAGGACACATCATGACACAATCCCAACAATAAGCTTTCTACCTTCAAAACACAAAATGCTTCCAAAACTCGGAGGACGTCACTTTGAGAAGGTGGGCTAAAACTGGCAGAGAAATGTTAAAACAGCCAGCTAAAAGACAAGACAATTCAGTTCTTGAATTCAAAAAGAAGGAGACATGTAGTTAAAACTCATTCCTTGTCTAATGCAGAGTGACATTGCTACAAACAATTTTTATACCATAAATATATAGTCTCCTCTCATTATCTTTCTAGACACATCCATGTAATTTTCTTGGCAATAATACAGAAGTAGTTTGCCATTGACTGAATGTTTAAACTCACTTGAGAAGGCTGTATAATTACAAATACACATTCCTAATATATACCACATTGTGATTCATATACACATAATTATGAGTTCCTAGAACTTGCTGAAATTTATTCTTCCCTTCCAATCTCTCCTTCATCCCACAAGTGCTTCACATTTTCCTTAGCAATTGTCTCCACCTTCATGGGGAAGCTCACATCATTCTTATAAAATGAGTTCGAGACTGGGGTAGGCAGCCTTTGGCGTGTGTGGGATTCACTGGCCCACAATGAACAGTTCAGCAAATGCACAAATGCCAGGCTATAAATATACTGATTAAACATACATAACATCTCATGCACACAAAGATGCCCCAGCAATTTTTCCTGTCAGAGGAAGAAGATAGACTCTAAATATGTACTCCCCTTTAGATAGACCAATTCAGCTTTTGACCCTAACATACTTAATTGCATCCAGCTATCAAATACTATTTGGTTCTTTTAAATCAGAAGTATCAAACTGGATTTCTTCAAGGGCTGAAAGCCCTTTCTTCAGCATTGTTAGTTCTCTTCCGCGGGCCGGCTTGGGGGGAGGGGGAGACGGGACAGAAGCCTCCTGCAGCACCCTGCTGGTCAAATGGGGTTCGGAGAGGTGCGTGAGGCCCCTCCAATGCCCCGTTTTCAGCCTGGACGGCTTCCTGCAACACCCTGCTGGCCAAAAGGGGGCATGTGGGGGCCTCATGTGGGCCCCCCGCACCCCATTGTGGCCAGCAGAGTGCTGCAGGAGGATGTTTTAGCTGCCAGAGGCACTGCATTCTGGTCCTTTGCTATTTCCAGGCCGGCTCCACTGACCATATTTAAGCACCCCGCAAGCCGAATCCGGCCCACGGGCCTTGAATTTGACACTCCTGTTTTAAATGATAGAGAAATGCAAGGAAAGATTTATACAACACATATTTACATAAGGTAGAAGACTTCGCAGTTTGCATGTTGAACTAGGTCTTGAAAGAGCTAGATTTATATTCTTATTTAGATGTGACACGTATGGAGTGACTTTAGGCTAATTAACTGAGTTCAGGAATGGTGTGAAGCTGGAAGAAAATTACCTATGATGCCCTGACCAACTTGATGAAAAGGTGACTTAGAAATAAGGTACAAGTAGAAGACAGGTCTGAGGAGAATTCAAAATCTGACCTGGGAAACCGTGCCCCCAAGACAGGTCAGGAATAAATTTAATTCTGGAATAGGCTAGGATTGATGGGCTATAGATCCTTTATAAAGGATCAGACTTCAAGATCACAATTAACTTTTCTTAAGAAAAGCCCATAGCAGTTTGTAGTACTATATATGAAATTAATGATAATATAAGTACACTATTATATTAAAAACTATATACCATAAAAACAAATATATAAAATAAGCCATGTGGTGAAGACAAAAGAGAAAGAAAAAAGGTAAAAACCTTAACCGTCTCAACTTCCTTGAGAAAAAAATATATCTAGAAAATAGGAAAATAAAAAAGAATTATAAGCAACTAAGCAAATTAAAAGTTCTCTAAAAATCCCTACACTGTAGCTAATGTTTGTGTGTATGTTTGTCTATCCTCATTTAATGAATATATCTATTTATGTCTATCAGACTATTAAATTAAATATGTTCCTTTGTCTTTTCTCCAACATTTTTATTCTATTTTAAACAGACTCAATACATTTTGAATTGTATGGTCTGGTTTCTCCTTTCAAGATAAAGCCAAATGCTGAAAATTGACACATTTCATTAAGGCAGCTTTCGGAGCACAGGACACAAACATCCTTCCATTTAGTACATAATCACTTTTGGGGCAACAGTCCAAAGCTGCATATATTTTAATGTTCTTCATAGATGGAAAAATTCCAGATTTGGAGAATGGAACAAAACATTGATATATTTAACCTTTAACTGCTTTTAAAAATTAGTGCACTATAAACAAAAAAGTCCAACCAAGAAAGAACGTCAAGCAGATCTTTCTCATTGTCTACCTCCTTATGTTACTTTAGACATAAATCATTTCCAAACCGGAAAAGAGGTTTAGTGATGGCAGCAGAGCAAAAACAAACAGTACCTACAACAAGGAAGGGTATACAACAGAAACTATCTATGTGGAGGTTGTCCAGGCTAGTTGAGTAGCAATCTAGGAGCTGCCACTTTGGAAGCATTTTAACCAGGGATGAGAAATAAAGAGTGATGGGAAACTGTCTCCTTCAACTTTGATCTGATACAGTTCAAAGCTTTCCAAATTGCTTCAACAAGATGAACTGGGTGGCCTTTCTGATTCAGTGAACCAAATCAGGTCACCTCCACAGCTTTGTCAAAGCAGATTTCAGTTGCTTTGCACTGGCTTATGGTGCATATCACTACAGCTCTGGGATACTCACACAAAGAGTCTTTTGACATCATGCCAACACAGCTACGAGTGTTAGGCAACTATATTAGTAACATTATTTTGTACATGCTGGTGTACAAGTACCAGTGGAAGAACATGTTATACTGTACAGATGTATATTTGTACAAGAACTATTGGTTACCTCAATTCCTGGACCCATTATTTGCTGTCCTAGAACTAGTTTGGTTTAGTAGTTAAGAGTGGTGCAGAGAAGAAAGAATTCCTAGAATATTTAACATGCCAGGCTAGAAAGCAGTAGTTCTAGTTCTACCTTAGGCATGAAAGCCAGATGAGTGAACTTTGGGCCAGTCACTCAATAATCTCACAGGGATGTTGTTGTGGGGAAAATAGGAGTAGGAAAGAATGTTAGGTATATTTGCCACCTTGAGTTATTGATAAAAAATACTAAAAGGTGTGATTAAAAATAAAATACCGCATCATGTTGCCGTCACGTGATGTTTTGTGACAATTTTCCCTTTTGCGGAGCTGCAGTGGGCGTGGCCTGTACATGACGCATCTGGCCTGCGGGCTGCCAGTTTGACACCCCTGCCCTAATTCTATCCCAACCAACTGCTTTTCCTCTTGCATCACCTTTATTTAGTGCTGCCTTTCTCTACTTCCAGCCAGTGTGCTGTGCAACCCTGCCCCAAACATCAGAAGAACAATTCCAGGTGAGCGCTATTCAACCTCCTATTACCATTTTTCCACCACAGAAATCAGCCAGGGTTGCTTTAGTGCTGCACCTTGTTGCCTGGCATGAGAAAAGCTGGAGAATTAATAGCAAGGAGAATGTAAAGACAGAGCAAAAGAAAGAGGATGAGTAGACTGGCATATTTTGCATTTAGCAACTGCAGGAATTGGATCAAACTGGTTAGCTAACATCCTTATTGCTCTTACTTTCCACTCACTTCTTCCGTTCTAATATATCAAATCTAGAGCCCTAGTGATCATTAAGAATAAGTCACAGATCGTATGCTTTCACTTTTGTTCTACGAGGCCTCTATGAACATTAGGCCTTATAGCAGCTGAAAAGCCCCCAAATCACAGAGCTCACTGTACAATATCTAGTATGTGATTCTTTTTTGTATTTGATTTGTTAACTGAGAAGACTCTAGAACATGGGTATCAAACTCACCGCATCATGTTGCCATTACGTGATATGTCATGACATTTTCCCCTTTGCAGAGCTGAGGTGGGCGTGGCCTGCATGTGACATACCTGATCGCAAGCTGCCAGTTTGACACCCCTGCTCTAGAGCAATGTTTCTCAACCTTGGCAACTTTTAAGATGGATGAACTTCATTTCCTGAATTCCCAAGCTGGCAATGGGGAAATCACTGGGTTAGATTATTGTAGGATTTAAATTAGGATGAAGTGGGTGAGGGAAAGGTTGTTGAAGATTTCCATGTAAGCTGCCTTAAGCTTGAAGTCCACCACCTTAAAGTTGGCATGGTTGAAAAACACTGCTAGAGCAGGGGTGTCAAACTTGCGGCATCATGTTGTCGTCACGTGACGTAACACACCTTTTTCCCCTTCGCTAAACCAACACATGGTGCATCTGGCTAGTGGCCACGAATTTGACACCCCTCCTCTAGAGGGATAGATTTTTCAAGAAATCAGTAGAAGCAGCAACCATCATCATTTTTGCCAGGGGGCACTGGATCAGGAAGACAACAAGCAGGGAAGTTGTGGGTAGCTGAAGGACCGAAGGCATCTGAAAAGCAGGAAGTTATCCAATTATATTTACAGTGCTTCTGCCAATCTGCAGCCTCTATCTGTACAACTGTGTTGTGCTTCCAATTACTAGCCACTTTTAGTTTTGTCCTCCATGTTAGTCTAGCAGAGCTTCTTCTATATTTATCTCAGTTTCTCTGTTAAATCACAGGCGGAACACTATCCACAAAATATCTGGACTAGTCCTTTGACAACTCCTACAAAGGCTTTGATTCCTTATTTAAGAGCCTGAAAACAAAGGCCAAGCAGAATGATTGATCCTCTCAAGAGTAATGCAAAAAGTTAGCAAAAATTAAAGACTGGAAGTTAGTAAATTGATAACTCTCACATATCTGTCTGTCTGTCTGTCTGTCTATCAGTCTGTCTATCTATCTATCTATTGATCTGTCTGTCTGTCTATCTATCTATCTATTGATCTGTCTATCTGTCTGTCTGTCTGTCTGTCTATCTACCTATCCTGCCCCCTTTATATATGCTGTAACTGAGAGATATTTTCCTCAGCTGTGCTGCCATTGGTAGACAACGATGTGGAAGCAATGCATCCATCAATACCTATCACAGGGAAGGGACCTGGCCTATAGCTGAAGGCATTTTAAAAGAATTTAAAAAAAACACAAACCAATAACTTTTCTAACAGTATTTGTACTCACTTATCTCCAGGCAGGAAGAGGCCATTCAACACACCATCCTTCTCAACCTTGCACACAACTGATGCTTCTGAACCATGGTTACTTTCAATGGCACTGTCCATATCAGACTCATGATGGAGTTCTTGCTGGGCCAGGGTCATGGTGTCTTCATCTGGAAAGAGATCTGATTCCCTGAAGGCACTTTCACGGTCCCCGTAGCTACTCTCTGGAGTTTCAGTGCCCTAGTAAAGGAAAATAAATGAGAAAGGGAAGAGTCAGCAAGCACGTGGGATTGCTCAAGGACTGAGTACTTAGTAATCATGACAGGGATAGAAGCTACTTTTTGCAACCCTCTGGTTTCTTACACCTTGTAAATCCAGGATGACACAAGAAGGGTCAATTCCCAAGTTCTTCAGAAAGGCAAGGTTACTGTACTCCCCGATCACTTCAAGTCATATGTCAAAGAAAGAGCCTATGGGCCTGATTTTGAATCTGTTACTTGTAAAACCTGCCTAGCAGAACTGCCAACTCTCCAGTTTGCTGATCTCCATCTTTTAAAAGCTTTACAGAGCTATATTTCAGGATGAAAAGTATGCCTCTCCCCCCTCATTCAACCTCATGTAGGTCTAGCACTCTTTTCTCTTGTGCTTTTAGGTCTGAGCAGCAAGATGGGTTCACTGAGCCTTGTATGGACTTGAGAAAACACTAACATGTTTCAAATCTGAGGTTGATATTTCCCCCCCCCTTTTTTTAGACAGCAAGATATTTTAAAGGTTACAATAAGTCCTTCTGCCCTCAAAATCCAACAAATCTTCCCAAAACGGATCAACGGGGACTTCCCTTTTTATTTACTTTTCTATTCAGAAAGGGAGTGAAGAAAAGATATGCAGTGACAGCATTTTCCCATTCTTTATTAGTCAATTAGGTATCATCAAGTCAGGCTTTGGGTAGAAGGTTGCAAGCCTTTAAATCTTATTAATTGAAACTCCCACTGGAGTTTTACCAGGCTTATTTCTGCGTAAACTATATAGGACTGTATTGTTCAGCTCTTTTTCTCTCACTTCTGATATTGAAAGTATGCACTAAGAAATGATTCTGCCAGCCTGATATCCTCAGATATTAGGCTACGTTATTCCCACGGTATGCCAAATCTGTACTCAGATAATGAATGAAGTTCTTGTTTAGTGATCACTTTTGGGACCAATAACTCAGTTGTTAAGCGAAGCGGCCACTAAGTGAAATCCTGGCTGCCCTTACAATCTTCTACTTTACTAGTTTGCAAAAGCCGTAAATGTGGGGATTGATTGCAACTTTTCATCACTGTCATAAATGCAAGCAATTGCTATCCAATACAGTCAGTAAACAAGGACTATCTGTAAGTACAGATGTGTGTATTTGTCTATGTGTGTCTATATAAATCTACATCGATCTAACCTTACTACTAAAAGCTTTTCATTTCAGATTTCACATGCTTCAGAATGCACTTAAGTCTAGTTAATTTCCCACACAAGTGAAACATGATACAATGAGCATCGCTTGTATTTAAGTTTCAAAACATACTGTAACAAACTGCTTGACAGCAAGTTCTTATCTGCCCATTTCCCGGGCAGACTATCAACAAAACCATTAAATGTGAGGTCACATCTAAAACATTAAAATAAGCAAAACTGGATGAAGGAATAAACACATTTTTATTCAAGTTCAAATGTATGCCAAAGATTAGAAAAAATACTGTCAATCTTAGAGGTTGATAGAATTGTAAGAAAAAGTATGAAGCTTTTCGGGGGGGTGACAGCAAGGCAATAAAAAAGAAACACACAAGAACAGCCTTGCTGGATATCATGCCAAAGGCCAAAGATGCTTTTCACCAGATGCTTCTGAGGCACTTCCCCACAAAAAAAGATATAATAAGTGCAGTACAGTTTTTAAAGGGGAAAATATTTGATATAAAATAGTAATCAGAAGCAATTTTAATGTTTATAAATACAGGTAATTTCCAGTTGGGTACAATGCGAGGGAATCTGGAAGCTGATACTGTTTTTACCCATGGTTTTTGGTATTTATTTTTCATCTTTTTTATAAGATGTATGTTTCTTGATTTGTTTTATCATACTTAAGAACTGCCCATCTCCCTCACAGGGGAATTCTGAGTGGTATAGACTTTATTGTAGGTAATGATAAATAGTGGTGACATCCATACAATTATTAATGTTCAGGGTTTTGTAGTGTTTTTCAATGTGTAAAGATGAGGAATCTAGTTTTACATATGTTCAATTTAATTATTTAATCAATGAAATAAGGACATAATTTTTAAATTTTATGACAATTGTAAATTCTGTACTTATTTATGATATTTTGTTTTCCTTCCATTATGCCCTTATTCCAGAGGTCTCCAAACTTGGTACTTTAAGACTTGTGGACTTCAACTCCCAGAATTCTCCAGCCAACTGGCTAAGTTTGGGGACCCCTGCCTTATTCATTTTCTTCTTATGTTGAAAGGCTGTCAAAATGCCTTTCTTCTGAGGATTCGATTTTCCCACTGGGAGAGCTCCGGTGCAAGGATACAGACAACTGCTTGAAAGCTGGATCTTTTTATTTTTCAGGAAGGCAAGAGATAGCAAGAAGTCTGCGTTCCTGGGCTAGCTAGCTTTGTATGATAAGTCCCTGATTTTTTATACCTTTTCTCCTTTTGTGTGTGTGTGCTTGTGTTTGTATTTCTTAATGTTTTAAATCCTGTCAGGGGTTGTCTTCATTTCCGCCGGAGGGTAAACTCCGTGGGGTGCAAAAGGCAAACTTTGCAGGGTGGTTTGATTGGATTATCGGTTTCGTCCTAATCTTTTTTTTGCTTAATGGTTTCTTATATTTGTTTTGTGGCAATCTCCTGTCTGTCTCCTTTGCAATATATTTTGTGTCTTTTGTCTGTTTGTTTTGCTGATTTGGCATGTCCTGTGTTTGTAAGGGTTTTCTTTTCTTGTTTCCTTAGTTTTCTTAATTATTTGGGCTTTTGTCTAAGGGGCTTCTTTAATGCCTTTTATTTGATTCCTTTTCCTATGCAAGTTTGTTTTATGGCTGGCTTGATGTTCCCTTTGGGCTTTTCCTGCTTGGGTGACACCACTGTCCTCATGAAGTTCCCTTTCCACACTTATATGCAGTTATTTTATTCCTTAAATGTTACAAAAATTAAAATCTTCATTTAAAAAAAGGAGTTGCAGACATACTTATCTCCTCCAATTTTCCCTCTGAAACTAGTATTTGGAGGCACACTTTCTCCAACCTAGAGGTACTGTCTCCCTAAATTTCTCCAGTCCTGGGTTAAGTCATCCAAGTAAGTAGCAGGGGCAATGTTAATTATATGCTCTGAGAAGGATTATGGTTTATTTGTTTTTGTCAAATCAACATTGGATTATTCCCCTCCTGGTAATCAAGGAGGAAGAACATAATTTACTCAAGAACCTTTGGTGAGAAAGTTTGATGAAGAGCCCTAATTTGCTTAGAAGAAACAAAAGACAAAATAAATTTTAACAAAGATTGGGAGGTGCATATGAATCAGGCTAAGACCCAAGAGAGAAAAGGGTAATTATGATTGAACCACTAGAAATAGAAGTGTCATAAAAGAGGGTAAGTAATAAGTGGATAAGTCAAGATAAGTGGACTTCAGTTCTCAGAATTCCCCAGCCAGTATGCTAGCTAGAATTCAGGAAATTGAAGTTCACATCTCTTCAAGTTGTCAAGATTGAGAAACACAGATCTAGAATTAATAATGAAATGGCCCGATTGTCCCCAAACAGCAAATTTTTAGGGTTATTAAAGAAGATGGAAGAACTCCAAAATTTGCTATCCAAGAGAACGGATATTAAATCAGCAATTGCATTTAGTATCCAACAGCATAAAATGATACAATGCACATATGGGCATGTAGAATCCTAGTTTAACGCTAATGGTTCTTATCTGTAGTGATGATCAAGTTGCATTTTGGAGGGTACTGGAAACTTAACAAAACTCCGGTCAAGTGTGGGAATGCTGTAAAGATAAGAATTCTACCCTGGGAATTATTGGAAAGGAATTGTAAATAAAATTACTAATACTGTAACATTTTGTGTAAATAAATTTATTATTATATAAACATCCAACATTAAAAATCCAGTTTTAACACAATAGGTAAAGCACTAGAAAGCATTATATAAGTCTGAGTGCTATTCCTTAAAGGGCAAGTTTTCTTTTTTCCTTTCTTCATTAGGATGTGTGGACTTCAAGAATTCTCCAGGCAGCAATTAGGGAGTTCAGGGAATTGGGGGATTCTGGGAGCTGAAGTCTGCACATGTTGACATTGCCAAGTTTGAAAAAGATTGCAGTAGATTATACACTAGTCTCCCATAAGTGATATTTGTAATACTTAATACCTTGCCTCTGGTTCACTTCAAGGTGAAAAAGTAATGCAAAACGTTGGCAAATCTCTACTAAGGACACATTAATATTCAGGTAGTTCTCAAGTTATGGCTGTAATGGAGCCCGTCATCATGATCATAACTTGTGACGGTCATACAGAGTCATGGGACTAACCTGCTTTTACAGCCTTTACAGCAGTGGTCGTTAAGTGAATACAACAATTATAAAGCTGCTCCTGTGGTCATTAAAAATTGCTGTGGTCATTAAGCAAACCAACAGCTTCTGGTTTAGCTGAAAACTGAAAGTAAATGCCAGTTTTTGACAAAACCATCATAAAACTCAAGTCATGTGACTGCAGGATGTTGCAAATGGCCATAAATACAGCCCATTTGCCAAGCATCCAAAGCTGGTGATCAAAGTACAGTTACACAACTATACACAACACAGTCACACAACCCCCAACTGCTGGAATGTCAAATCCAGATCACCAGTACCCTCCCCAGGTAGGTCTGTCGGATCAGAAGTCAAGGATTACCTACTTTCAACTCCAGATACCAGAATAGACAGAAGACAATCAAGTTCACTGTATTACTGCAAAGGAACCTGTTTTTCAGGGGTATCCCGAGATCTCTTTGCTTTCACAGAGGAAAAATGTGGGGCAGAGGGCAAAAAATGAAAAGTGGCTTTGTGTTCCTCTTAGCAGTTTTAAACTGAGACAGACTATGAGTTTCTGGTGCCAGAGAGGGAAAAGCCAAAACAGGACTGATCTGGAATCCGGAAATAGGTCAGGGACCACAGGAATGTTTGCATTTGCCCAACCTGTTGTTTTGATGGGGGAGGGGGAGACTGTTTTAACATGCAAGTTGCCATTCAAAGCAACTATTGGAGGCAAGTTTCTTTGAATAAACTATAGGAATCTCAAATCAGAAAGAAAAAAAAACAACCTTATGTGACACTGGAAAAAAAAAGACCGGGCAGCTTATATTCAGGTTAAATAGGTAATTTATTATTTATAGGGTGCGGTGGCGATATGACAAAATTGTTCTAAACAAGGGAATGCAAAGTATACCTAGCCAAATGTGTGTTGTTGTTGTTTTAATTGGTACATTTCTTTTTCAAGGGTCATGCAGGATCCTCAGTTTAACACACAACTATCCCGAGCTTTGACAAATGCACAGAGATGTGTTCATTATTAAACTCTGCAGAGCCTTCTGATAATTCCTAAAAACAACTCTACACTTTGATAACATTGTGTGGCATGCAACTACAACTCACCATTCCAAAATTCTCCCACGCCCCCCACACTTTTTTGTGTGTTTCCAGTTCTGCTAGAGACTGTTTTATAAAACCAAATTAATAGAAGTTATTTTTGGATCAAGTCATCCTCATGATCTAATAAAGAACCTGGGTGGGTGGAGGCTTAGAAAGATTTTACATAAACTCTAAGAAAGCAAGAGTCTATTGGGTTTGGGCCAAAGGAGTCTCCTGTCCCCACTTCCTCTCACCCCCAATCACAAGTGTTCTCCCAGCATTGATAATCTGTGGCAAGATAGAAAGCAAAACAAATGTTGTAAGAGCTATTTTACAAAGAACACATCTCCTATCCTAAAAAGAATAGTTGGATCTATCAACACTTTCTCCTTCCTCGCTTTTCCTTTGAATTTTCCAGACAGTTGCAGCCAAATTATTTTAGAAACTTGTTTTACTTCATATCAGTAATCCCTCTTTCTTCTGCAGTAGGCAGTATTTTTCAGTTTTCAAAGAATGATTTAAAAAAATCTAGGAAATATCTGGGATTGAACCTGGAAACTTTTCTAATTTAAAAGCTGAAGCCTTCCTCAAGTCAAGCTTGACTCCTGATGACTCCCTGAGCACTTCTCGGTAGTTTCCTTGGCAGTAGTAAGAAAGCAAGTCTCTATGAGGATTTATTTCCAGGTTTTCAGCCTAGCCCACAGCCTCGGTACACCTAAAAGTCCTGCAGACAAATACTAACTAAGGTTTGACTCTTCTTAACTCGCAACTTCAGGCCCAGGCTAAGCAGACCCTGCAAAACATCCCAAGCTTAAAACATGTTTCCTAATATTTCAAGCTCTGACCAAAACACCCATGCTCCAAGTATTTTATTTCAAAACACTTGTGTTATTCCAAGCTCTAGGGCTAAAGAGGACCATTCTGAGTGGCACTATTCAAACAATCTAAGAGTCACAATGCTTGGGTTTTTTTTTTTTTTTTAAAAAAGTTTTCTAGCATAGCTTGTAGAGGGGGACAGTTTATCACTGCCTACATGTTAATTAGGGACACATCACAGCATCTGAGTATCTTTCACTGCCTTCTACCTAGCAAGCACTCTCCTGTAGCACAACTCTTGACTTTTGGTTCCTCAACAATTGATAATTAATCCTAAAATGATAACACTATCCATCAGTACAATGTCTTCATTGTAAATTCTGAGGCCAGTTGCTGGATCTGTTGTACTTTTGGTCTTCTTTGCAGTTAATCATAGTTCTATTTCTTCCCCCATGCTCTTTGGCTTTCATTATTCACCCTTGAAGAACATATTTGCATTTCTGGCTAGCACAGTAGTGTCATTGGCGCACTGATGATTCTTCCTCTAGTTATGCTCATCTTTTCCCATCTAGCTTCCCTCAATATATATATTCAGCTACTCCCTCTGCGTAGTTTATCAGGAGAAAAATATATGTGTCATAGCACATTGCTGCTCATTTTGCTCACATAATAAGCTGCATCTTTGCTGGCTTAGGCTATGTTGCTATTTTCATTTAACCAGAGTCAATAATTCCTTGACTGTTGCACTGAAAATACAATCAATTTTTTTTTATCAGAGTAGTGTATTCAACATACCGCAAATTACTGATGTTACTTCCTCCAATTTTAAACACTCATCTTTTTCCAATCTAACCAATCTATGGAGAATAAGGAAGATGACCATAACAAAGACAGGTGAGATCCATCACCAAAGCAATAAGGGGGAAAACATATCTTAGTTTGATAGTCAGAGAAGGCTCCCCCCAAAACTCCTTCTGTGTTTTTTTTTTGTTTTTTTTTTGCACCATAGATTAATATGGCTCTCCTACATTGTAAAAAAAAAAAAATGAGTATCCTTTAAGGCACATTGCCATCATGTGACGTTTTGTGACCCATTCACGGTGCTGGGGTAGCTGTGGGCTGAGCGTGACGCATCTGGCCCGCCGGCTGCCAGTTTGATAACCCTGTTTTAAGGTATCTTGCATATTGGCATATTTACTCTATAGAATTTCAACTTCTTTCATCAATGATTGATCCTGTGAATCAGATCCACTGACATCCTTTAGCATACTAATCTGAGATTGGAATCTCCTTCTGAGTTTGGAAGTCTTGTTTTCCCATGTCCATTTCCATTTTTGGTATCTTTACTGATATTGTTATACTATTGCTCCATATAAGCAGTTCTCTGAAATAGTTTGTTAAGTTCCTTCCAATTTTTTTTTATTTTTATACAGCCATGGTGATGCAGTGGTTAGAATGCAGTACCGCAGGGCTAACTCACTGCTCACTCCAAGAGTTCAATTCTGAGCGGTTCAAGATTGACTCCATCCTTCCAAGCCTGGTAAAATGAGGACCCAGATTGTTGGGAGCAATATGCTGACCCTTTAAACCACTTAGAGAGGGCTGTAAAGGCACTGTAAAGCAGTATATAAGTGCTATTACTATTGCTATTTTCTCGACTTTGGCTTCTCTTCTCTTCCTGGCAATTTCCACCCTGTTGTTTTAATATCCAATTTGGGTTCTTCAGTTTCTTGGCCATTGGCAGTTTGTTTTCACCTTCATTGTTAACAACTTCTTTTTTATTCCATATTTTCTTGCATTCCCTATCAATGAGAGTCAATACTTCAAAGTAATTCCTGATCTTCTCCTTGAAAATGGGGTGGGTGTGTTCAAGATCATATTGTGGACACTGGGTAATTGTTTTCTTCCACTGTAGTTCAATTTGGGACTTGCACATTATGTGTTCCACAATCAACCTATGGCCGTATGTATGTTGTTAAAAAGGAGCTCTTCCACTCCTTGTTATAAGTCATATTGTCAGCTTGATTTCTGGGTGCTCCCTCTGATGATATCCATGTATGCAGGCATCATTTTCTTTGCTTGAAGAACGTGTTAGCAAAGTAGCCATTAGACAATGGAATATGTGTCCTATACACATTACACAAACATTCCTAATAATGCTCCTGAAATCTGTAGGCTCTAAGTTATAAAATGCAAAACTATACTGCTTTTGTTTTATTGTTGTGCTTTGGCATGTGGACTTTGTTCATACTTTGGGGCTTTCATACCTTCGCTTGCTAAGTGCTGCTGTCAAACTACTAAATGCAGACATATATTCTATAAATGTGTATTAGGAAGGAGAAGAAGCTTCAAGCAAATAGCCTGATAAGTGTATTTTTGTTAACATGTTTATGGGCTCTGCTGAAATGAATCATACTGGAGGCTGCAGTTTCCTAGGTTTGTGGTCATCTGTGCGTACAGAATAAGAGGGGGGAACTGTACTTAAAAAATTGCTTTGTTTTCTATGAGAATTTTTAAAAAATATTTTCATTAAAAACAAAAACAGAACAGCTTCCCTGGAGTTCAACCAGTAAGTAACAATTGATTACCTTGCAAACTGTTTCTGTGTCCTTAAAATAAAAACAAAGAACAAGGCCATTCTTTTAAAGATTTCAGAACATTCAAGGTGTTCAGTTACATTCCATTAAAACTCTGCCAATTCTGAACATTCCAAAGAAGCATTCTGAACGTTTTCTCCCAGGCTTGAAATAATGTTTTTATATTTCGTGCACATTCTTATAAATCATATATTTTACCTCTCAGTTCTGTATCTACTCCTAAATTAAAGCTAATGCTTTTTAGCTTCTAAGCTAATTTATGTTTGTATCCTGCATTTAGTTCAGGGAAAACAAGAATTCCAAATAAAACTGAGATAGCAATACTGTTTTGTTTATTAATAAGTGGAATTAGATTAGATTGTTCCAACCATTCCCTGGCTCAGGAAAACAAAGTGTGGCATACTAATTTATACTATTAAACATAAGGAGAGAACACTTTGTGCGGATCCAGTATAATATCTCTGTACTTGATGTCACTGCACTAGTTAATTCTTTTTTAAAAGGAGGAGGAGGAAGAGGAGGAGGAGCGGGGGAATCTCGGCCTCTTAAAATATTTCATTTTCATTAGGAAAGTACTCCATATTCTCTCATGGCTCACGGGAATACATAAAGGTGTTTTTTTTTTTTTCATTTCTGTAAGATATTTAGGTTCATTGACTAAACTATGTATACCTTTCAACCCCACCTTTCCCATTTAAAAATGATGCAAATATTTTCTAAACAATACTAATAAATGCCATAATCTCAATTAAGGACAGGGGATCTAATTCAGATGCTGCTGAGTTATATCTCCAGTCTATCTGATGACTGGCCATGCACTGGAGCTGCTGAGAAATAAATTCACTGGCATCGAGTAGCCACAGATTCTCCAGCTCCGATATACACTGGTGCTTCAGTGCATTTGGGACAACTTCTTAAATTTCAGCAGGGAGCTGAATATGCCATTGCTCTGTACTTAGTAAACTGAAAATGGGTGAGAAATCCACACTTTTTTCTTTCACACCTACGCTAAACCTGTAGATGTTTTTTCCTCCAGCAAGAAGTAACCTTAGTAACAGTTGTGAAAAATGCCTAAGGTACAAAACAGCCATTATAGCACAGAACTATCTTCCCACTGCAATCCTAAAAATATCCAATATTCTAGACAGATCAACCCTCAGCAATAGTCACCCTGAATACTGGCAAGGGAGAATAGGCAGCAGAGATTGAAGAGCTTTCCAAAAGGGAGACAAAAATTGTTAACAGGAAGAATAAAAAAATCTGCATCTAATATGTAGAAAAATTCGCACAGAAAAATGCACAAAAATGCATAATGGGAAGAAAGAAGTGATAGGGAGACTCACATAATTGGATAGGAGGATCCCACCTGGTTTTGACAAAAAGTAAAAAGAATCAAGAAGGATGACAAGAATGCTGTTTGAAGTGATACAGAGAGAGTACACTCGAAGTATAATAGACTAGCAGAATAAAATCTACAGGACTTGTAAATTTTTTGCTGTTGTTCATAGGGCCACGATTTCTTTGCTGGTAGCCTCAGTTTGCTAGTGGAAGGATAGTTCTGAAAAGTAGCTGGAGTAGATTTATTAATGAACTTTACTTAATTCATTTGAAAAAATAATATATTCAAAATATAAATCAAAGACCATAACTATGGTTGTGTTGAAAAGATTCACAATGACGGAATCAAGCTGGTACTGTGTCCATTATGTCTGTTAAGCCATTTTCAGAGGGTGTTTTTTTAATTGCTTATTTAACTGAAACAAAAATGCAATTTGTTTCAAAATATATCCTGTATCCTTTGTACTCACTCACCAAATATAAGGCAAGATAAATGGAAGGAAGACAAATGATTTGCTTGATTTTATAAATCATTAGGAAATTTGCTTTGGTGCTATGGAAAAGGATGGATAAAGCGGTGTATTCTTTCTTTTCCTTGAGAAACCCCAGGGTTGAAGAACTACAATCAGCACTGTTCACCTGCTGCAAAGCAAGGACATGGCAAGTCCTATGGTATAAAGAAGGCATTGAGAGAGGAAATTTATTGATTTAGAAAGCCTAAATATGTGGAGAAAGACATATCAAAAGTATCTGTGTGCATGAGTCAAAACGTGACGATTCCATCACCTTGTCTAACTGTCCATATATAAGCATATATAGATATGATATCTAAATAGGAGGGAGGCGTGTTGGATATGTTTGCCACCTTGAGTTATTTGTAAAAATAATAAAGGTGGGATATCAATAAATGAAATGAAATTTAAATATATACTGAAAAGAACTATGATGCTGAGGTAATTTAGCAAGCTGCATTGGTTGCCTTCCCCATCCAATTCAAGATGCTGGTTTTAGCATTTAAAGCCCTTCATATCATAGGACTGGGCTATTTGAGGGATCATCTCTCTTTGATCCCATCAGCCCACCCAATTCAATCTGGCAGAAAGGGCATACTGTGGGATCTACATTTGAGGGGGTCCCTGGGGATGTTTCTTCTCTGCCAGAGTGTCCATCTTATGGAACATTCTTCCCCCCAAAATTCGACTGGCTCCATCCATTTTGACATCCCGGAAGCCCCTCAAGACCTGGTTATGTTATCAGGCCTGGTGCTGCCAGCAAACTGGAGACATGTTTAGTTGGCTCCATTGTTGAGGTAGCCATTTTTATTGTCCCTTTGCCCAGGGTTTGTGTATTTCTTTTTATAATCTTTATTTTTTTAATCTGGACTTTGCATTTTCTACATTTCTTGTTTTTATGTGCCTTGGGTTCAGTTGTATACTACCCAGAGCCACGTTCTGTAAGATAGTTAGCTCTACAAATTTGGCTCATAAATAATAATTATGGCTAATTAAATCCAGAGGGTTTGAGGGAAGGAGTCCAAAATATCATAGTCTACTCCATCAAAGTTGTTCTGACTGACTGTGAGAATAACTGAGATGCTTCTATTATTAAACCAATTTTTTTTTTAAAATCTATTATTAAACTAAAGCTTTTAAAGATCTTCCTAAAGTTTCCACAATTTTTTTAAGTGGTGTCCCCCGAGTTTGCTCCAGAGCGGCATAAAACATTCCCAGTTAACAGAGGACAAGTCTCTTTGTAACACAATGAGACTGTCTAAGTTTTACTTGATTTAGAGCAATTAGTGGGAAAGCATTTGCTATTATGTGAGATCATGCAGATTACACAATGGTGCTCTGGGGCCTGAAAAGATTACCAGTCTTTGCTATAAACAGGTCGTTCAGATCCCCCCAAATCCCAAAGGATGTCAACAATACTTCTGATGCTTAAAGGTTTTCACACAGATTGTTTCTCTCTCTCTCTCTCTTCTGCCCATGATCAGATGAGTATCACCACAATCCAGATTTCTGTACTTGTGGGAGAGGAGAAAACATGGGCTTGGCATGTGATCAGAGCCACAACAAAGAAAGAGTCTGATTAAGTGGCTATGACACAGCCTTCTACTTTTCCCTTCAGATGGTTGATCAAAAGCCAGGTACACGTATGGTAAACTTTTTGTTTGGTCTGCTGCTCTTAGTAGATTATGGTATTGGATTTCCCACAGGAAAATTCCACTCCCCAAGTCAAAATTCACAGGCAGAGGTCTGTTATCTAGTTTTCATCCCACCAGCTAAAGCACCCAGCTTTGTTTTGCAACAAATGCTTCTGAAGAGGCATTTACTGTGGCATTTACCGGTACCAGTTTTTTCTCCATTTGCTCCCACTCAACCACCGCTCAAAACAGCTCACACCTCACTCCACTTTGCAAACATCAAGAAAAGAACTTGATAAATCATAGCGGAATGAAAGAGTTTGAAGAGGAAGCCCAGGGGGGGGGGGCTTTCCCCCCAACACTTGTTAAGAGAACTCCCTTGCTTCCCACATTACAAAAGAGCCCTTTCAACTCAGGAAGCTTAATCTGGATCCATCCCCATGACAGACTACAGGAATACCTCACCTGGGCAAGCTGTAAGTACTGTGACATCACCTTAGCTTAGCTTCAATAAGAGTCTGAGTGCTATACAAGAAAAAGTGAACGTCTATATTTGGTAGGTAAATATTGTGAAGACAAGTTTGACTCCTGATGACTCTATGGAAACAACAATCAAGTTTCTTGGCAACAATATGGAAATTGTTTGGAGATTACCTTCTTCCAATAACCAACATACGTTTCCAAGTCCTAATCAGGCACTGATTCTGCTTTCCAGATAAGGTCAATCTGGTGATACCATCTGATATCATGTGTGTTTTAGTTTTTTGCAATTATATATAGACAAGTTGCTTAAAGGATAGGAATTTAAATATCAAACCTATGATGATTTTTAACTCAACACAAGCAAGATGATACAAATACCACAAATACTTTTGATATGGGTTGACTTATTCATACAGGCTACAATCATAACTGTAACAGTGCATGCACATAAACCAGTTTCAAACTGCGTATAGATGGACATATTTTCACTGGACATATTTTCATTGAAAAAAATCTACCTATCCTGACTTAAGACTTAAAATTACAGCAATATGCCCCAGTGATCAAAAATTTGTTTAACACATTTTTTGCACCTTCACAAAAGTTAACAAGTCACTTAACTTTTGGAACTTATTTAAATGTTTAATTATAGCTTTCTGCCTTGACACAAAGGATGGAACTATGCACTTTTAAGATTCACAGAATCTATCACATAATTTGCATCTTATTCACACACTGCAAGGTGACATTTGTAAAAGTACTATAATAAAGTGTGAATATTGACAAAGTATGTTTGGAAGGATTGGAAACTATTCAGACTGCAAGATGAAGAGAATGTCAATGTGAGCAATCTTGGGTGCCCTAGACAGTGCAGGAAACACCTCTACTGCCAGAACTGCATTGGGGCTGGGTTTTTTCCAAATCCAATTCAAGGTATTCATTAGAGCAATAGCACATAGACTTACATACCTCTTCACAGTGCTTTTACAGCCCTCTCTAAGCAGTTTAGAGAGTCAGCATATGCCCCCCAACAATCTGGATCCTCATTTTACCGACCTCGGAAGGATGGAAGGCTGAGTCAATCTTGAGCCTGGTGTGATTCGAACTGCCAAATTGCAGGCAGCAGAAGTAGCCTGCAGTACTGCATTTTAACCACTGAACCACCACAGCTCTTTTTTTTTTTTAATCATTTTTAAAGCCCCTACATTGCAGGGGCCTAAGCTACCTACGGAACCATCTTTGCCCCCATTACATCAGCCCATCCCATTCAGTCAGGCAGCAAAGGTATGATGTGCAGCCCACCAGATAAAAAATCCCAACTGGCATGGTCTTAAAAGGCAGCCTTCCTTCTCTGCCATTGCCTCCCCATTTGGAGCCTTCTCCTGCCTGAGGTGAGGTGGGCCCCCACTCTCCTGGCCCTTCGGAAATGTTTGAAGATCCAGATCTATTGACTGGCTAGAGCTCATAGAGCTGTGGAACAGGTTGGCACTTCAAAGCCCCCCACACTGCCTTTTTAACTTAATTTTAATTATTCCATTCTTGTTTAAATTGCCCCCTAATATAATTGCCTCCTAATGTAATTGTACATTGCCGAGTGTCGCGCTGGGAGTGAGATAGGCAGTCTCTAGTTTTGATATATAAATAAACAGAAAAAAGCAGCAAAACACAAATATAATTCCTCCCATATTTAATTATAACTTTTTTTTTCTTCAATATACTTTGCATCGGATAGGCACAGGAAAGGGAGGGACAGAACACTAGTATGTAAAAGGAGAGAAATACATTTCCATGTTTCCCACTTCTAACAGTAAGTCAACTATCTTTCAACCACCTACAGCCATATGAATATATCATGCGTGACTTTGAAAGGGAAAAATTCGCAATGGACACCCAGACCATCAAAGGGGTGACTGGCTATGTGAAGGAGTAGTCATTGTTTCTCAAACCCCAAATAGGAACAACCTTGATTGGAGCAACTCTATCCCTCCAGGAAGCATTACTGAAGGCCAGCTCTTCTTTGCAGAACTAACAAGAGCAATCCCTCCCACATTCACAGCCTCTTGTGAAATTTAGTATTTTCAGTAGAAAAAAGAGGAAGGCAGCAGAATGGTTCCAATTTTCAGTCTGGTGTGTTCATTTACTTTACTAATTCAACAGGAAGCTGAACAAGAGATGTAGCATAACATGGAGTTCAGTTCAGTTCAGTTCATAGGCAGAGAGATATGAAGCTCTCAAAGTATTGGGCAGAAGAGACCATCTCTGACCCACCAAGCCTAATATTCACTCTTCCTTTTGTATTTCCACATGAAGATTAGCTTAACAGAAAAGTCTGGAAAAAGGGGGAGGGTTCAATAAGTGCACTGGCCAGATTTTTTTTTTTTGCCTTTTTAATTTAAATCCTCAAAAAGTTACTTATCAAATTTGAAAAATGCAATAGAACATAGAACAACAACAGATTTGGAAGGGACCTTGAAGGTCATTTAGTGTTCAAGCAGGAGAGTCTATTTCAAATATTAGCCTATACCTAGGATCGAACTCACAGCTTCCTGGTTGTGAGGCAAGAGCTCCACCTCTAGGCCATTGCACTGGACTTATAGCCCTACAATAGCCATACCAGGAAATCCAACAAAAATTATTGTTTCTTATGGCACTAAACTCCAGCTCCAGGCTCAATTTCAAATCATCCATTAAACACCACTATTACCACATTCAACAACTGTCATGATTTAAGCCAATTGCCTTTATCTTACACTTTCTCCAAATCAACCATCATCAATACCTTTTCTTGTTGCTTTCATGTATTTCCCAATGACCTGTGGAAAAGTGAGTATCTGCTTCACACATCCCTTGCTTGGCATGAAGCCACATTACATTTCCCAAATTTTGCTGACTGTCTTGTCTCTTAGCTTTTCAATGAAATTCCTGCCAAACTCTTTCCTGAGCACTTTCACCAATCCTTCTGTAATTAGAGACCGATTCTAATGGAAATAACATGTTTGGTAAGTGGGCAAAGATAGTTAAACAAGTCCTCAGAAGAGTGAATGGAATTAAAATTATTTGCAATCAAACTGAAGTGGGAGAATATTCAAATAAATATTTTAGGAATATTTATGGGAACAGTGATCAAAAAGTGGAATTGAAACAATTAGTTTAAGTTTTTGTGTCAATGATGGGAAGGAAATAATAAATATGATAATGTTTGAAAATGGTGAGACTGCTGGCAGAGATTGTAAAAGCTGAAGCAAAGAATACTTTTGTCCTGTGAGGTTCCAGTGTAGCTTAATATAAGTTTGTATCTGGAGGTTCAATCTGTGCCTGATAATCGGAAGAAAGTTTTCTCCCATATGAAAGGCAAAGTAACAAAGGCAAATGCAAAATTTTCTGTGTTTTTAACCTTAACAATACCTTACCCTGCTTGAGTATGTTCTTTGCAACTATATTTTTAAATCCCCTTTCCCCCATTTTTCCTATTCATAGCCTCTTTCCCTTCATTGCTGCATCTCATCCTTCTCTAATCCTATCATTCTTCCATCCATAAATAACTGATTCAATGAGCTTTTAGATTAATATTTTTCTCTTTTCTAAGCAGATTGTCACCAGTCACATTTTTATTCATTCTTGAATCTGCATTTTTTCTACTCATCTTCTTCCTACCTATCACTTTGTGTTTGTTACCTAGCATAATTTTCCATTCAGTCCCAATCAAATTAAAATGTAGCACAATTTTTCCCCAAACCAAGTGCTGATTACTTCTATTATCACCATTTACTGAAATATATAACATTCAATTATCACCAACCTACAGAATCTTATTTTCCTATGCCCTCAAAATCTACTTGGCATAAATCCTTGTGTTCTAGCACATATTTTAGATCTATATCTTTTCTTTAATTTCATTTTTTTAATTTTAGCATTTACATCTCTTATATTTAACATGCCATGTCCATTACAAATGGATACTGACCTCCAACTGGCATCATAACTAGTTAATCAAGTTAATCAGTCAATTTCATATAATGCCTTGTAGTAATATAGAGAAGCGATCATTTAAGCTACCAACCTTAGTTACACTGTTGCTATATTCAGCATTCCTTGCTAAAACATGGATAGCATCAATTAGATTTGTCACATTTTGGCATGTACATCAAAATGTACCAAATAACCCAACTCCACCCTAATCCCATTCCGCTGCTTTTGTAAGCCGAATCAACCACTACCTTGCAGGACAATTATTGTCCATAACTCAACAATACAAGCAGCACACTGGCACACACTCACTGCCAAACATTGACATACAAAATAAGATCAAGCTAATTTAAATTAGGCACGCTAAACTAACATCCCCAGCAAGTCATCTAATATTTTTTAAATGCCAATAGAATTTACAGTCACACAGAAAATGACTAAACCTCCCAATTGGGTAGAAATGTAACCTTTATGTTGTGAGACAGGTTCACCGTTTTCTTAGAAGCACTTCCCACCAACCAGAAGTCAAACATTAAGCTATACTGTAGTTTCATGTTTCATTTTTAGACGGTTACAGAAATGACAACCCTACATAAGCCAACTAGGCTTTCAAAATCTCTTGGCTGAAAATCTAAAATGGAAGCCCAGGAAGTGAGAATCCCTGCGTTCTCAAGTCTAGTCAAACAGCCCTTGCAAACACAGGGGGTACGGTTAAATACATCAATCTTTTGCAGAATATATACCCAACAAAAATGCTTTACCACCCACCCAGTCTGTTTCACTTTTGATTATTATGTGGTTACAATCCACTTTCTTACTTTATTCCCCCCACAACTGGTTTATTGATAGGTATGATAAAATTATAATCTATTAAACTGGAAAGCCAATCAACTACCATAAGGATCATCCTGGCATCGGGCTACTGAAGGCTCAAATAATGTATCAGTCATGCTCAATAAGAATGCACCTGACTAATACTGAGCAGACATACCTCACACAGCTGATGTGAAAAATTTATAATTTTTAAAGCATTGTGAGTATTGCTACAAAAATAGATGACTGCACACACAGCCTCAAAGCAATGTTTTTGAGAACACATTCTTGCTGAAAACTATCAGGTTATTTCTATAGAGTATTTCTTACCATTTTAACCGTAAGCACTAACAAACCCCAGTGCCATAAGGACAAAATGCTTTGTTTAACTGTTACCAGGTTTGGCAACAAACCCCAATGATATATATATAGGAATGTTTTTGATTTCTCACAGCATATGCATAAAACATGCCTGCCCATAGCACAAACATAAATTAATGCAGCACCCTTCCAACATACAGCATACATACCAGCATAGATTTATTTTTACCATCCGATGAGAGCAACTAAGGCAATTTCCACCTTATTCGGCTAAGAGTGAGTCTAGAGTAGTCATTAAATTAAAAGAAATCAATCCTGCATTGTCAAGAAAGTATTTGTCCTAGTACAGTAGAGAGATGCAAAGCCTCCGCATTCTTAGATCTACCGAATTTTAAATTTTTCTTTCCGGAATCGTTCCAAAGCCACTGTAGGGGGAATCTTTATAAAAGTTCTATTCGATTCACACATACAACTTTGCCCATTCAGCCACGATCAAAATGCAGATGGGAGAGGCTATTATGCGTCTCTTCAATGCCTGGACGCTTTCCTCCTCCCCAAAGGGGGTCCCAACAACAGAAAACCTCACACTCGGCAAAAGCAACCCCCCCAAAGGTCACGGATCAGGGCTCTCGCTCCCTTCCCCACCCAGGCTGCGCTCTCAGCCTTTCTCTTCCAAACCAACTCGGGTCGCAATTTCAGAAATAAAAAAATAATGCAACCCCCCCCCAAAAAAACCCCATTCCGATATTCAGCTTTGCACGATGAGCTGCCGCCGCATTGGGTTTTCGACCATTCTCTGCCCCCAACCCCACCCCCACCCCTCGTCCCGCTCCCTCGAGTCAGAAAACTAACCAAGCGCTAACAAAAGAGGGTTTTTAAAAACCCTTTTCAGTGTTTTTTTTTTTATTCCCCCGATGCCTTGAGGTACCCAGCAGAACAATTTCTCTCACGGCCGACAGAACAGGCTGCAGCGAAAGGTGGTGGCGTTGAACGGGCTAGCCCCTCCAGCCCGCCGCCCTCCAGATCGGGAGGGCTAAAACTCGCCCGGACAGTCGGTGCAGTCCTGGACGCTTGCCCGGGACCAGATGCGTCGGAAAGAGGGATGGCGCGAAGCCATCCCCGATCGCCCTCAAACTTCCCAGCAGGTCCGAGTAGAAGAAGGGAGCGTTTCTCTTCCCCCCCTCATTCTTCCGCCTGTCCGTAACTCCGCCTCTCCTTCGCCCCATTCATGCCGGCCGGCCTGCCTGCCTTCTCTTCTTGCCCTCCATCCTTTTTTCTTACCTGGCTCGGCGTCCGCCTTCTCCCAGCCGCTCGGAGAGCGAGACGAGGCTCAAGCCCGCAGCGCCGGCGAAAGCCGACAGTCTCTCTCTCTCTCTCTCTCTCTCTCTCTCGCCCGCCTCGCTCCTCGACCCGCTCGTCTCTCCACCTTGGGCAACAGTTGGTAGTTGCACGAAAGCCACGCCCCCCGCGGGTTCCTGTTGCTAAGCGCCCCGAGCGCTTCATTGTATCCGTCCGGTGAGCTCACAATGGCGGGGTTTGCGAAGATTCCAAAAAGGGGCGGAGCCAGGAGTCGAGAGGTAATAATCACTTGAAAAAGAGGTCAAGGCCGGCCGACCACCCGGCGTTGCTTGCGGCCGGCGGGGAACCGGTGTCTTAGCTGTAATGCTAACCGGCCGACCCTTGGGGAAAAAGCGGTCGAAATCTTTCGCTGCTTTTAAAAAGGGATAAATGTCGAAGCTGGGTCTTTTTGGGGCTGCGGTGCCGGGCAGTCGCGTTAAAGGGGGAGGTCCGGCTTACCTCATAAGGGTTGAGTGTTGAATAGTAGCGCAGGTCCAAAACGTTTCATTTATACTTTGCCTCTTCATTCCTCGGACGGAGTAAAAGATAAGAGGGCAGTTTACGGACAGCTAAATTCAACCCGGTTTGCAAGCTTGCGATGGAAGAGGAAAATTCTGAAGAATTGTTTTTTTTTAAAAAATCTCTTTTCTTTCTCAAGACCTTCTCCTTTGGACTTCCCTGCAGTAAAGTTCTTAATAATTCGGATTTGAATTCATAATTGGGAGCCTTTGTTTCAGCGGGATGCAACATTTACTTTACTTGGGTGATAAGAAACAGCCTGATATCTTACAGCGTCTTGGTGTTTGATTTTAAGTTTGCATACTGTGTAAATTCGGTCAACTGTAGTTTACTCAGAAAATCATATTTAGCAGTCTGAGTAAACCAGTTAAATGAGCCATTTTTTCCTCTCTTTTTTATTATATTGTTATACATCTCAATGAGAGCACGTTTGGTTAAGGCATCAGTCTAGAAACAAGAAGATGCTGAGTTCTAGTTCCACCTTGGGCAGAAAGCCAACTGGATGACCTTGGGCCAGTCACTTTCTCTCAGATTTAGGAAAGAGTTAATGGCAAATCACTACTGAAAAACCTTCCCAAGAAAGCTGCAGGGTGTTCTCCAGAGTCTCCAACAACCCAATACAATTGAATGGAAGAAAAAAAAATGTCAGAGTAATTGTAGATTTGAAGATTACTAACACTCCAATGTTAAATTGTTGAGGATAAGAAAAGTACTTCAATATTAATTACAATTTGGAATGTGAGTGTTGTGGGTGCTCCATCACTGCAGCTTTTCAAAAATAGACAGGATAACTCTTGACTTTTTCATCCAGAATTGAACATAATGTTAAAAACAGATTATGTCAAAGTATTTGTTATATAATAAATTTTGATCTTAAACCAATATAGTAACACCCCCATTGTATTGTTACTTGATGTTTTTGCACATATCAGTAAAAGAATAAAGTGGATAAACAAGTTTGAGAGCAGTTAAACTGCCAAAAAATATGGAATAGAAAAGAAGAAAAACTTGGTTTTTTAACATACCTCTTTTCGTACATCAATATATACAATCTTTGTAAACATTTCAACCCTCTTAAAAACCAGTCTAAATCAGGGGTCTCCAACCTTGGCAACTTTAAGACCAGTGGTGGGATTCAATTTTTTTTACTACTAGTTCTGTGGGCGTGGCCTGGTGGGCGTGGCAGAGGAAGGATACTGTAAAATCTTCAGTCACAGGTGGTATTTGCCGGTTCTCCAGAACTGGTCAGAACCTGCTGAATACCACCTCTGTTTAAGACCTGTGGACTTCAACTCCCAGAATTCTGGGAATTAAAGTCCACAAGGCTTAAAGTTGCCAAGATTGGAGACCCCTGGTCTAAATGATATTTTTGCCATGCTATTTATGCTAAATGAGCCACATTGTTGACAGTCCTTTATATATTAATTGGCAGCAGCCAATAGTAATTCTACCTCAATTCTGACTTGGCATCTTATTTAGTCTCACCTGGAGGTGGTGGAATTTGAATCTGGTCAGAACTTGGCATGCAAATCATTTGCTCTGTCATTCAGCTGCTCTTCTTTCTCTCTTGGGTTTCTTTGTTGCCGGGAGCCTGATCTTGTGGAAACTACTGTTTTAAAAAGTCATGGGGAGCTGGCAGCACAACAGCCTTTTCTTTGAAGGCTGACACTGAGTATGCCACCTTCATTTTAAAATTTGTATGGCATCATTTTCAAATCTTTTGGCCACCTAATGAGAAGGAAGGACTCAGTGGAGAAGAACCTAATGCTGGGGACGACTGAGGGCAAAAGAAGAACAGAATGACAGAGAATGAGGTGGTTGGATGGAGTCACTGAAGCAGTCAGTGGGAGCTTAAATGGACTCCGGGGGATGGTAGAAGACAGGAAGGTCTGGAGGGACGTTGTCCATGGGGTTGCGATGGGTCAGATACGACTTCGCAACTAACAACAACAACAAATGGCATCATTTGAACGGAGAAGGTAATGGGCATGGTTAATAATGGGTTGGATGGAACAGCTCCAGTGAACCCCAGAACTGAAGGCTAGCTTGGCATGTTGAAAAGCTACTCAGGAAGAAAGCATAGACTTGAAACCTATTTCCATATGGCTGCCAAGAAGGCTACCAACTGAACTAGTTTGGCCTAGTGGTCAAGGCTCCAGGTTCTCACGTGTCTTAAATCAGGGGTGTCCAACCTTGGCAACTTTAAGACTTGTGGACTTCAACTCCCAGAATTCCTCAGCCAGCTTTGCTGGCTGAGGAATTCTGGGAGTTGAAGTCCACAAGTCTTAAAGTTGCCAAGGTTGGACACCCCTGTCTTAAATCTTGGTTTACCATTTATGCATAATATACATTATAATACTCTTCTAAATGTTCTTTAAATACAGTATTTTCTTAAATATCTGACTCCCACCAAAACAGCTTAATCCAGTATCTTTAAACTTTAAACCTTTGATTTGTTGCATATATGAATCGGTATTCACAATCCTGATGCTTTTATTTTTGCTTGAGACCCTTATCTGAAAATGAAAAATTAAGCAGCAATGAAGTTATAGCCAGTAAACAGGTATTTAGAATCTCTTCACATTCTATCAGTCCACATATTGCATATTTGGATGTATGACAGAGTTAGGTTTTAAGAAAAATGTATTGCATTTTGAGTATAGCAATTCAAGGTTTACTGTTTACTCCAATATTTACAGCGTTCACTCTTTTTCTTCAGAACAGTAGGGGAAATAACTTATTTCTATAAAATGCCTTGCTAAATTAAGAAAAAAGTGCCTCATTGAGACAGATCAACTATCCACCACACTGGAGATCCTTTCATTCAGCTCATATTCCTTATTCAGATGAAATGCAACAAGTTTTTTTTTCTCCAAAAGAATAATGTCAACCTTCCTAGGTACACCAGACAGTAAACCCAACCAATGAGATAATTCTACTTTATTGTAAGGCTATATTAACAGAATCTTGCAAGTCCAAAAATACAAATCTCCCACCACCATCTCCTTTAGACCCTTAGGGAGGGTTTCTGTCCATTATGAAACTGTCAGCTATGCCCTCTCTCATCTAATGGCAGTATCTCTTTGCCCTGGTCTTTCTCACATATCATTCCATTCTGGGAGATAGGGTGGGCTAAAAGAAAAACTAGCCCCAAATAATTCAACGAACCTCTGTAAGGGAGGGTGGATTTGATTCTGGCTCTTCCCACTCCTAGCCCAACACCTTAATATTTATGCTACATTAACAGATGCCATTGAAATCCACATGATAGCCTTAATCAAAATCACATTAAGTTTAAGCATGGCTTTTTAACTACAATTGGCTGTATTTGGACAGTATATTAAGCCATATGTTATGGTCTAGAAATCCCAGA
Organism: Notechis scutatus; assembly: GCF_049901735.1. NCBI lineage: Eukaryota > Metazoa > Chordata > Lepidosauria > Squamata > Elapidae > Notechis > Notechis scutatus. The sequence goes on from NC_142010.1 coordinate 128,855,347, forward strand.
AGTTGAGTTTACAGAGCAGGCTAAACCAAACTAAAAAAAACACATCACATTAATGTTTGTTCATAACATGTGAGCTCATTCAGTGATCACTGATAACTGATCAGTTTTACCATACAAATATATGATAAAACTCACTCCTTATGAAGTTCATCACTTTATTGGAATACATCTAGTCAACACTCCATAAAACTATCCAAATGTGCTATACTTAAACCCCAGATCCTTAGACCTGAAGCCAAGCAAGTTCTCTGTTAAATGCAATTTTACTTGAAATATTTGGTTCTTGAGTGGAAGCATGGATTCAAAGCTAAAACATATTTTACAGCAGGCTTGAATATGCATGTTCTACAGAGGAATTATTGAGTCTGTCATCTGCACCTCTATAACTGTCTGGTTTGGTTCTGCAACAAGACACAGACTCCAGAGAGTAATTAGGACTGCAGAAAAAACAATTACTACCCACCTGCCTTCAATCGAGGACCTGTATACTTCACGAGTCAAAAAGAGGGCTGTGAAAATATTTACAGACCCCTCACATCTCGGACATAAACTGTTTCAACTCCTTCCCTCAAAACGACGCTATAGAGCACTGCACACCAGAACAACTAGACACAAGGACAGTTTTTTTCCCAAAAGCCATCACTCTGCTAAACAAATAATTTCCTCAACACTGTCCAACTATTTACAAAGTCTGCACTACTATTACTATTAATCTTCTCATCACTCCTTATCACCCATCCCCTCCCACTTATGACTGTATGACTGTAACCTTGCTGCTTGTATCCTAACGATTTATATTGACTGTTTTCTAGTATGATTTGATTGCTTATTGTACCCTATGACTATCAGTAAGTGTTGTCTTGACTCTTGATGAATGTATCTTTTCTTTTATGTACACTGAGAGCATTTGCACCAAGACAAATTCCTTGTGTGTCCAATCATACTTGGCCAATAAAGAATTCTATTCTATTCTGCTCTGCTCTGCTCTGCTCTGCTCTACTCTACTCCTATTCCTATTCTATGCTCCACCTGATAAGGCATTTGGAAGAAGGCTGATTCTCTTTACTTAGCCACACGATCCTAGGAAAATACACATTGAATGAAAGAGCCACCAGCAAGGCACCCTCACCTGTTCTGAACCTGTTACTGAATCATGTTGTTACCTCTAAGTCAAATATGTATTTTCCTGGAATTGCATAACTACTATGCAAACAGGAAATGTAGCTTTTAAGGAGGCATAAACAGGTATGCTGTGTGCACCCGTGCCTCCTCTTCCTTTTCAACTTTGGAACCAAAGTCCTGCTGATCCCTATTTCTGATCATTTTTCTGAGCTTTGGAGTACTAGGCTATCAAAAGTTACATGAAAGACGACCTGCTGTGTGAAACAAAGGTGATTGGTTCTCAGGGCATGCCTCTAGAGGTAGTCCTTGATTTACAACTGGTCACTTAGCGACCATTTGAAGTTAAGATGGACACCCCAAAAACCACTTGTTCCAAAGTTCCACTGACTATCCTCCCCCCTAGTCACATGACTGCATTTGGGGCACTTGGCAACCAGTCTGAATTATGGACATATGTAGTATCTTAGGGTCACGTGACCACAATTTATAATGTTTTTGCCAAAAACAAATGTTTACTTATGGTTTTTGACAAAAATGCCCCATGGCAAACAATGGGTTTGCTTAACGACTGCAGTGTTTAATGAACACTGATTCATTTAGCAACCATGGTGATTTGCTTAATCACTGTCACAAAAAAGCTGTAAAATTGGTTACATGATAACCTGCTTTACGCCTATAAATTGGCAAACTCCATTATCAGTGTAAGTTTTTATCACTGTATTTCTCAGTGCTGATGCACAACCAGGGCTGCCTCACTTTATTCTTCTGCTTTCAGTAACTTCCTTTTTTTGGGTAGCATTTCTCAAACTCTGGCTTCTGTTGTGTAAACCATTAATTTGCTTGTCTACAAAAACATATTTGAAAGGAAGTGAAAATAAAATGAAAATGAGAGAAACAGAAATTTTCTGATAAAGTTTTATCCTTCAAAGCATCTTCCTAACTGCAATCCCTTCATGATGATCATCTCTTATCTCCTTGGCAATGGACTCAAAAGGGAAGGTGCTCTGTCCTTCACTCTTTTCCTGAATTTTTTCTCCAGAAAATACCAAGTTATAACTGTAGTACAAAGGCCACAGTTTCTTAATTTAATAAACCCACAATGGACCGAACCATGTTTTGCTGAATTACACCAATTGGCTCACATAACACACGGAGATATAAAATACAGTAATCCCAATAACTAAGTTTGTTCAACGCTTCAAGAATACAACTGAAATTTAGCTCTTTGTGTCTCACCAAAGAAGCCATTCAGTGTCTTTCTTGCAGAATTTTTCAATGAGGGCTGTGAAAAAAAAAATATGATAATTGTATTCTGTAGTAATCAAAGCAATCGATTTATTGTTGCTGTTGATATAAAACTATTTTTTTCTAATACAATTGTGAATGTGGTTTTGGAGACTTTGCTTCTTTCAGCATGAGTAAGCATGGACTGCATTTCCATAGTACTGCTGTTTCATCCCCGCTTCCTTTTGATTTCACATTTTGACTGCACTGAGGCTATCCTGAAGCTGCATCCAGTTATTATCTTCCCATGGAACACAATTTGAGATGCAAAGGGGGGAAATGCCAGGGAGATGGGAATTACACCTCTTGGTTAAATTGGTGGAAGCTGTTTCATCAGTAGAAGAGGGTACTTTCTGTATATTCATTATATACTCTTCACCACCTTTTATAACTTGTTAGAAATGAAGCTAATAAATAATCAAAATAGATAAACATAGAAAACGTGACAGATGTGTTGAGACTTCAATTCCCAGACTAATTATTTATAGGTTGCCGTTCCAAAAATTTCATTTTATTTTGCAACTGTAAGCTTTTGAGGCATTTCCACTGTTCAAATATATATATGAAATTCGAGATCCATGCAAAGAGCAGAGAAGAATAAAAACAATTCGTTTTCCTCATCCACTTTAATTGGATTTATTTTTTAAAAAAAAATCCTAGATCTAACATATTTTGTTCCCTAGATTATTAAAGAGGGTTTCCCCCCCCCCTGAAATATTTGGCAATGTTATAAATAAACAAACCATAAATTACATTTTCTATTTAAGAAAATGCATTTACATGTGAAACATCTCAAGATGTTTGATAAGCTAACATTATTTTAAATCCTGCTAGATTATGAAAGTCAGAACAAAGCAAAATGTTTCAATGACTTGAGTTGCATGCTAAAATGTATAAGTAATAAATATTGAGAACCTGACTGAAAATATGTTTTATTTGTGAAAGATTCATAGATATTCTGTATCAGTGTATAATGCATGAATTGCTCAGATCAGGTTATACAATTTATTATGTCAACTGCATAATTAAGAATGTATAGACATTCATGGTTGTTAGAAATCTATCCAGCTTATTACAAAAATATAACTCTCAATCCATTATAGCCTCTATGTATTGATGTTTATGAATGTGATGAAACTGTAGACATTGGAAACCTATTTTCCCTTAGATTGCACCAAAGCCCTGATTACTCCTTCATTTTTACTAAGTAACATTTCAAAAATCTCATTGGTCACTATAATATAAATTCCCAAAATACAATTCTCATTCTTATGATTTATTTGCAATCTATACAGAAACTCCATTGGTTTGATACACTGAATTAAAAATCAGGATGTGAATAAGTATCATGCATTCCGCTTTTCATTTCTCTTTATGTGGGTGAGACATCTAGCTATGACTCAGCACTTAAACATATTTTCTCATAAGGCATAATGGTAGGTTTATGTTCTTGCAAACAAACTCTGATTTCAAAGTGAATATGTTCTGGTATAAAGCCAGTTTCCTGTTCTAGCTTTCTTTTTTAAACCCTCAAGCTCAGTTCATACATTGTGCATATTTAAACCATGATTACAAGGTGCCTAAATTTACAAACTATAGATAAATTCATTATGAACTTAACATCATATTGCTTAGGATTTACAGGAATTGGCATTCAACAATAGCTAGAAGGCTGCCTTTTGCCAAGCTTTGATTGATTGGTTTGATGTACCAGCATGGTTGAAGAATTAGTTATTACAAAACAGAGGAACCCATTTGAAATGACATTGGGGAGGACAGTTATCTTAGAAAAAAATATAAGGGAAAAGGAGATGATGCACATAGCAAGTTATTGTAAGATGTCGCACAGTATCAAGAATGTGCTAAATAATAAATATTTGCTGCAGAGGGCACTTCCAAACAACAGCTCTATTCTGATTAGTACTCACCATAAACAATCACAGATCAGATAACTGCACAAATGACACCTCTGATACCCTTCTCCCCCCCTCCAATTTGGGAGAAAGCAGTAGCAATAAAAAGAAAGCTATTTCTTAACAAGTTTTGATTGTTCAAACTGCTAGTACTAGGAATGTTGGCCTGTGCCTTAACTAAAGGAGAATACAGCTCAGTTGCTTCTTAGTGAATCATTCATGCTGTATCACAGTATGACAATCTGCAGAGAAATCCAAATGAGCATTGTGAGCATGCCAACCTCAGCAGCTGCACATGGTATGAGTAGAGAAACACAGCAGAATGCAACAAAAATGTGCTGCCTTTTTTTTCTTTGAAGATGAGGAAAGACGATGTGGAGTTCCTGGTGCTTTCTGAATTTGGTTGTTTGCTTACATTATCTTTCATGACCCAAATAGATATCATCGGTGTGATGGTGGGGTTATCTGCCAATTTACACATAGAATTTGCCCTGCAAGATTTGCTGGGGTTATGCTTACCTCTTTAGTGGTTCCTTATTTAGAATATTGTTTTCTATCTGTTTGGTGTTGAGTCTGGCTTGTTGGCTGTGGGAAGTGAGGGGTTCTATTCTTTTTGTTTCCTTCCTATGTTTTTTTTATTGCTTACTTTGAATGGTATGTAAATGTGGTTTATTTCTATGTGTCTATGGATGGATGATTTGTCTGAATTCCAAGCTTCTACAGATTCCAGATGGATGGATGGAGAATATTTATCTATCTATCTATCTATCTATCTATCTATCTATCTATCTATCTATCATCTATCTACCTATCTACCTACCTACCTACCTACCTACCTACCTACCTACCTATCTATCTACAATATCTATCTATCATACACCTATGTCTTGGGGGAGATTTATACAAGAAAGTTTTCAGATTGACATAACAATCCTGGAGTGGTTTTAGGTGTACCAATGTTGAACATCCCCTTTTCTCAAAAATATGTTGGAGGAAAAGGCTATTAGACATAAGTACCTTTGAAAGTGCTCACAGAACTCCTTTTAATTGTTCAGGCAACACTGTTTCTCCTTAGAACCCAGTTTGCTTAGTTAAGGGTCTCAACAAGTGAGATGTTCTTTTGTGCCACTGCCAATGGGAAGAAAATGTCATAGCAGTCAAGGATTGGGCTAGCATAGGACATCTGCTTCACCTTGGCACCTATAATAGAGCCATGCTAGGGCCATGAGGAGCATTGGAAGGAACAAGACAATGGGCATGCATGTGCTTAGCTAGCAATTGCAGAATCTTATGGCCTGATTGCTCCCCGAAGAATGGATGTCATTAGGAGACAAGCTGTTATAATGTAGCATTCAAACAAGACAATGGCAATCTTCTTTTTAATGGAGATGTCACTGCAGTGAAACATGCTTCAGGGATCATCTTCTTGAGACAATTTCAAAGCTCCAATAGGACTGTGGACTTTCAGATTTAAAATTGGCTTCACCAGCCAGTGTGGACATGGAAAAGACCAATGATACAGAGATGTGGTACATGTGAAAAAGTGTTATTTTTGGAGAGGTATACAAAAATAATTCCCAGATAATATGCATTAGCTTTTCTACTTCTGTACCCTTATGGAATCTTCAGTAAAGTTATATTTTTGGTAAAAAGAGATCCCAGGAGCTTCCTCTGCTGGTTTAGCCAGTGGGACGGTTGACATAAACCATCACATAAATATGCATGCCTATCCCTGAAACCTACACAATCTGATAGCGAAAGTGTCACAGAACATTGTCACTTTGGTAGCTGAATACTAGAAGAAGTTTGTTATCCAAAGTCAAAGCAGCCTTCCCCAATTTTATATCTTCCAGGTGTGTTAGGATAATGTTTCTCAAGATTCTCAACCAGCCTACTTAGAAAAGACTTTGTGGAGTCTGACTTAAGGTGGGGTGGTGGTAGGGTGTGATGCATGCAGGACTGTTGGAGGAATGCTGAAGGGAGAGTAGCTGAAGCAGCAGGACCGATCCTGCAAACATCCATATCCTCTTCATAAACCATTCCTCCTTTGTGAGTAACACTGACACTTTCCGTCTTTATATACACAATAATCTTGCTGCAGTTATCATGCACAAAAACAAAGTTGCATAACTTTTTCCAACTGTTTGCCCAACAATCCCAAAAGAAAAACCTTTGGTCTCAATTGATCTTTAAATTCCTCTGGTTTTTTTCATTTATTCATCAAATTTCAACACAGCCCATCTCACCTAAGTGACTGGATGGCTAATAAATAAAAACTGTAAAAAGCTACATAATGAAAAACAGTACTAAAACACAGCTAAAAAGTTAAGAACTACAATGGTTGAAAAAATTATAAAAGACGGAGGGAACACCCTGAAGCCACCAACTATGCCCTAGGTTGTATGCCACCTCATGCCAGTTGGCGGAGCCAGATCCTGGCACTTTTCCAAGGCCTTCCATGAGGCAGGGGCAACAGCAGAGAAGGCTTTCTTCGGTGTATGTATTTGAATCCAGAATTTGCTAGGTTTTTATTTTTACACAACTACCAAACATGATAAAATGCCCCTTCTTGTTTTTTACATTTCCCTCATGAGTTACAGGTAGTCCTCAACTTACAACAGTTCATTTAGTGACCGTTCAAAGTTACAACAGAACTGAAAAAAAAAGTAACTTATGACTGTTTTTCACAGTTGTGACCTTTGCAGCATCCCCTGATCACGTGATCAAAATTCAGGTGCTTGGCAACTGGTTCATATTTATGAGGGTTGCAGTGTCCCAAAATTAACCTTTTGCAACCTTCTGACAAGCAAAGTCATTGGAGAAGCCAGAATTACTTAACAATTGGGTTACTAACTTATCAACTGCAGTGATTTACTTCACAACTGGGGCAAGGAAGGTCGTAAGATGGGGCAGAACTTACTTAACAAATGTCTCACTTAACAACAGAGATTTTGGGCTCAAATGTGGTCGTAAGTCTACCCAGGGGTGGGATTCTACCAGTTCACACCTATTCGCTAGAACCGGTTGTTAACATTCTAAGCAGTTCTGAGAACTGGTTGTTAGAAGAAATTACTGGCCTAATCCTGTAAGGAAGGCAGGAAGGAAACATTCTGGTGTTGCTTACAGAAACTGCCTCTCCATTAACCCTTATTACATTCTTGGCAGGACTAGACTTCCTGTCTCAGGAACGTCTCTGGAGTTATTTTTCCTCTCCTTTGCTGGTACTTTGCTTGTGTGGAGTGACCATTCAAAGTTACAATGGCACTGAAAAAAGTGACTTATGACCATTTTTCACACTTACAACTGTTGCAGCATCCCCACAGTCATGAGAGGCCAGGCGAGGAGATGCGTGCCCCGATATGAGTGATATTGAGTTCGCCACACCCAGCCAATAACATGACCACCAAGCCACGCCCACCAACTTAGCCACGCCCACAGAACCGGTTGTTAAAAAATTTGAATCCCACCCCTGAGTCTACCTGTATATCATAGTATAAATTTCAACCTTTCAGTCCCGTATTTTCCCATTTCTCCATCTGTACATTATAACCCAAAAAAATTAGCCCCCTTTATCATATATTCTTTCACTTGTTCTGTTTTAAATTTCAATAAAAATGTATACATTTTAGCAGTTACGTGGTCATCATTTGTACACATTTCTGAAAATAAAGGAGCGACATTACACATTTCTGAAAAGAAAGGAGTGACATTATGACCTAACGTGATGTGATGTATAAATCCAACATCAGGTCTGATTTTAGCCCTAAGGTGTTTTGGCTGCAGAATAATCTCCAAGTGAGACATTTCTTTCTTTTGGCTGAACCCTCTTCTCTCCCCAGGCAGGAATTGCAGATTTCAGAAGCAATAGAAACTTTGCAAAATCTGTTTGGCCGAAGATTGATTGATCCTGGTTGGATCCTATGTTAGCTAACCACAGTAAAAATATATGAACCTTTCCCAAGCTTGGATTGGACAGGAAATGCAGTTTATTGAAACCCCAAAATAGAAGCTTTCAACCAACTCCTCTTCTTCTGTCTGGAGGAAGAGAGGGAGGAGAAACTATAGACAAGCTGAGATTTATCACCATGTGCTGACATCTTTGAACTGGGCTACAGAGTAAAAAGACCCCCTTATCTGACACACTCTGTATTTTTCTTATAGCTGCTCTTACTAAGACAGAAAACAAAGCACTAAGTTGCCCAGTTTTCCATTTTGCTTCTAAAATAAATATTGCATGCCAATGTGTAAGGATGTATCGTATATGCAGAATTCAATAAAACACAAAACTGCCCCCAGCTTAGATTAGCTTTTTACCAGCATTAACAATGTTTTATTGGATTTGCCTGAAATATGAATCAAATGGGCTAAAGAAAATCCCCACTGAGTACTTTATTTCACACCAAAATCATATTTAGGAGGCAAATATACTGTACTTCAGGTCTATTAAATGGCTTTACACAGCAGTCTTACTATACTACTTCTGGACTGCCTCCACAGACATGCAGTAAAATATACAATATGGTCACCAGGAGGATAAAATAAAGTAAAAAAGGGGGGGGAGGGGATAAAATGTATCATCTTTTAAAAAGAGTGCCTTAATTATTTTTACAAATGATTCATCTGAAGTTGCAAGAACAGAAAAAGAAGGCAGTGATGTGTTTCAGACAGCTGTTTCATTTATTTAGATGAATAAATTAAAGTAGAAACACATACTCAGAAGGACGATACCATTTCTGTCTTTGCTTTTATATCCATGTTCCTTATTTAATGTTGGGTTGAATGCAGCAGGCTGAATTTAGTTTCCAGTGACAGTTGTCTGAAATTGGAGGCTTTTGTAACAAGAAACTAAATGAGAACCTACATACCAGGTTAGATGAAAGTGAGCATTTGATGGACTCATATAAAAAAAATATATCTACCAAATGGTCTCTGGAACAATCTTTGGACAATAGGGCACTAGGAATGGTAAATGTTTAATTTTTTTCTTTGCACACTTGTCTCCTGACAATCCATCTTTCCCCTGGGACATTATAGTAACAGCAATAGCACATAGACTTATATGCCGCTTTACAGCCCTCTCTAAGCAGTTTACAGAGTCAGCATATTGCCCCCAACAATCTGGCTCCTCTTTTTACCGGCTTCAGAAGGATGGACAGCTGAGTCAACCTTGAGCCTGTCAGAATCGAACTCCAGGCTGTGGGCAGAATCAACCTGCAATACAGCACTGCATTCTAACCACTGCTCCACCATGGCTCTTATGAGATACCTTTCTTCAAAGCTCTCTGTCTACAGCTTTACCTACTATTTTTCTTGCTGCTATGGTGGCTGTAGAACCAGGGCCACCCACAACTTGGAAATCTTTATGGTATTTCACCCAGAAGATTTGAGACAGCACACATACACACACACCCAAAACCAAGCCTTCAAGTCCAGTAGACATTTCTGTAGTGATGGTTTCCTCCTTGTGGCAACCTTCATCCCAGTGAGGAAGAAGCTGCCTCTAGAGTGGGCTTCTAAAGCAGAGCTGCATGACCCATGCTGCAATAATTTGGAAACCATCTCCGGTCTTGATGACTGTTGCGTTTTGCAACCCAGATCTGATCACCTTATTCTACAATTTTTGTTTTAACCCTTTTGTGCTGAGCCTCTTCTGAGCTTATGCTCCGTGCTTCACTCTTCAGAATAGGCAATGTGCCTGTCAGGAGCCCTAGACACTCTCTTCTGGCCATTGAGTATTATGTGTGGCCAGAGGGCTGCCAACTCACATTCAGCCCAAAGTCTTCAAAGTACAAGAATAGCTGTGCACAATTAGGATTAGTCTGGGATGAGAACAATTTATTTAGCATGATGAAATTGCTCTTGGCTAAAGCAGACCTCTTAAAGAATATAACTTTGGGTAAAATGTACTTGGCACTTGCAAACAAAAAAAAGGGGGGTATTGTAGTATATGTAAAGGATTGGTTGCAACATAAACAAATATACAAAGATCAAGAAGGGAGAATGCTCTTTATAGAAATAAATGTAAAACAGGAAAAGATGTTATTAGTCACAATATATGCCCCGAATACAAACCAAAAAGACTTTTATATAGGCTTCACCATAAGATAATAGAATTTGAGTGTGTTAATGTATGCATTGTAGGAGACTATAATGCAGTCCCAGACAAAGATAAAGATTATAGAACTTCAAAAACAAAAAAAAAAAGGAGAATACTCCCTTCGTCTTTTTATAATATGGTCAGAGAACTTAACTTGAAAGATGTGTGGAGAGAATTAAATCCAAATAAAAAACAATATACCTTTTTTTTGAACCCCCACCACTCTTGGTCCAGAATAGATCAGATATGGATGGACCCTGGGTTAATGGAGAATATTGAAAGGATCGAGATTTTGCCAAATCTATGGGCTGACCATAATCCTATTCAAATTAAATGGAAAGGAAAGAGAAAAATTGGAAGATGTACATTTAACAATACCATATTAAGAGATAAAGAATATATTGAAATGATAAAGAAAGAATTGAACGTATTTTTTGAAATAAACAAAAGAGAACATACCTCTCTACAGAATCTTTGGGATATGGCCAAAGCCTATGTGAAAGGTCTAACTATTGCTTATAGTATTAAAAAGAATAAAGAAAAAAGACAGCAACAAAACATATGGAGGGAGAAACTGAAAGATTTGGAAATAAGTAGACAAAAGGACCCAAACAATTCAAACATTAAGAAAGAAATTGATCTGGTAAAACATAAAATAAATTTAAATGTACAGGAAGATTTGGCCGAAAAATTAAATTAGCAAAACAAAATTATTTTGAAAACGCAAATAAGCCGGGGAGGTGGTTAGCCCGTAAAATTAAAAAAGAACAAGAAAATAGAACGATCGTAGCTCTCCAAGATCAGGAAGGGAAATTATGCACGCAGACCCAAGAAAAGAAAGAAATTGCTAAGGAGTTTTTTATGAAATTGTATAAACAGGAAGAAATACCAGAAGAATCTATTGATCAATATTTGAATGAAAAGAACTTGCCCGAAATTACTGATGAAGAGAAACAAAATTTGAATAATAAAATATCTATAGAAGACATTAGGAAGGCAATTGGAACACAAAAAGCAAATAAGACCCCTGGCCCAGATGGAATTCCTTCGGAATTCTATAAGGAATTCCAAGAAACAATAGAGGAGATTTTGGTGGATTTGTACAATGAAGCCCTGGAGAATGCTAACATGCCTAAATCATGGTTGGAAGCATATATTACCCTTATTTATAAAGAACAATCAGACCCACAAAAAATTCAAAACTATAGACCAATATCACTTTTAAATGTAGATTACAAAATAATGGCTACAATATTGGCGGAAAGATTAAAGAGAGTATTAAGTAGAATTATCCACACTGATCAGAATGGCTTCCTCCCCCATAGGCAAATAAAAACAAATACAAGAACCATTATGGATATATTAGAATATTATGAAGTACACTCAACCAAGACAATGGCATTGATATTTTTAGATGCCCAGAAGGCTTTTGACAACCTGAATTGGAACTTCCTTATTAAACAACTGATAGGCATGAAATTTGGTGAAAATTTTATAGGATTTATTAAGACAATTTATAACATGCAAACCGCAAAAATATTAATAAATGGGGAAAATACAGAAGCCATAAAGATAAATAAGGGAGTAAGACAAGGCTGCCCCCTAGCTCCTCTACTGTACATATTGGCAGAAGAGACTCTCTTAGCACAAATTAGGCAAAATCAAGAGATTAGAGGACTAAAAATTAAAAAAGAGGAATATAAACTCCAGGCATATGCCGATGATATGGCATTTACATTAGAAGAATCCTTAGAAACGAGCCCTATACTACTAAGAGAAATAGAAGAATATGGAAAGGTGGCAGGGTTAAAAATTAACAAAGAAAAAACAAAAGTGTTAACAAAAAACTGTACAAAGGAGCAGAAGGAAGAACTAGCAAATAAATTAGGTATGCAGGTGGTAAATAAAGTAAAATACTTAGGGATCTGGTTGAGTGCTGGATGTTCGTTGATTAAAAAAGATAACTATGATAAGTTAATAATGCAAATAAAGATTTAGATAATTGGGCCAAATTGCAGTTATCGCTATTGGGACGTATTTTGACAGTAAAAATGAATATTTTGCCAAAACTGTTGTTCCTGTTTCAGACAGTGCCAGTCAAGTTGGAAAAGAATTTTTTTGTAGAATTAAACAAATGTATATCTAAATTTATATGGCAGAGGAAAAAACCCAGAGTGAAATATAAGTTATTACAGGATGCCAAGAAAAAAGGAGGATTTGGCCTTCCAGATTTTGAATTATATTATGATGCTGCTATAGTAAACTGGCTTAAGGATTGGGTTAAATTAGAAAATAGAAGGTTATTGGTATTAGAAGGTTTTGATCTCCAACTTGGCTGGCACGCCTTCATGTGGGATGGAAAATCTAAACAACATTCATATTTCCAAAGGCACCATGTAAGAAATGTGTTCTTCAATATCTGGGGAAAGATTAAAAAAAACCACTACCCAAAGGTCCCATTGTGGCTATCTACATTGGAAGCAGTCACATATCCAAATCTATTGGATTATGAAAATATTGTCAGGTATAAAGATTTACTATATAATACTGGAGAGCTTAAAAATAGGAACCAAATACAAATTCAAGGAAAGGAGATAGCATGGTGGCCCTTTGCACAAATACAAACCCACTATAAAAAAAGATAGAGAACAATTTGGCTTTAATATGACCCCACAAGAATTAGATAAAATATGGCTAGGAGAGGAAAAGAAAACAATTAGTAAAACATATAAATATCTTTTGGATTACAAATTAAAAGAAGAAATAGTCACAGAATCTATGATAATTTGGGCTAAAAACGTAAGTCATAGTATTGAATTAGATAAGTGGGAACACATCTGGCAAACAAATTACAAATTAACCATGTCAGTCTCGTATAAAGAAAACTTATATAAAATGGTTCATTGCTGGCACTTACCTCCTGCGAGACTGGCTAAGATGTTCCCCAACCTATCACCCAACTGTTGGAAATGTAACTACGCACAAGGAATATATTTTCACATGTGGTGGACTTGCCCATGTGCTCAGAAGTTTTGGAGAAATATTAGAAATTGGATTTTAAACATAACAAAACAAAATTTAAAACTTGAACCCAAAACCTTTCTGCTAAGTATGATAGATTTAAACATGGACAAAAAATATCAATATTTAATTTTGCACATCATAACTGCGGCCAGAATAACCTACACACAAAACTGGAAACTGTCTTTCATTCCTTCAGAGGATATGGTAATTAAAAAAAATACATGAATGTGCTGAGACGGATAGCCTAACCAAATTGTTAAAAAATAAACAAGATAGTGACTATTATGAAATATGGAACATTTGGTATGATTGGTTAAAGAAAAGGTAATATTTGATATTTGGATAAGTTATGGAAATGACAGAAGACGTGCATTTAATTATAAACTATATAGAGAAATTACAACATTAAAAGAATGAAGGAGTTATTGTAACAAGGCAGATCACGTCAATGATAAAGATAAAGATTTTTTTTTTAACCATTGCTCAATATACGCTGTAAAATGTATATATGTATATGTGTGTGTGTGTGTGTGTGTGTGTGTGTGTGTGTATATATATATATATATATATATATATATATATATATATATATATATATATATATATATATATATATATATATATATATATATATTCGTAGATTTTCACGGGTACAGGTATGTAGGTCTAGGTGTGTTGGTCTTTTCCCGTGTAAGATTAAGAGTATTTTGGCGACATTTCGGCGAGGTTGCCGAAACGTCGCCAAGATACCCTTAATCTTACACGGGAAAAGACCCGAACACACCTAGACCTACATATATATATATATATTTGTCTGTTTTAAATGTATGTCAAATAAATGGTTTTTTCTAGAATAAAAATTGAAAAAAATTTTAAAAAAAAGAAAAGAAATTGCTCTTGGCTTTTTTCCTGTCCAACAAATCTGATATTGCATTTCGTTGTGGCTGCCATTGCAGTGCCCAGTATTTTCAATCATTCTTGGCTGCTTCCTATCTAAATCATGAACAATACTCACATTTGTGTTAAGCTATATCAAGCACTGCATTAGTGAAAATTGGGGGGGGGGGATTGGATATGTGATGCTTGAGAAAAGAGTTATGTGCCAAACCAGACTGACACAGCCAAAGCCTTTATTTGCCGTGATCTGGTAAACATCCCCCCCCCCCATATTAGTCCTTTGAAAGTTGAAGCATGGGCACAATTATGCCAATTTTTTTCTCATTCACTCAACCCAGCAGTTTGTTGCACACCTCGGGAAAAAAAAAGGAGTTAAAGTGAAAGCTTCTCCTTACCATCTTCACAAACTAATATCCAGTATATAATAACCCGGGATGACTCTGAAAAAATACTATGATAGGAATGATATAACATTTACATCCCTTCATATCTAGGTATTTGGTGGGGCAAATGAATATCGATAGAAATACCTGATTATCCCATCCCTCAAACTTGTGATGACCTGGGGCATGGCACAAAGGCAACACAGTCAAATAAGCAAGAAGAGTCCCTTTATTATCTCCAACTTTGCCCCCATTGTCCAGGTTACCTTCGGCTGGAGAAAATTCAGTCCAAAACAAAATACATACAGACTGTAACTAAAAATCCAAACAAACTAAGCTGCAATAATTAACTTGACAGGGCAGGAGAAGGAATTTCAAACTTGAAAGCACGGCAAAACTCACACAGTTGGGAAAATGCCAGGAACACAGATAAGCCACAACAAGACCAGATAAACTCATGATTTGCTCCCAACAGTTTGCTGTGCGCAGCTTCCCCTTTTAAACACTGTGTTCCCAGCTGCAGCTAATGAAAGGAATCAGGGCTCTTTCCTCCCCCGTAAGCCACACAATTCACTTTGCTCCATTCTCCATTCCTCCCTGTGTGCCCTAGGATGAAGAGGGGGTGGGCCTGGGTCTTCCTCTGAATTCTCTCTCTCTTGCTCTACCTCTCTCCTGCTCTGCCGAGCCAGACTTTGCCCTTCCCCAGTTTCTTCTACAGCCAAAGGAACCACACTCCCACTCCCTATCAGCTGTTCGGCTTCCCCCTCTGAATCAGATTCTGACAGGGGCATGAAAAATCTAATGTATAATCAGTTTATATTTGATTTCCTGAAACTTCAACAGCTGGTGACTGGTACATGTAACTTAAATATTTCATAAAGTCATCACACAGAAGAATTTAAAATTTTCCCCTAATAGGTTTCTGGCATGCAACAATATATCACAAGAGGCATCAGTTATAACAAATAGTTTGGGGTTACTTTGATCAATCATCATGAATTGTAATTTAAATGGGAAAATGCCTCTTAGGCAAGTGCATTTGTGAGCCATATTGTGTGACAAATTTCTGATCAAGCATTTGTATCAAGCTATTAAGATTTCCCAGAGCACAGATCCTATGTTTATCTGTTGTCGTTATTTAAAATATGGCAGGGCAAAGTAAGGCAGTAATGACTAATTACATTGACACAACATGACATTTCTTGACAGCGGATTAAAGAAAATGGAATACATCGCTTTGTTGCAGGATTCATTATGCAACCCACAAGAGGCAACACTTGCAGTGAATTTTTGTTTTTGTTGCTGTAAACAAGAACACAAACATGCACCCCTTCTGCAATTGTGTTGTAAATTAAGAGATTATCCCAAGAAACCATTGTTCTACAAAGCACAGCAGTTGTCATGCTATCTTTTTAAACAGCTAAATCACATCGATCTGGCAAATAAAAAGATTCAATTCATAATTTGCCATCGCCCTAACCAGAGAAGGTGTGAAAAGTGCCATACCTCCTTCCCTTTGAACGTGATCCTTTCGATAGCCACTTAAGGCATACAACTCTAGATAAATTTTGCTGATGATATGCAAAAATGCTTAAATCATTATTACCATATAATTCTTCAAGTAAATGATAACTTACTTAAAGAATTCAATACCATATGATGAGTGATGGCCACTAACTTGGATGACGTTAAAAGGGGATTGGATACATTCACAAACCACAGTTTTACTAAAGGCATTTAGAATTACCTATGTAATTCAATGTTAGCTCTGAACTGGGGGGAAATTTATAAATACATTTATAATTTTATAAAATTGCAGAAGAACAGTGGTAGTAACTGTAACCCCACCCATGATTTTCAGAACTCCAGAGTTGTCAGGTTGATCATTAGAGGAAATAGAATACTGGGTTAAGGTAATCTTTGTTCTAACAGAGCAAAGTCAGTCTTTCATTCTTGTGAAGATATTCCAATACAGGAATACTATAGTAGAAAGTGGTGGGAAGTGTATGGAAACAAGTGCTTCACACATAATTCTCTAGTCTAGGACAATCCACATAAGAATGGATTCAATAAGTAAAATCTGAGAAGTAGGAGCTGAGTCTCTCCCTGTCCCCCCCCTTCTCTCTCTTTTCTTCCCTCCCTCCCTCGGTGTTATAATTGTCTCTCTTGACATTCCCCAATTCCTATCATCAGTGGATTTGGGCTATACATGTCAACAGCTGTAAATGCAAATTGCTTTGGAGATGAACTAATTTTCAGTGTTTAATTGGCAATGATAATGATTTAATGTCTTTGATTTTATTAGTCTCTCTGGACTTCCAAAGCTGACATGCTATGATAAAGGGGCTTTGTTGTTCCATTAACACATGTGCAAACTAAGCTCCCATACCGAAGGCACATAAACATTTTCCAGAAGTTGATAATGATCCCAGTTTAAAAATTCAATATGAAACACTAATGTAGAAGTTATTATCTATATTATAGGAACAATAATTTGGAATTTGGAATGCATTTTGATCCTCTCTTAATAGCACTGATTAGAAAGCATTCCTTACTCAAGGGAAGCCAAAAGAATTACAGGCATTTCCCCTAAATTTGAATGGATCACTATAACAACAAACTAGTTGGAGCAGAGTAGAAATGCAATGGGAAGCTTGACAACAGCAGATGAAAAAAACAACTGGCATCCTTCCCTCCCTTACACCCCCTTCTATGATTTTATATTCTTTTTATATTGTGCAAACGGAGTAACGTGGTTATTTGAAGAAGAAGAGCAGCACATAGTGTCATTTTTATTCTAGCCAGTTAGTAACTTCTGAGAAGCCTAGCTTTTATATATGGGAAAAATATTTCTAGCTGTGAAAATATATCCTGATGACTCAGAAGCTGAGGTTAATAAGAAAGATCCCACACAATTGTATGAAGAATTGAATGAATATGGCAAAAAGGATTCTAACTTCCTGTAAAATAATTAGTATAATCCCAGCTCTTTTATTTTTCAGTGTCATTTAAAATCCCTTACACTTTATTAGCCTTTTCACGATGAAGGCATTGTCATCAGATGTTTGCAGCTATATTTTCTTTTTTATGATTTCAGATTTCCTTCAAGAGGATTCAGGAAAGTATTTTGAGAATAGATAAGAACTTGATGTTAGCCTATAACTATTCCTGTCTTTAAAATGGCCAACGGTTAGGTTTGGCCAAAAATGATGCAAAACACAATGATCTGGTAAGTGACTATAGCCTTCTATGTCAACAAACATATATTTATTATTGTCTTCTTCAGATTTTTGGCTCAAGATAAGGACAACTTTCCTGAGCTTAGTGCCTCAATATTGAATGAATAATACTATATTCCCAGCCAGGGGAGCTGGGATTCTGTGAATTATAATCTCAATGCATTTGAGGAAACTACCTGAGGAAGATTCTAGCAAATAAGCATCAACACACTACAAATTATTATAGTCTTTGATAAGCCAAAGGCTCCAATTTCTTTTTCTTTTTCAGTTGTACTTAATGAGACAATATCTCCAGTCTTTATATCTTTATATTTATTGAGATTTTATTCCATAAATTAAAAAAAAATGTTTTAAAAAAAGAAAAGGGGGGCGGGGGAATGAAACCAAAAATATGAAAGAAAGAAACTAAAGGAACATATAGGTAACTTCCAACATTTTCAACATACTTATTGTCCTTCATCTCTCTTAATGTCCCTTCAGTGCCTCATTTAATCCACATCTGTGTTAATCTTCAGATCAGTTCAGATGTTATTTCCTTTTTCTTTCAGCAAAAAAAGTTTATATACAGTTTTTGTTGTTTTTTCTCTCTGACCAAACAGGTCAGTTTTGTTATTTCTGTGATTCTGACATTTTCACAATCTGTTACTCCACTGTAAGGATTTCATTCTTTCATTGTTGTGCATACAATACTGTAATCTCATTGCAGTACCATATAGAAAACATTAATTTTTAAATTAAGTCTATCATGCATCTTTTTAATTCATTGTCCATAAGTCCCAATAAAAAGAGTTCTGGTTTCTTTGCAATGTTAATCTTTAAAATCCTTTGCATCATTGTGTGAATTTGTATCCAAAATTCCTTAGCTTTCTCAAAATTCTACCAAGGATAACAAAATATTGTCATGTCTTTTCACATTTCCAACACTGGTTTGTATTACTTGCCACATCTCTGGTTTTAACACATGTAGAGTTGTAATTGCAGGAAAGTCATTATCTTGATGGCAAACCTCAGATAAGGACAAAAGCAAATACAACTCAGGCAGACAAAATCACTAATGCAAAGAAGGATTAGAGAGAGGAAGTAAACATGTGTTAGACTTTAACTAGAGATAATTAATTGTGTTAATTATTATGCTAAACAGTAACAAAAGTTGAGCAACAACCAAAGTTAACCAATGTTAGAGGATTACTAAAAATGTGTATATATGTAAGACTAGACTCCAATAAAGTTCATCATGATTCAGTTGATCATGATCAAACACCTCGACTGCCTCGTCATTGCAACAAACACAGTCATACATCTCTCATATTTACCACAATACTCCCTGAATTCACTGACTTTTCATAAAACATATGTGCAACAATGCTCCTTCTGTTTCACATTGGTTGATTAAAGCTGGAAGATACTAATAACAAGACATTGTGATAAAACATCCGCAGTATAGCCCCAATTTCCCTTATACACACCTGCTTATAAAATAATACTTAAGCTAAGGTTTTATAAAATGTAGGAATGCTGTGCTTATGGTTAATGAACCAAATGCAATATGGAATTATTTTACAGACTTCCAGCATCTTCACCTACCACAGTTAATTAAAAGAAATATTAAGAGATGCAATTCAACAATATATGGAATGATCCTGTTTGCCTATTCTGTTCTAGTCTCTTTCAAGTGATTGAATTGGCGCCCAGCCCGTCAGTACCTTAGTGAATTCACAACCCAGTTTAACATACAGTTTAAGACTTTAAGTAATGTGAAATCCCCCTCCTCCCCCTGCCCCCACTTCTTCCCCTTGCCTGCTTTCTAGGCCTTACAGCTGGCTTTGTGTCTAAGGAGGGGCTAGAAACACTTCCAGTTTCTAGCCTGAGGCCTTAACCACTACACCAAACTGACTTCCTTTTAAGTACTCTAAATTTCTTGTCTTTCACTGAATAATGGAAAGGGGGAGGGATATGTTGAGAGTCAACCACACAGCAAAACATCAACCTCCTGTGGCTCACAGTTAACCATTAACTTTTAAGAATAAATGAATTTCAAAGGTGTCATTGAAATACATTTATCAAAAGGATCAGTTCTAAGTCCTGTGGCTCAAACTGTGCTAAGTAGCTTACCAAATGCCAGGATGTTTGCTATTAATTATTTTGCAAATGGCCCTCTCTTGGGTTTTCCCATGCCCCAATATAGTATCTAACAGGTCTTTCTCAAGTTTCTATTCCATGCAACTAGTAGCTTATATTAAATTTGTCTGTAAAGTACCACAAAACTCTGTTGCTTTTGCTGCAGTAGACTTCACTCAGTGACCTTTTGGCAAACAATTGAGCTGGGTTTGTACATGCCAGGTCATGTAAACATAGCTTTGCATTCATGCCTCATGCTAAGCTTGCTTAGTTTGAATTGTGCTTTTTGTTGTAATCAACATGGGCTTTTAATTCTACATATCAAAGTTGTTTCAAGAACAAACCTAGTACTACCTCTGCTTTTCAATCCTTTTTGTGGGAAGTATACCCCAAAAGGACAGTGCCAGAAACATCATACAACCAGAAACCTCAGAAAACAGTGCCAAGAGACTCAAGCCAGCACTTCCCCCTTTAAGAAAACCAAGAAGCACCAGCTTAAAGGTAAAACTCAGAGCAGCCCTACTAATGGCTGTTACAAAAGTAACAGAGCTGACAACAGAAACATTTAACTGGAGCCATTAAGATAAGGAAATCAGGCTAAAAATAACTCACCTGGAACTTCCCTTTTCCTCTTTCCTGGCAGAATTAACCCCCAGGATAGGAAAGACAAAGCCTCAGGAATAGGATTAACCCATTAAAGCAGGAAGACAGAATTCAGAGCAATCACCTTAAATAAAGGCACACACAAAATCTCATCAAACCACACAAACTTCAAAGGGAAAATGGGTATAAAAATCCATAAACTTATCATGCCACACTGCTTGCAAGCCAGGAATCCTCCAGCTGTGTCACTACTTTTCTTGCCTTCCTACATTTAAAAAAAATCCACTTTCTGGCAGCTGCTTCTGTATCCATTTCTTCTTAGCGTCTGCGGTGTGTCCTAGCTGGGAGTGAACCAGGGAAATTTCTTCCAACAATTTGGACTTCCCTCCACCCCCAACATTATCTATGTAGTGTATAGCTATTATAGCAACCCAGGTTATAGGGCATAAGATGGTGATCATATATGTCTGTTAAATAAAAGAATGGTCAGGATACCATTTTATTTATCTGACAAGATGGGTTCTGCTTTATTGAAAGCAGATGTAATTCATAGTAAAGGTATTTCAGCAGTTCTTAGGCTGTTCCTTGTCCCTATTGTAGTTATATAAAGAAAGGCTCCTCAGTTAATTTCAATTGGCCATAATAGTTAACCTGTTTGATGTGCAATTGCCCCCCCCCCAAAAAAAACAACAAAAAACAACTGGCCAGAAATAGAACCTGATCTTCCCTTCTTTCACTCAAGGGAAATGTAAGGAAAGGCACTCCAGGAACAAGCAACTCATGGTTCTTCATGCAAAACCAGAAGTAGAAGAAGAGGGCGGGGGATCACAAGTAGCAGTTTAGAGAGCCAGTTTGATCTAGTGATGAAGGCACCAGGCTAGAAACAAGGAGGCAGTGGTTCTAGTTCTTCTTGGGCACTAACCACCTGGGTGACCTTGGGACAGTTGTCTCGGCCCTAGGAAGGATGCAACGGTAAACCACTTCTGAAAAACCTTGACAAGAAAACTGCAGGGACTTATGCAGGCAATCCCTTCAGTTGCCAGGTGTCAAGATTGACTCAAAGGCACCCAAGCAAAGAAACAGACAAAAACCAGATTAGATATAGTAGACAATTGTTTTCCACTTTTACTAATGAAGAACAACAGTAATGTAGTTCAGCTAAACAGAAACAGCATGCTTGTTGTTATAAGTTCAGTCAATTCTTTTTTTACACAGTAGAGCACACAGTTACAGTTCCCATACTTCCTGAAATGTTCTTTTATCCATCTGTTGAACTCATAGCACTTTTATATTTGACATAGATAATTTGAGATAATACTGTTTCCAGGGTAATTCTGATCAGTGGTGGGATTCAAATTTTTGTACTACCTGTTCTGTGGGCGTGGCAGGGGAAGGATACTGTAAAATCTCCAGTCAGAGGTGGTATTTGCCGGTTCTCCGAACTACTCAAAATGTCCACTACCGGTTCTCCAGAACTGGTCAGAACCTGCTGAATACCACCTCTGATTCTGATGCAACAAAAAAAAAGCAAAGCAACTTGTTGCATCTTCTAGATCAGGGGTGTCAAACTGGCGGCCTGCGGGCTGGTTGCATCACATGGAGGCCATGCCCACCCCAGCACCACAGAGAGGAAAAAGTTGTGATATGTCATGTGACAGCAAGGTGACATGGCAAGTTTGACACCCATGTTCTAGATTTATACCATAAACTTTAATGACATAGAGTTCATCAGATATAAAAACAAATCACCTTTTGGAGTAAACAATAGTATATCTGCTGTGGTTACCAGCCTCAGCAGTACCCATGTCACATTTGACATTCCTTGGTTATAATAAAGGCAATTAAAAAAATTGTTTTTATTAATTTTCTATTAGTTAGTTAGTTCTATTACTTAATGCTTAATAAACATCATGTTGTCTGGGTATTTAATTTGCTTAATAATACAAATGCCATTCTTACTCTCCATTCCTTTTTTTCTAACCATTGGTAAAATAAATTCCAAGTTTGATAATATTCTATGTCTTTCTGTTTGGTTTTCAATGTAAGCCTGTCCATTTTTGCACAGTCTAATATCTTCTTAATTTGCTCTTCATCTTGAGGTGTTTCTTCATCTTTCCAATAGTGTGCAAAAATAATCCTCACTGCTGTAAAACATGTAATACTAAATACATATTTCCAGGGGTGGGATTCAACCGGTGTTACTACCGGTTCGATGATTACGATTCTAGAGAGGGTAGTTTTAAAAAATCACTAAGATTAATGTAGTTAAAAGAAAATTAAAATTGTAGAATTTCAAAGAAGAATCTCATCATCTCTGCAGGTTTTGTGACCATCTGACTTTGTAAGAATACATATTCGGAGGCAAATGTGCTGGCGTTGATTATTAAGGGACTTGTTTTCTTTATTCATGAGAATAAAGAATAAATGTTCAAACGCAGACAAGGAGAAATAAGAAACAAGCAGCTTCAACTAAATGAAATAAGTAGAAAATCCTCTTGAGGCATTTTCAAGATGAAGCAATAAACAACCCAGTTAGGTGACACTTGCTGGGGAAAAAATGGGAGTGGGTGGAAAGGAAGAGGGGAAGGAAAAGCAACTAAGAAAGGCCCTCAATATTCATCAGCCCAGTCCCAACTGGCATTATCCAAGGGTAATGCTTTATTTAGCAAATGCAAGAATGTGCATTGAAGCATAATGGTGAAGAGAAAGAAGAAACGGGGCTTGTCCTGGGCCTTCTGAATAATCATCTCACTAAATATATTCAGGGAGGGAAAAAAACAATGCATGAACCTGGAGAAAAAAATGAGGTTATAATAGCAGCATTGCTGTTTTGGCTGCTGAAACAGACCATGCAAAGACTCATACTTGCTCAAGATCAGCGCTCATAACAACACCATACTGCACCATACAATAGGAGCACAGCAGTTTTGGGTCCGAGGCAAAGGTGGTATTCAGCAGGTTCTGACCAGTTCTGGAAAACCGGTAACGGAAATTTTGAGTAGTTCAGAGATCCGGCAAATACCACTTCTGACTGGTCCCGCCCCCATCTATTCTCTGCCTCCCGAGTCCCAGCTGATCAGCTGGGTCTTCTTTGGTTGCCCTGCACAGGAGAACAGAGCTGGAAAGCAGGTTAGTGAGGTGGTGAGGGAATGGGATTTTGCAGTATCCTTCCCCTGCCATGCCCACCAAACCAAACCACACCCACCAAGCCACACCACGCCCACCAAGCCATGCCCACAGAACCGGTAGTAAAAAAAATTGAATCCCACCATTGGCCTTAGGGTCCCATTTGACTTTTGAGTATCCTGCTGGGAACTACAGTCCAAAATGTGAGTTGGTCCATGACAAAATCAAATTTGATTCAAAATTAATGAAAAGTAACTATGGTGCAATCAGTAACATGATTGCCTACTATTAATTCCCTTATCGGTTACATTAAAAATCAGTGGCAGTGTATCTTAAGGTTATACATGAAATAATTTGGGGCAGGAGAGTGTACATGTCCAACTTAAAAAAGTGCTAGCTTGGCAATAAAAATTATGGTCCGCTATACTGTGTCAATCCAACTACTCTCTCCCTCACTCTCGCTGCCTCTCTCTTTTCTTTTTCTTTCCTTGTGTTCTTTCCTTCCTCTTCCTGTGTTCTGTTCAGGATTAGGGCAAGCTGGTTATGCCACACACAAGGAAGCCTGCCTTTGATTGAAGGAAATCACCAACCTAGGCTGACCAACTGGCTGTTGCCTGTACAAAAGGTGTGTTGTTTACTGCTGTGTCTTCTTGAATAGCAACTTTGATTCATTATTTCTGTCGTGAGCCTGTCCCTTGTGGGGTGAGGAAAGGGGGACCAAGAGGAAGAAAACTGTTTACAATGCTTCTGTCCTAATAAAGTGAAGTACTTCTTACTTACTTACCTAATTGCCAATTCAATCATCCAACTAAGTCTAGGGCAGATTACATACTTCTCATACTGCAAACCAAAGTATCACACACACACACACACACAAAAACAGTCACCAACTTGGATAGTATATAAAAAGAGCCAGGTTACCTTCACGGAGTTCACAGAGTCTTTGCATATCAACTGCCCTGTTTGGCGACCATTTGAAGTTATGGGGAAAAAAAATTATGACCAGTCCTTGTATTTAAAGCCATCGCATCCTCCCCACAGTCACATGATCGAAATCTGGACATTTTGCAACCAGTGGCATTTATGACCATTGCAGCGTCTCATGGTCATGCAATCACCATTTGCATGCTTCAACTTCCAGCAAGCAGAGTTAAAAGGAGAAGCCAGCAATGAAATTGCAAGCCATGATTGTATGATGTCTCACTTAATGACCTGTGGATGCCTGACTTAATGATCTGTGGGGCTTTTGCTTAACAACACAGTGGGAGTGATGGTGTAAGTCTGGCATGGTCACATAATTTTTTGCTCAACTGGACCATTTAGTGGCAATCCCAACTGTGAGGACAGGCTGAATATACAGGTAGTCCTCTACTTATGACCACAATTGAGCCCAAAAATTCTGTTGCTAAACGTGACAGTTGTTGCATGCCCCATTTTATTTGCCATAGTTGTTAAATAAATCATTATAGATGTTAAGTTAGTAACAGGTTGTTAAGTGAATCTGACTTCCCCATTGACTTTGCTTGTCAAAAGGTTGCAAAAGGGGATCACATGACCGCGGAACTCTGAAACAGTTATAAATATGAACTGGTTGCCAACCAGTTCAATCACGTGACCATGGGGATGCTGCAACAGTCATAAGTGTGAAAAACGGTGTGGTAATATATTTTATTAATCATTTTATCATTTTCTGTAAGGCCTTTGTATAACTAGCAGTAAGTCTAGGAGATGTGGGCATTCTTGGTGGGGGTAGGAGTATCTTTGCTCAGAGTGCCTCATTCTGTTTTGATTCTGCCAGTTTAGAAGGAATAGGAAAATGGGTGAAAGTTCAAGGTACAAGATACACAGTTGTGCTTTCTCATGGGACTTTCCAAACTTTCCCATGAGACTTTCTGTGGCTGTATGTATGATCTCATCCTAGCAAGGTAACATCTGGGACTTTCCAAGATTGTGTGTTCTCATGCTGGTGAAGTAATCTCCTGTTGAGGTCATTGTTTTCTGAATATGCATACTGTATTTTGCTTGTGTTTTTCTCAATAAATACTGCTACCTGAGTTCTCTCAGGGTTGGCATTTTTCTCAGAGACAGTTCCCTGTGTCTCATTTCAATGTCAAACCACCATAAATGGTGACCCCGACGTGATAGCTTGAAGGCTATACGCTTCCCGCATCCTATACTCATCGTCGCGGACGTCGACTGGGCCCTCATCTTCTTCGCTGGACGAAGATAGATTCTTTTCGTGAGTATGGGGGAGATCTCTCGAAGGCTCAGAAAGAGCACATCAGGGAATTGAGAGGGATCATTGGGAATAGTTTTGGGTTTGGAATTGGCAGTAGGGGTTGTGCTGTAGGAAAGAAAGAAATTGAGGACTTACTACAGTATGTTTGGAAAAATATTAAGTCATATCCGGAGGGAGGTAGTATTAAAGTAGAGTCCTGGAAAAGATAGGGAAATTTTTGCACGAGGAGCCTCGTGCCCCTTCTTCAATTTTGTTAACCTGGAGAGTGATTATGGATGCATTAGCTACTTATGAACAACCGCTCCTATCACCCCCGAAGAAGGTTTGCCGCTTTACCATGCGGTACGTTTGTTGCCGCTTAACGGCACCTCCAGATAAATCTGGGGGACTGTCTGGCGCTAGAAATACTTTGTCAGAAGATAAGAGTTTACCTTTAAGGGTTCAGGTGGATGCAGTTACTGCAGCTATTCAAGAAGCAAAGAATAGAGGGGAATTATCAGGAGATGATTTGGTGGAGTTTGGAGTAGAAGTTCAACTTAATCCAGTAGAAATTGTCATGGATGCTGCATTAAATCCGCAGCGGGAGTGGAAGCCTTTACAGCTCAGAATTTTGAGGGAAGTTAAGCAAGCAGCAAAAGAATATGGTGTTAGAACGCCATATACTCAGGCATTGTTAGAAGCAGTTGGTTATGGAAATAAAATGATTCCGGCTGACTGGAAAGCTCTGTTGAATATGATTTTAACTCCAGCTCAATATTTGGTGTTAGATCAGAAATGGAGACAGCTGGCAGTCCAGAGGGGAACAGCAAATGTTACCCCAGATCAGCTTTACGGAGCTGGTAATTTTACAACAGTGGAACAACAGAGAGATGGTATGCCTGAGGAAGGGTTCATTCTTCTCCCACAAATAATTTTTCAAGCCATAGGGTCTCTCCTGACGGCGAAGGTGGTGAGAAGACCTTTACTAACATCAAACAAGGGAACAATGAACCCTATGAAAATTTCATTAGCAGACTGAAATTGGCTATTGAAAGACAAATTGATAATCAATTCGCCCAGAAAGAGTTGCTTTTTAAGTT
Source organism: Notechis scutatus (assembly GCF_049901735.1). NCBI lineage: Eukaryota > Metazoa > Chordata > Lepidosauria > Squamata > Elapidae > Notechis > Notechis scutatus. The sequence continues at coordinate 128,882,471 of NC_142010.1, forward strand.
AGCAGTAGAACAAGCTAACACAGATTGCAAAAAGATTTTAAATCCACTGGTAGCAAGTGGAGAGAGAGAAATCGCAGATTTGATTAATGCATGTAGAAAGGTAGGGAGTCAGTCTTTTAACATGGAAACTTTAGCTCTGGCTTTACAAACAGGACATGCTCAGAAGGGAATTGTTTCAATTGTGGGAAGCTTGGACATTTTAAAGCACAATGTCGGGCTCCTGGAGGAGGTCAAAGTCAGCAGAATAAGAGATCAATGGGACAGGGTGTTCGTCCTAAATCAGTGTGCCCAAAATGTAAGAAAGGATACCATTGGGCAAATCAGTGCAGACTTCATTCGGAGGGAAAAAACTAGGAAGCAGGGATCAGGGCATTCTCCCTACTCTGAAGAGTGAAGTAATGTCCGAAGGGTTGGAGCCACCAGAGAGAGGTACAGCTACTAAAGGTTCAGCAGGAATTGATCTTCCATTAGCCGAGGATTTGGAATTGGGGTTTCCGCATGTAGTTTGTTTGGGGTCAACAGATTTCTATGGACCGTTGCCTCCGGCTTCTGTGGGTCTTCTTCTTCCTAGATCATCGGCTCATAGGCGTCAATTGTTTGTGGTTCCTGGGGTTATTGATTCGGATTATGAGGGTCAGATCAAAATTCAGGTTCACTCACCTGTCCCTCAATCTTTGAAAAAAGGGGATTGTTTTGCACAGCTTATAGTTTTGCCAAATATGTCTTTGGGAGAGTCAGATGGAATTCATCAGGGTGGATTTGGATCTATGGATAGGGAGTCTAGTGTGTTTTCTATTATGCAAGGTATTAGGCAAAATGACAAACCAAAATTAACTCTTTTGGTTGAAGGCAGAAAGTTTACTGGAGTGCTGGACACTGGAGCAGATGTCTCTGTGATCAGTGAAAGTGAGTGGCCTAGGGAGTGGCCGACAGATCCTACACACCGTCTGTTCGAGGAGTCGGAGGACTTCAAGACGCACGGGTTAGTAGGAAGATTCTTAGAGTTAAAACACAGCAGGGAGGGGCTGTTGCATTTGTTCAACCGATTGTTCTGCGCCTTCACGTTAACTTGTGGGGCAGAGATTTGATGCAACAGTTTGATACAAGGGTTGTCATTCATGATGACTGAACACCCACCTGTGGAGTTATTAAAATTACAACTACTCCAACAGGAGCCAGTGTGGATAGACCAATGGCCTTTGACTAGTGAGAAATTAGTTCATTTACATGAATTGGTTCAACAACAATTAGAAAAAGGACATATAGTGCCTACCACTAGTCCTTATAATTCTCCAGTTTTTGTTATCAAAAAGAAATCTGGAAAATACAGATTTTTACATGATCTGAGGAGTATAAATTCTATATTAAAGCCAATGGGTCCACTTCAGTGTGGAACGCCTAATCCTAATTTAATACCTGATGGATGGAATATAAGAGTGTTAGATTTGCAAGATGCTTTCTTCTCCATTCCTTTGCACCCTGAAGATGTAGATTTGTTTGCTTTTACTATTTTGAGTATAAATCAGGGGCAGCCCGCTAAGCGATATGCATGGACTGTCCTTCCGCAGGGAATGTTAAATAGTCCTACAATGTGTCAAATGTTTGTGGATTGGGCTTTACAACCTTTTCGGAGTAAATTCCCGGATTGGAAGATTTATCATTATATGGATGATATTTTGATAGCTGCTAATATTTCTGATGATGCCATGAATTCTGCTGTCATTCTTTTAACTGCTATACTAAAGGAGAAAGGCCTAATAGTTAGTCCTGAAAAATTGCAAAAAGAATATCCTTTTGCCTATTTAGGTCATAAATTATTCCTGAGTCACATTACACCCTTGAAATTGGAATTTGTTCTTCCTAATCCTTTAACCTTAGTGGGTTTACAACAATTTTTGGGTCATATAAATTGGATCAGACCGTATTTGGGTTTAACTACTCTTCAATTAAGTCCTTTGTTTCAAGCTTTGGCTAGTGCTAAACAAGCATCTGACATAATAACCTTAAATGAAGAACAAAAAGGATTTTGTCATTGATTGAACAAGTTTTAAGCCATAGATGGACAGATAGATGTTTGCTAGATTGTCCATTATCAGTAATTTTAATCTCAGAACGAAGGGCTACCGCATTGATAGTTCAGGTAAAAGAAAAAACTGCTTTAAGGATTTTGGAATGGATTCATTTGTCTCATACACCATCGAAATCCATAAATTGTATCACAGAACAGCTTGCTGATATTTTTAATCGTGCTCGTCAGCGCTGCAAGGCTATTGCTGGTATGGAACCAGTAACATGTTATGTTCCTTTGCTTTAGCTACCTGGGAACAGATGATTTGCAATAGTGAGTTTTTGCAGGTTTTGGTACATTCTTGGCCAGGAAGTTTTCTTGTCATCCTCCAGCCGATCCTAGACTATCTTTGTATAAATCAGTCAGAATTAATTTAGCAAGTCTTTTTTGTAACTCAGCCTATATCAGATGCTCCTACAGTTTTTACTGATGGAGGGAAAGTTTTTGGTGCTTGTGTTTGGAAAGATAAATCTGAATTTGGCATACAAAAGTGACTTCAGAACAGAAGTCTGCCCAGCAGGCAGAACTTGCTGCTGTAGTTTTGGCTTTTCAAAATTTTCACAATCAGGATTTTAATTTAATAGTGGATTCATTGTATGTGTATAATTTGTTACCCTTTGTAGCAGGTTCTTATTTGTCTCCTGGAATATCACCTGATATTTTAAGATTGCTTTTGTTGTTACAAGGATGTTTGGAGCAGCGTGTGAATGTGTGTTTTGTTGCTCATATTCGTAGTCATAGTAATTTGCCTGGAATTTTATCACAAGGTAATGCCAAAGCTGACAGTGCTGTAACTTCAGTCCTCACTGTCCAGCCATGGGACAGTCATAATTATTTTCATCAAAACGCTAAAGCATTGGCACAGCAATTTAAACTTACTACTGCAGAAGCTGCTGCCATAATTCAACAATGTCCAACTTGTTCAAAGCAGGGCACGAATATCCCTATGGGAGTTAACCCCAGAGGGTTGAAACCTTCAATGATTTGGCAAATGGATGTTACTCAATATCCGCCATTTGCGCCTGGAAATATATACATGTGACTGTGGATACTTACTCAGGATTTTTAATGGCTACCCCTCAAAGAGGTGAGATGGTTAAACATGTCATCAATCATTGCATTAAGACTTTTTCAGTTGCTGGAACACCTAAAACTTTAAAAACTGATAATGGTGCGTTTATCGGAGCACCGGTTTTGATCAGTTTTGCAAACAATGGTCCGTGGAACATAAATTTGGCATTCCATACAATTCTACTGGGCAGGCTATTGTAGAACGTCATAATTCTACGCCAAGACCATGTTGACTAAATTAAATAAAAAGGAGGGAAGCTCCTGGGGCTTCCGGCGATTCAAGATCAATTAAATCTAGCTTTATATACTTTAAATTTTTTAAATTTGTCTGGTAACCCCCTGGCGCGTGCCAGCAGGCATTTTCTTCTCCTTCTACAGATGCGGTGAGACCTCGGGTGTTGGTGCGGTTTCTTCCAGATCCAGCATGGGTTC